>NW_026067899.1:3632527-3781576 GCF_014885135.2 Alexandromys fortis
GTTGTGGGATTGGATAAGGCACGAGTGGTTCTGAGTATCTTACTTCTTGCTCAGCTCTTCGTGCCATATTGACAAGTCTGACCCCTCTTTCTGGTTTTTGTCTGACTTTGAGACGTCCAATAACTTGCTGCCTGAGGGGATTTAACATCTTAGAATAGTAAGGACAGAGTTTCCTTTTGAGAACCAACTTGTGGCCACAGCTTTACCCCCCTCCCCCCCCCCGGTCACTGCCTCTCTGGAACCATTTTCTCTTGCTTTTATGTCTTGTTTGTTGTGGGATTGGATAAGGCACGAGTGGTTCTGAGTATCTTACTTCTTGCTCAGCTCTTCGTGCCATATTGACAAGTCTGACCCCTCTTTCTGGTTTTTGTCTGACTTTGAGACATCCAATAAACCATTATTTTTCACCCAGCAGATTGGCACCAAACCACTAATGGAATATGAAACTTTTAATGAATCATATTAATTATATTTTATTTGTTCAAATTTTCAAAATAGGAGTGGATTTCTGATCTCATGGAGAACTAAGAGTTTTTTATGTCGATGTTTTGCTTCTGAAAAACGCAGCTCTCTTGTGATCTTTGTCCCCTTTATTCTCGTTCCCCTTCATCCTTCAGAGTGTTAAGAAGGGTGACGAGAAGCTGAGAGAGTCTTGTCTGCTTTGGTTTCAGCGCTCAGGAACTGCTCCGCTTTCCAGTTTGCCTGCAGAAATGACCGGCCTCCGAGAAGGAGGTGCATCCCGCAGTCCTGGGTCTGCGATGGCGATGCAGATTGTGGCGACGCCCTCGATGAGCTGCAGAACTGCACCAGGAGAAGCTGCTCTGCAGGAGAGTTCACCTGTGCAAATGGGCGGTGTATCATGCAATCGTTCAGGTGAACTGGGATTCAAGCATTTCCCTCTATACCCCAAATGTCCATCACAAGGCCTAGTGCCCATGGCACTCTTGTAAAATTGACTAGGTTTGGTTCTGGTGCCTTAATATCTCATGTCGCTCTGCCACTAACCTTTGCCCTCATTCTGTTGTTTGAATTATCATCCTATTAGCATTGTCACCATGACATTGTTCAGCAAGCATGGCGTTTTATGTGGAATCTAGAGAACATAGACCAGTTTGGCTCACGGCATCTCAGGAGCCTGTGTCACCCTTAGCAACCTGGGGATGTTAGGTATCAGAATCAGGACTACTACATACACTCTTGCTTTACTGATATTTCTTGTTAAACCACTGGCTTTAATCTCCTTCCCGTTACCATATCTAACTCACATATCATGTCAGGTGCCAGTAGAACTATATGAAGGGATCTGCCAATGCAAGCATTACTCCAGTGTTCTGAAAAGACACATCCAAGGAAAATTTTAAAGGGCACAGATTTTATGTACTTCTATACAATGTATCTCCCTGAGAAAGTCCTCAGTGTCCTTTAGCTATCCCATGAGCTACAAATGTCTGAATCGTGTTAATATGCCCTATGAAATGGTGAGTGAACCAAGCTGTCATCATATTTCTTAAGGCAACAGGGGAACTTGTCGAATGCCGAATCATGGATTGTTCTAGAACCGGAGATTGGTGGGGCAGATGAATATCTTGTAGGCTAAGGTACCGTGGTTGTTAGAATGCTCTCCGCGGTCCTGCATCCCCTAACACAGGTGCGATCGGCGCAATGACTGTGGTGACTACAGTGACGAGAGGGGCTGAACATACCCACCCTGCCACGACAATCAGTTCACCTGTCAGAACGGGCGATGCATCTCTAAGTTCTTTGTCTGTGACGAGGACAACGACTGTGGAGACGGGTCAGATGAGCAGGAGCACCTATGCCACACCCCAGAACCCACGTGCCCCCCTCACCAGTTCCGCTGTGACAATGGGAACTGCATCGACATGGGGAAAGTCTGTAACCACTTGGACGACTGCTCGGACAACAGTGATGAGAAAGGATGCGGTGAGTCCAGGGTGGGGGATGGAACTGTGTACATTCTCCACTCTTTCGGGGTCACTTAGGACTTTCCAGTATGTTTTCTACGCAGAAAATTTACAAACAATTTACTGTGGCTTCCATACTTGGAATACAGCATAGAACAATATTCAAGGTGTTCTTTAAGAGGCTTGCTCAATAAGACATCCAGAATGCTCTTCATTTTAATTCTTAGGAGACTGGAACATTTTAGTCTTCCCTTCATACTCACAACCAAATTTAGCCAGCTAAAAATTTATCATGAGGGCTGGAGAGATGGTTCAGTGGTTAAGAGCATTGCCTGCTCTTCCAAAGGTCCTGAGTTCAATTCCCAGCAACCACATGGTGGCTCACAACCATCTGTAATGAGGTCTGGTACCCTCTTCTGGCTAGCTGTATACATAATAAATGAATAAATGAATAAATAAATATTTTTTAAAAAATTTATCATGAATTCTGCCTGTGTGAACTTCATACGACCAATGGTTCATCCTCTCTGTGGAGTTGGTTGGTCTTGCATGGTGGTGCTACTGTGACAAATTTAAAACCTTGAGAATCTATTGTCTTCCACCTTCCTTTTCCTTGTCAAATTCTCATTATATTTTTATTGGCTAAAACTTAAGCAATGTTTTATTTGGATGACGTGTATTTCGAGGCATGGCCTCCCTTTGCAGCTTTGCCTGGCCTGGAACTCACTGTGTAGACCAGGCTGTCCCAGTGCGGTGGGATTTGAGGGAGGCACCAGCAGGCCTGTCTATTATGGAGCTCAGGCAATCCTCTTCCTTCAGTCTTCAATGTGCTGGGATCACAGGCTTGCACTGCCACACACTGTGCGCGGTAGGATCCAAACAACTCAATTTTAAATGTTTGGCTTGAAAAGGAAATGAGGTCTTTAAGCCCACTAAACATCCAGATTCATAGCCAGCAGGACTCCTTCTAATTGCATATACATTATTCCTTCTCCAAACAATTAAACTAGCATATGGCTACAAAAATGAACTTCTTAGGGGTATGATGATTATAGGGTGGGTTAAGCCACCTGTGATAGATACCTATCTATCTTATCCCATCCTATAAGGCAAATGTACACATCGTACTTGAAGCTTGTGATTCTTCAGAGTGTGGCTATCACAGTGAGCGCACTATCTACCATCTACAGGGGTGAAGCTGTGGGCCTATGGATCTCTAGTAACTGTCTTTAGCCTGCAGGCATTAACGAGTGCCAGGATTCGTCAATCAGTCGCTGTGACCACAACTGTACAGACACCGTAACCAGTTTCTACTGTTCCTGTCTCCCTGGGTACAAGCTCATGCCTGACAAACGCACTTGTGTGGATATCGATGAATGCAAGGAGTCGCCCCAACTCTGTAGCCAGAAGTGTGAGAATGTAGTTGGTTCCTACATCTGCAAGTGCGCCCCGGGCTACATCCGCGAGCCAGATGGGAGGACCTGTCGGCAGAATAGTAACATCGAGCCCTACCTCATCTTTAGCAACCGGTACTATCTGAGAAACTTAACCACAGACGGTGCGTTCTACTCCCTGATTTTGCAAGGCCTGGGCAACGTGGTGGCCCTGGATTTTGATAGAGTAGAGAAGAGGCTGTACTGGATTGATGCCGAGAAGAAAATCATTGAGCGGATGTTTTTGAATAAGACGAACCGGGAGACGATCATAAGCCACAGATTACTACGCGCTGAAAGTCTGGCTGTAGATTGGGTCAGCAGGTAAGAACCTCTAGAACACTGCACATGCCCGGCTGTCTGTCTACGGTAGGGACAGAATACTGCTGTGGGTTCTGAGGATTCAGGTCCTCCTTACCCAACGAGCCATCTCTCCAACCATGCAATTTGTAAAACTGTTAATTGGTCCTTTCAACTGGGGTATGTAGAAACATTTAATAACCTTTCCTGTTTCTCTGTGCCCTTTTTTTGTTGGTGAAAGGTGTCCTGTAACCACTGTATGTGTGACCCTCAGGGAGTTCGGATAGGAACTGTTGTGTATAAATAAAGTGACTCTCACGGTAAGTCTTTCCACTGCAGAAAACTCTATTGGTTGGATGCCGCTCTGGATTGCTTGTTTGTCTCCGACCTTGAAGGCCGACACCGCAGAATGCTAGCTCAGCACTGTGTGGATGCCAACAATACCTTCTGCTTTGAAAATCCCAGGGGAATTGTCCTTCATCCTCAAAATGGGTACCGCCTCTCTGTCATCTTGCACCTCTTCTTTAACCATCTGTTCAATTAGCTTCTTATGGGCCAATATCTTGCTGGGATCATATTCTGTTTTTCCAGCTTGAGTGGGTTATTGCATTGAGTAGTGTGGCTCACTCAAATGATGTTCACCAGCTGAACTCTTGTCTTAGCAAGGATGTAACTGTTCATATTTTGAGTTGCATGCATAGAGAACTGTAGACTCCCTACAGCAAAGCCATTGAAATCCACAGTTGTCCATCTTTGAGGACCACCTGTTCACCATTGTGGCTACTTTTGGCCAGATCTCTTTCCTCTCTGAGAGATTATGTTGGATGGTTGGGAACTCCATTTCTCCAAATTGAGAACAGCTTTTGGCTTCAGCTTTTCCCTCTGTGTTTGCTCCCGCAGGCACGTCTACTGGGCCGACTGGGGTTCTCGAGCTTACATCGCGAGAACTGGGATGGATGGGAACAATAAATCCGTGATTATCTCTACCAAGATAACATGGCCCAATGCCATCACCATTGACTACACCAACGATCTCTTGTACTGGGCAGATGCTCACCTGGGCTACATCGAGTATGTACCTTGAGGAAAAGCTAAGTAACCAAGCAGGGCTGTGCTTTCTGGGGATTCAACAACTGTGTATTCACACTCAGAGCCACTTGGGGCTGTTTTTGTAAGACATAATCTTTTTTTTTTTTTGTTTTTGTTTTTGTTTTTTGTTTTTTGTTTTTCGAGACAGGGTTTCTCTATGGTTTTGGAGCCTGTCCTGGAACTAGCTTTTGTAGACCAGGCTGGTCTCGAACTCACAGAAATCCACCTGCCTCTGCCTCCCGAGTGCTGGGATTAAAGGCGTGCGCCACCACCGCCCGGCAAGACATAATCTTATGTATACCAGGTTGCCCTCAAGTTTTCTATGCAGCTAGGATGATTTTGAACTTCTACTGTTTGAGCTGTGTTCACAGTCTGAGCTCACACTACCTACAGGCGAATCCAGGAGAGGGCAGGGTGACAAGAGTGAGTTGACCCAGCAATTCAGATAGCAGAGGATTGGGTTGGGTTCACTTCTTCCTAGGGCCCATGTGGAATGGCTCACAATCCCCCTGTAACTCCATCTCCAGGGGATCTGATGCCTCTGAAGGCATCTGCATATACCCAGAACTCAAGACACACACACACACACACACACACACTGATCTAGGTAACAAGAGATGCTCCTCTTAGCACAAAAGATTATTAGCCCATAACACCCACATCACAGCTAGGAGCTGTGGCTATTCCAATTTTTGACTCTGACTTTTAATTGTTGCTTTCCTCAGATTCAGAGTGGTAGAAGAATTTTCTTACTTGAATCCAGTTCTCTCCCTGGTCCTGGATGATGTTTAGATGAGAGGTGTTACCTTATATCCTTGCTCTTCCTGCCACCAGGTTCTCGGATTTGGATGGCCACCACCGACAGACAGTGTATGATGGAACTCTGCCTCACCCCTTCGCTCTCACCGTTTTTGAAGACACGATTTTCTGGACGGATTGGAATACAAGGACGATAGAAAAGGGGAACAAGTACGATGGGTCAAATAGGGTGGTGCTGGCAAACACCACGCACAGACCCTTTGACATCCACGTGTACCATCCGTACAGGCAGCCGATCGGTGAGTCGTTGGTTGGTAGTGAGACTTGGGTGTAGCTGCTTTATGGAACATGGTTTGCAGGAAGCTCATTGATACGTCATTGAAACACATCTTGAATTAAGAGAAGCTCATTTCTGTACAGTGTTGCAGTAGAACCCGGGCCTTGTGCATTCTAGATAAGCCTCTACAGTTAAGCTACAGCTCAAGCTCTTGGCTTTTAGACTAGGTATGTAGCTCAGACTGGCCTTGAAGTGACATGACAGTTCACAGGATCATGCCCCCTAATTATAGGCATTCCCAGAGTTAGTATTTCAGTGGGAGGACTGTTATATTTGAAGGTGAGTTAAATAATTAACCGGTTTCATCCCTAAATGCACTGAAAGATGAGGACGTTTTTTTATATCTCCATCAGTATGCAATTGTAACACCTATCAACTGTCCCTTAATAACAAAATCAAATTTAAAAGAAGATTATAGTCATTATGAAATATGACAGCATGTTTTGTGTCACACAAATATCATTCCCATCTTCTAAATGTGCAGAGCACACATCTTCTAGATCTGGAGTATAATTTTAGTGGCTTTTCTGGGCCTGCTGTGTCATGACATCTTGGACAAGAAAATGAGAATTATCAATGGTACTCGGTATTTCTTTCTGAATGTTAATATTTTTCATATGGGCTTACTGGAAGTTAAGTTAATCCTTGTCTTGAAGCAGTAACTGAGAAAGACAAGGCACAGGCTGTCTGCATGCCTATGGTGTCCAAGCTTCTTTTGTCTAAATCGTTAGGACGAGGGAGGAATTGATAATGTCTGCCAAGAATTACAACTCACATTTGAAATCTGGTGTATGAAAGCAGAACCACCAACTTATATGACCGTGTACGCTTGCTTTCTTCCCTTTCAAGTGAGCAACCCCTGTGGTTCCAACAACGGTGGCTGTTCTCATCTGTGCCTAATCAAAGCCGGAGGGAGAGGCTTCACCTGCGAGTGTCCAGACGACTTCCAGACTGTTCAGCTGCGAGGCCGAACGCTCTGTATGCCCATGTGCTCCAGCACGCAGTTCCTCTGCGGAAACAATGAGAAGTGAGGCACCCGTTCCCCCAACACATAGCTGGCCCCCTCTTCATAACTGGTTCCATTTCCTTGGTATTATAAATGAATAGAGTAATAAATGCATGTTTGACAGGGTATGGAGATCTTTGGGTATAGGAGAGCAGTCTAGCTGAATTCTATTTTAATTTCAGAAACTACCATCCTTAGTACACCAGATTACAGTCCCATGAGTAGTAAATTAGGACTCTTCTCTCCCCAATACTTATTTATTGTCAGGTATTCTTGGTAATAGCCAAGACAGCCACCGGGGTTTGGTGGTAGTTTTAATTTGCGTTTGCATATGCAAATCCTAGGGATGTTACTCATTAGCTGTTTGTGTTATTTTCTTCAGAGAACCGTCTGTTCATTTCTTTAGGCCATTTGTTGATGGTCATTTTGCTTTTTGGGTTCATTGCAGTTCATTGTAAATTCTGGGTATTAGCCCAAAATCTGTTTTAGAGCAGATAAAGACCGCCCCCCCCCCAATTCCTTGGACTATCTGGAGAGATAAACAGAGAGATAAAGCTTGTTTTGTGGTCCATGATGTCATCAATTAGAGGCCCCCAGCTTTCCAAAAAAAATACTCAAATGCCTTCTTTCATTTAGGTAGACAACTTTTAACCACTAGCTTCTAAAAGCATCGCTCAAAACTCCATCTCTTACCCTCCCCCACTACTTGGGACTAGGGTCCAATTCATTTCTCCCTGTGGACATTGCTTACATCATCGGTCCTCCGTGAGTTTCTACAGGCTTTCTACCTTTGTGCAGGTGTATCCCCATATGGTGGAAATGTGATGGGCAGAAAGACTGCGCGGATGGTTCCGATGAACCAGACACGTGCCCGCACCGCTTCTGCCGTCTGGGACAGTTCCAATGCCAGGATGGCAACTGTACAAGTCCCCAGGCTTTGTGCAATGCTCAACAGGATTGTGCCGATGGCTCTGATGAAGACCGTGCTCTCTGTGGTACATTTTTGCCCTCTTTGCCCATTCCTTTAATTTGATTCTGTAGCATCAACCCAAAATCTGGCTCGAAAAAATTTTGGAGAAAAGTGAGGGTCCGTCCTGTATTTAATAGAGGTTTTGAACTTCTAGGGTCAATAGTCGTAGGTGGGGTGGTGCTAGGATAGGATCCTACTTGAGCTGACATTGAGAAAGACAAATCCTTGTCCATTTAAAATGAGAGAGGACTGTATTTTAATTGAAAAGGTACCTCAATACATCAAGAGTAGCAATGTGCCAGGCACACGCCTTTAATCCCAGCACCTGGGAGGCAGAGGCAGGAGGATCTTTGTGAGTTGGAGGCCAGCCTGGTTTATAGAGAAGAGTGAGTTCCAGGTCAGCCAGGGCTACACAGAGAAACCCTGTCTCAAACAACAACAACAACAAAGAAAGAAGACAATAGCAATAATCCCAGTTTCCGAGTCTAAGACGAGCCTAGAATGTAAACCCCAGAGAAAGGAAGTTAAGGTAGAATTCTCTAGACCCCACCAGTGTGAATTGGCAGCTTCTCACCTGGTAACTGAATGCCTTGCTTGCAGAGCATCACCGGTGTGAAGCCAACCAATGGCAGTGTGCCAACAAGCGCTGCATCCCAGAGGCCTGGCAGTGTGACTCGGTGAACGATTGCCAGGACAACTCGGATGAAGAGAGTTCACACTGTGGCAGCAGGACCTGCAAGCCGGGCCAGTTCAGGTGTAACAACGGCCGCTGCATCCCTCAGAGCTGGAAGTGTGATGTGGACAAAGACTGTGGAGACTATTCCGACGAGCCTATCCACGAATGCAGTGAGTTCCCCGGGGCGGGCTGTGCAAGACCAGAGCAAGGAGGCCAGCAGGTGGGGACGCACCCCCCGCTTCAGCCCAGGGGAAGGGGATACCCTTTCTTGTCTTCCGTTGCAAACTCCATCACTGTGAGATAAAGCGAAGTAGAGCGGCTTTTATTTGTAACCAGACCCTGGCCGTACCTCCCCAGCATGGCTCTAAGTGTCATGCGGAACACAATAGTAGCAAGGTATGTGAGAAGCGCTGATCAGAAACCCGAGGCTTAATCATTTATAAGTGAATAAAGTGAGGCTCACTTCAGTGAATGGCTGTGACCCCAGAACCAGCATTTCAGCTCAGAGGATTTACTCAGACCAAGTCCATGCTCTGTATTAGTTGTGGTTTTATTGCTGTGAAGAGATGCTATGACCACAGCAGTTCTTATAAAAAAGGACATTTAATTGGGGCTGGTTTATAGTTCAGAGGTTTAGTTCCTTCTCATCACGGATTAAAGCACAGCAGCACGCAGACAGACATGGTGCTGGAGAAGTAGCTTGGAGCTCTATATCTATCTGTATCCTCAGACAGCAGGAAGAGGGGATAGATACTGGGCCTGGCTTGACTTTTGAAACTTAAAAGCCCATCCCAATGACGTATTTCCTCTGACAAGACCACACACACTTCAACAAGGACACACCTACTGATTGTGCTTCTGGTTATGGACCTGTGGGGCCATTTCATTCAAACCACACCCCCCTTCCACTCCAAACCACATCACAACACTAATGAATGGGACTGAGATAGCAAGAAAGATTAGGGCTCTGTCGTCAAATGCTCATCTTGAACAAATAACACCTACAGAGTTGCCCAGAGTTTGTCTGGTCATATGGTAGTTGCAGACACCGGAACCATATGAGGAGACAGCAGGACTGGTACCCACTAGCAATCTCGTTTCTTGCTTTCTTCCTTTCCAGTGACAGCTGCCTATAACTGTGACAACCACACAGAATTCAGCTGCAAGACTAACTACCGCTGCATCCCAAAGTGGGCCATGTGCAATGGCGCCGATGACTGCAGGGATAACAGTGATGAGCAAGGCTGTGGTAGGAGGGGCTCCAGGCATGGGGGAGGGGCAAGAGAATGCCAATGCCAATTGCTGCTGTCTCCTAAGGGTGTCTTTTTATCTCTGAAAAGGGACTTAATTCGTGTCACCTTAAATGACATCTGGTCCAAAAGCATGCAGTAATAAAGACGATATCATTAGGATGTTAGGAACATATTTAATTTCTCCCCAATGTAGACTTGTAGACAGTGGCCATCTCTGTGTCCCTAAGTCTGGGAGCTTCAAGCATATGGAAACATAATTCTCAGACTGTATCCTACAGAAGCTGGGACCTTGGCTTATGCAGTCTTAATTGCGTGTGCTCTGCAGAGTCTGTGCCATGCAGTCCTGGGGATTTCCGATGTAGAAACCACCAGTGCATCCCTCTCCGCTGGCAGTGTGATGCCTATGACGACTGCGGCGATAACTCGGATGAGGAGAGCTGCGGTGAGTGCTGGGGACTTTGCAATCCTAGGAGCCAGCAGGGCTGCGATGCCTGTCTGTAATTCATCCTCGGACAGTGGGACGTCCGTTCTTGTGGCTTCTGAAACGCTAATAGGTTAAGCTTTGGGAGAAGGTATTTGTGAAGGGGGTTATTTGATCAAGTCTACTTTTCATCTCTTGCATTTATTTCCTCAAACTGTTTTTTTTTTCCCTCACACAAATGAGATGATTTCTGACAAATGACAAAGAAAAAAGAACTAAAGTAAGGAAAAGCACTGGCCCTTAGGACCTGAACCGAAAGCTTTTCCCCCTATGTGGTCCTAATAGCAGGGGAAGGAGTGTTTCTGCTTATTTGCATGGTTATCACTCCTGGAATAGTTAACTCTTAGTAGAAGGTCTAATAACTCCTAGGGATGGGACATGAGCCTGGGGGAAGGAAGCTGTATGTCTTGATGGCGCTACACTAAGCGTTCAGTTTGCGTCTGGAAAATGAGCTCCACCTGAGCACGTATCACTGGCTCATGACCAGAGGCAATTGGGAGAATTAGCATATTGATCACACCAGCAAGTATCAACCTGCTGATACTTGTTAATATGAAAAGGTAGTCCCAGTCAGGTGGGAGTCTGAAGCAAGAAACCCCACTATGTTTGGGTCAAAGTGTGAGATCAAGGACAACCTGGGAAACCTAGGGAGACTGTGAAAATACGGGCATGAGTCAGAGATGATACCCTAGGTTCTATTTCCACTATTCTATGAACAGAAAGGTAATTAAGAAAGTTCATATTAAATACTGTAATTGCAGTTAAAGCACACTTAGAGGAAAGGATTTGTTTTTAAAGACAGGGCCTCGCTATACAGCTCTGGGTGTCCTGGGACTCAGTATGTAGACCAGGCTGGCCCCTGTCTCCCAAGTGCTGGGATTAAAAGCTGTGTTACCATTCCCAGTGAGTCAGAAGAAAAGGTTTTAGAATGGGAATGGAACACAGGACAGAACTGGGTACCTGTGGGCCTAGGCATCTCCCCAACTTCTCTCCTCAGTGCGATTCCCAGCGCACACTCATGGCCAGGTGGCTTTTCTTTCCAGTTCCTCGGGAGTGCACAGAGAGTGAGTTTCGATGTGCAGATCAGCAATGCATCCCCTCTCGATGGGTCTGTGACCAAGAAAATGACTGTGGAGACAACTCGGATGAACGGGATTGTGGTAACTATCAGGGCTTACAGAATCTTACACTATGACAGTGTAGGGACTCTAGTCTGCATTTTCTGTACTTTAACTTACAGTATTCTGATCTTATAGATGGGAAAAATAGTAAGGGATATCTTTTCTATTCTGTTAAAACAGAGTTTCTCTGTGTAGCCCTGGCTGTCCTGGAATTCACTCTATACACCAGGCTGACCTCAAACTCACAGATATCCTCCTGCTTCTGCCTCCCAAGTGCTGGGATTAAAGGCCCGTGCCATCCCTGTCTGGCCAGAAAGAGTATCTCATTTTAATTTAGATGTGACCCAGAAGCCGACCTTCATTTCCAGTGTGCTTCTAAATAAACACAGGTCACGTGACCATGGCGTAAGCAGCCAGAGAGCTGGGACAGAAAATCTGAGTAAATGCTGGCTTTGGGGATTGTTATTATTTTTTGCGGTGAGATCTGCTAACAGGTGATAGGTGCACCCATCTCCATTGCTGAATAGAGAAGTTGATCTGTTTTACTGGTCATTGACTGAGCTGTGAGCCAGCCAGAGGGTGTGGGCAGGAGGCGATGATGGCCTCCTCACACTCTCCTGCCACGAGACCGTCTTTTCCCTTCAGAGATGAAGACGTGCCACCCTGAACATTTTCAGTGTGCGAGTGGACACTGTGTGCCCAATGCATTGACCTGTGATGGGAGAGCAGATTGTCTGGACGCTTCCGATGAATCCAGTTGCCGTAAGTGCCTGCTCACTTGAGCTTCTGCGTGTCCGAGCACCCGGGAATGGCAATTTAGACACAATTCACCTCTTATCCTAGAAGCGTAAGTGTGTTCTATTCAGCCTTCAGGATCCCAGATGTTTGCAGGGGCCATTCAAATGCAAATTATCAACAATATTTTAAGTAGAATGTACTAACAATATGCATTATTGGCTATTGTGCAAATCACTAACTGGACAAAGGCATTTCAGATGAAGAAGGCAATAGCTATGAATGAGCACATATGAAGAACTTGGGTTGAGAATCTACAGCATTACAGTGTTATGGGTATGCACGATAATGTTTAAAGATCATTTTAAAAAACAAAATCCCTCACATCTTAGGATTTTGAATCACTGAATAAATACTTAACTGCACTTGTCACCTGCTAATGCTCCAAGAGACGTTATAAAATGATGGGGAAAAGACAGTTCCAAATGCAGGCGGCTAGTGCCTATGAGATTATTTGTGTCACTGAAAACTGGGCTCAGAGACGGGGGCTGCCCTGGAACTAGGATGGCCTGAACTCGAGCAGATCCACCCACCTCCGCCTCCCGAGTGCTGGGATTGAAGGCGTGCGCTACAGTGCCCAGCCAAGACACATCCCTTTTCAATCTCACAATAAGCAGAGCCACAGGGTAAAGAATAACAGGGAAGCACAACGGCAAGAGTGGAGGGAGACCTAATGGGTAGGGCATGTTCGTCTCACGTGTGCCTCCCTTCCTCCCCAACAGCTACTCGCTTTCCCAACGGCACCTACTGCCCAGCTGCCATGTTTGAGTGTAAAAACCACGTGTGTATCCAGTCGTTTTGGGTCTGCGACGGAGAAAACGACTGTGTCGATGGCTCCGATGAGGAGCTTCACCTGTGCTGTAAGAGGGAGAGGGGTGGGTGGAACGGGCACCGCCCTGTTGGGCAACCTTCTCGGTGCTCCTCAAGGGCAGTGTGTGAACTGGCAGCTCTGTATCATTTTGCACGACCAGTATTGGTGATTTCGCTTAGTCTTCTGGCTTTAGTTCTCCAACCGCAGATTCTAAAATCCACGATTTTGAGCATTAAGACTGTTGCAAGCGTGGAAGCCAGAAGCGCACACATATGCAGGAGCACCGGTTGTGGTCTCCTCTGCTCCCTCCTTGACGTGCACCTTCCCCTTGTTTTGTAGATCAACCCATGACCTGATCCTTGAAACCACTTCTATCTACATAATAATTCAAGACCATCATATATATAATACACACACACACACACACACACACATACACACACACACACACACACACATTTTCTGAGGCAGAATCTGTAAGGATGGGGCCTTTTTCAGATTAAATGTGCATAGGTACATGTATGTCTGTGCAACACATTACCTGAGCCCAGAAAAGGGTGTCCGAGCCCCTGGGAATGGAGTTACAGATGGAGTGAAATTGCTATTGTCTGGGGCAGTGTAATAATTCTCACCCTGTCTTCCCCTGCTGGGAACGGTGGCATTGCTCAGGAAAGTGAGAAATGCAAATTCATGGACTTGGCTAGGTCCAGAGATTTGATACCCAGGATTGATGTTTCCTTCTTTCCTAGAGAACATCCAACAACTGTATTTTCACAGTGGCCTTCCAGCACTGCCTGATGTTGTCTTAACTAATCAGTTCTGTGTCTTATTTTGTTTTTAACTTCATGACTTGACATTTTAGAGAAGCCCTTAGGGAGATACTTCTCTTTGTAAGGCAAAATAGCCATAGTTAAGAAAATTTTGGAGAGGTGAGGATACATATGCATGAGAGTGTGCATGTATGTGCATACACACACTCACACACGCTCACACTCACAAACAGACACACACACACACAGGGACACACACAGAGAGTGGCAGAGACTCAAGCAAATGTTAGCATACTTTTCTAATGTTCTACCAGCCATCCACAGCAAATAATACAAGTAGCAGCTCCATGACCCACATGTATCCCCCTCATTTGTGGCCTGGCCACAGAGAGCTTTATAAAGGTTTCAAGCCTACCATGTTCTTTCCTGATTCGTCTCTTTCCCTTTTGGGTTCTTTTCTGACCCGCCTCCCTGTGCTGTATTTCATATACATGTTCCCTAGGAGGGGGCTCCACCTGTAGGTAAAGTCTATTCCTGCTTGAATGAAGTGCCATGGGAATAAAGGCTGAGTCTTTCTTGCTCCTCTCTCTCTATCTAGGATATACCTAGCACCTGCAACAGTGTTGTGTATCTGAGATTAATCAGATCAGCAGGTGAATGGATGGATGAATGAAGTGGGCCTGGTGCTGGGATAGCCTGGAGTAGAATAGGTTGTTATTCTACTTTTATTTTGTTTTTCGTTTTTTTTTTTTTTTTTTCAGTCAGTGTTCCATGTGAGTCGCCACATCGTTTCCGGTGCGACAACAGTCGCTGTATTTATGGTCACCAGCTTTGCAACGGTGTGGATGACTGCGGAGATGGGACCGATGAGAAAGAAGAACACTGTAAGCCAAATGGGGGAAGGGGGAAGGCAGAAACCAGGGTCCTTAGGTGTTTTAAGATGCTCTTCTGGGGTTTCCTTCTGCCCTGCCGAGGAGGCTTGCTTTGTGTCTGTGATAGTGTATCTCAGAGAACATGAACACATATGTGGCTCCTGCCACCCCCTTCCCATTTCACCTGAGTGAGATGTTGACATGCCCCTTAAAAGTCAGTCTTTGTTTAAACATTTAATAAGCTACTTCCAATGAGAGAAGACTAAATGCTGGTTGAGTCACCGTCCAAGATGAGACTTGGTTACGCTTACCCCTGATAGTTAGTTGCTAATTGCTAATCTGGTATGTGAGTGTATATTCCTTCCCATGCCCAGCTGAAAAGACCATGGTAAGTAAGACACCAACCAGTTTCTCACTGACCTTCTTTGTTTGTAAGGACAGGCTGGGCACACTCTTTTCAAACTTCTTTCCCATAAACACGTGGTCTGCCTTCCCTCTTCCCAGCTGCTTTGCCATTGTCTAACCTGGACATCCTGATGGTTAAACCGGTGCCCAGTGCTTTCAGTTTCTGATCTGGGAGAGTCCACTTCTCTCATCAGTCTGTATTACTCAGAGTAGTTGGTGCTGCTGCAACCAACAAATCTCCAAGTCTTAACACAACAAAGATTTCTTTCTCCTTTGTATAAAGGGCCGCACAGCTTGCATAGCATCCTCCAGCTTGGAGCCCATCACCTGACTACCTGACTGCCAAGGTTGTAGCCCCAGCATATGAGACAGGGTGAAGGCTTATGGGGCTTTTAACTGCTTCAATACAAGGGTGACATATGCCTCTTCCAATTCACAGACCATTGGTCTCAGTCTAGCTGCAAGGGAGCCTGGCGAAAGAAGGGAAGTGTGCATTTACTTGTGAGTGGAGGAACTGAAGCATTTTGTCCTTTAATTGCAGGTAGAAAACCAACCCAGAGACCTTGCACACAAACTGAATATAAGTGCAGCAACGGAAACTGCATTTCGCAGCACTATGTGTGTGACAACGTCGATGACTGTGGTGATCTTTCTGACGAAAATGGTTGCAGTAAGTAAACATTTAGCTTTGTATTTCATTATAGTAAATTAGCCAGATACACTCAGGAATGGCTCAACCGCGGGTCTCAGACACAGGTGTAGCCGAGGATCACCTACAACTCCTGATTCTCCCACTTCTGCCTCCAAGTGCTAGGATTATAATAGACTTTGGGCTGGAAGAGATAACATAATCAAGGGAAGGATTGAGTTTATTTGACACTGTTGAGGACATATTAGTAGTATATATTTTTGATTTACCTTCATAGCTTATATTCCATATATAATATGGAATAATATATTATCTAATATACATACCCTCTCTATATGCCTTCTCTATATATGCCCTCTGTATATATGCTTTCTCTATATATGATCGAGATCGATCTCTTTCTCTATGTATGTATATGTATCATATATATATATATATATATATATATGCTTGTGTTTATCTATTGTGTACTTTCTTTTCAAGTGGAATTAGAGGAAATCAGAGGTATGGCATTAACTTCTTTTCACATAATAAGTGTAGTGATATAGAATTCATATATGCTATTCATTTGATACAAGTGTAGAATTCTTTTTTCTTTCTTTTTTAAAAGTTTTATTTCCAGACTGAGTCTCACTATGTAGCCCTAGTTGTCCTAGAGCTTACTATGTAGACCAGGCCCGCCTTAACTCACAGAGATCTGCCTGCCTCCACCTCCGGAGTACTGGGATTAAAGGCATGTGTCTGGCTAGGTGTAGAATTATTTCTAAATAATGTCAATTTTGTTACCTCTATCCCTCCCCATCTCTTCCCTCCTTCACATTCTATAGAATGCTTCAATTGTGATTTCTAAACATTTAAGATAATGCATCATGATGTTTGGCAATAGAAACATGCCTCACTTGAGTGTTGAGTGTGCTTGGGGTACCCAAACTTTATCCAGTCACTACATTTCCCGGCATGGAAAGACATGAACATTTTACTAGCACCATTCAGTTATAAAGGAAATAAGCTGATGTCAGGTCAAAGATATAATTTCTGTGATCATAAAGGTAGAGTGACTTGCTCTCTTATTCCTTTCTCACAAATTGGAAACCGGTGAGACTGACCGTCTTGTAAACAGACAGCCATAGGCTTCTGTTCGTAGAGGCTGGTTGCTAGGCAACCGCCAGCGCTGAGCTGGATGCCCAGCCCTAATGCCACTGGATTAGGGTGATGGCTAGATGTTCCTTTTGATGTTTCTGGTCTTCAAATGAAAGACATTACATGAAAATCTTTCATTCCATATCCTGCGATGGCCCTGCTCTCGTTAAGGTCGCTTGCTTTGGAAGAATATGATTCAGTGAAGGGAGAACTTTTTTCGTTCTTGACCTTTTAGAGCTGAGAGAGGGGCACAAAGCCCAGAGACACAATGCAGAGAGAAAATTACGATGTATGGCAAGTAGACGATTCAGACGCACTCAAAACACTGAAACTACCCAGAAAAGCTAGAAAGCTGGGAAGGTTTATTTGTTTAGGAATCTGTAGTTATCCGCAGCTAAGGGCATTCATTCTTCTACTCAGTGTTTTAATCTATCCAAAGTATACAAATGAAAACCTTCACTAGGCCATAAGAGATCCTCAGATGTGGTTAGAAAGACAGAAATAAATCTATTTTGAGCTGAACCAGAAGATTCCACTGTTTCTTTAGCTCAGAGGTTAAGAACATTCATTGCCTGCTCTTCCAAAGGTCCTGAGTTCAATTCCCAGCAACCACATGGTGGCTCACAACCATTTGTAATGGGGGTCTGGTGTCCTTTTCTGACCTGCATGCATACACACAGACAGAATATTGTATACATAAAAAAAAAGAATCTGTTAAAAAAAACTCAGCTATAGTGGCAGTCAAGCAGGAGTATTGTTAAAGTAGTTTAAGATCCACATATATTATAAAATTATTTTATTATCTTTATTATTTATATAAGAGAAATTTTATAATAATAAAATAATAATAAGTTTCTCTTATACGCTCTTTAAGGCTCTACATATGAACTAAGCAAATTTCCAACACACTTAACTGCCTTAAAAAAAAACAGAAAAGGAAACCTGGATATGGTTATTAAAAGCTTAGATTCAGTCTTTATCATAAGCGTTTTGTGTATGAAAATTGTGTAACACGACTGTGTATTATACCACATCCTGATGAACATTCTTCCAATTAACCAGTCAATAATTGGAATAATTATACTCAAACCATTTTTCTAGCCTGTGTCTGTGTGCATGCATGAGTGTGTGTGTGTGTGTGTGTGTGTGTGTGTGTGTGAGATCTACCTAACACCTATCCACTTGCTTACATAAGATGAATGAGCAAGAGCATTTGATGGAGTTGGTTGGATATTCTGAGGCCGAGCCTGGAACCGCTACAGCTATGATGGGAGATAGCCGTAAGGACCATTACACATTTGTGTAGATGGCATCCAGACCACTTACAGAAACCTAGATCCACTCTGCTTCAGGACCTCTGGAAATGGGTCATCTGGAGGTTGTGTATAGTTGGCTATATGTCTGCGTGTTTGTGGCTGGTCTGACTTATGATTCTGTTTTCAGATCTAGGAGCAAACAGAACGTGTGCTGAAAACATCTGTGAACAGAACTGTACCCAGTTAAGCAACGGAGGATTTATCTGCTCCTGTAGACCTGGGTTCAAATCTAGTACTCTGGACAGAAATTCCTGCCAAGGTAGAGTATTTTCCTTCTGTTGTTATTTAGAGAAATTTACATTTTTATGGTCTCCGTTTATTGCGTTATTATTAAACTGCTGAATAAGTTCCTTAATGTGGTTTCCCCACTCAGCGCCAAATAATGAAGGTCTTGATGGTGACGGCGGTCCGTTATACCAGTCCACGAAATAAAAGCACCAGAAATCACAGCATTTCATCCCAAGTCACAACCCACGTGGTTGTCACACACCTACTTAGATATCAGCGGGTTCTGTGACCATGGGCTCAGTAGGTAGCTCATCAAGGTTGTCAGAGAAGAATATGATGTCAGGGGTCTTTCGTCGTGTATACTACTGTGTCTCATTCAAACTAGAGATTGAACCTAGGGCATCATGTGTACTGGATACAGCTCAGTTGTTATACCAAATGAATGAGTCTTCCTGTAGCTGTTTACTTATCAGAACAGAAGCAATGCCATATAGGTGTTTTTGGCAAGGAAACATTTGCCTTACCATTGTATGAAGTTATGCTGCGTTAGTTAAAATAATCCTCTGTCCATTGTTGAGCGGCATAGGAACTTTAGGGTCAATAGTAGTTTACTGTGGATTTTTTTTTTTATTGTGAACTATGTCATCAACACATTTTGGTTTTCATTGCTTGTTTTCACACACACTCTTAGTCCACTTGGCTTGTGAACTCCAGTTCTGACTGGGTCGGAACCCATGTTGCACACTTTCTTTTTCTTTGCCTGCAGACATCAACGAATGTGAGGAATTTGGCATCTGCCCCCAGAGCTGCCGAAATAGCAAAGGAAGTTATGAATGCTTCTGTGTGGATGGCTTCAAGTCTATGAGTAGCCATTATGGAGAGCGGTGTGCCGCTGACGGTATGTATGATGGGTTCACTTCCGAGGGACAGAAATCCTGAAGAGGATGATATAGCAGGAAATGAACTTCCACTTCTCTCTCTTCTTCTGTTAGCTTTAGACTCTAAACTATTGCCCTCTAACGAAAGTGTACAATTAATTAAAAGACAGATTTTAGTTATTATTCTGAATTTAACCTCTTCTATACCTGGCTAAAAATTTCTAAAATAGGAGACACAAATAACAGGAGGTTGTAGCAAAATATAAGAAATTGATGAAATGGTAGTGCCCAGTCCAGTGTGACTGAAGATTTGAAGCCACAAAACCTGAGGTGAACCAATCAGGGACACTGACATATTTCTTTGGTATTGTTCATGAACTGCTGGTCACAAAGAGAAAGGCAGGTACATCCAAAACATTGTTGGTTTTAGGTTAATGCCTATATATATCTAAGAACCTAGTTAAAGAAAGAACACCATAAATACTAAATGGAAATGTCAAAAAGAGAAAGAATATAAGTCCAGAAGCATTATGTTCCAAATTGCAGAGATCTGGCTTAAATCAACCTTTCCCAGTTAAGGAGTAGATAGTCTTATTTAGGATTTGAAATTGATGCTAGAATTTAAGAAACCTACTGAGAAAACAGCAAGTTAAAGTGGCCAAAACCTTAACACCAATACACGGTGTAAGGCGAGTGCTCGAGGTGTACATTTGATTAGTATTCTGTCCTCCAGGGTGAGAATAAATAGAACCTAGAGTGAAGGCATTTCAACAGCTGGCCAGTCCCGCAATTAAGTAGCAAATTTAAAAAATTTTAAATCTTTTAACTAAGGGGGTAGCTGAACTAAATTAGAATATTCATATGAAACATAATGTCAAGTCTGAGGAAATATGAAGTGAACTTTTAAAAGTCACTTAAAATCACATTTGATTGACATTTTGCAAGTAAATTAAAATTTTAAAATTCCAGAGAAGTATTTTTGGGACGAGTCACCGTTGAAAGAGCTACTTTAGGCTTTAGGAAAAAAACCCTGCAAACTCAAGAACAAGCTGGCTTGTTTCTCATTAGCTGGCAGTTAAATTGGGCTATGGGGATGATTACCTGTTAAGACAATCCCAAAACCTGTCAGTCAAGAGTGAGGGTTGTGAATACCGTATTTATTCTGTGAGATATTCTGTCGACGGTCTTTTCAGTGGGTGAGGGAAAGACTTGCAGTAAAAATGAGAACTCTTTGTAGTGGTCTTGATCTTGTTAAAACTGCCTCCGGTGGAAAAATAAATAAAGGAATAAATAAATAAATAAATAGTATAGAAAGGAAAGAGTGGTACCTGAGGATTTTGACTTGCAGAGCAGTCAGCTTTGATGGTCAGATTTTTCTAAAACTAACTTTTCCCTCTACTACCTCTTTTCCTCCCTTTCCTCCCTGCCCCCCAAAGAAATACCTACAGTGTGTTGATACCTCCTTGACTTCAAGTGGAATCGGTTAGACAAAGCAGCCCTTTTTTGCTTACAGGTAACCCTCCTCTGCTGCTCCTGCCCGAGAACGTTCGAATCCGGAAGTACAATGTCTCATCTGAGAAGTTCTCCGAGTATTTGGAAGAGGGGGAACATATCCAAACCGTTGACTATGACTGGGACCCCGAGGGCACGGGTGTCAGTGAGTATAAGATCTGCACACATTGTGTCAAATTTTCTGGTTTTTTTAGATGATGCCTTTTGCATGATTTTCTCTGATTGTGTGTCCTTTGAAGATTGAACAGTATTTTCACATTTGTTTATCCAATGTAATATTTTTTATCTTTCTGAATATGTTTATTTCAAGAGTGATAGGGAAGAGGTATAAGCCAATAAGACTCAATCTTAATCTGTGTATAATTAGATTAACCTCAGTGCTTAGAGGTGGGAGGCAGGAGAATTACAAGTCAAAGAACCTACTCCGAACCACTACATAGCAGGATCCTGTCTTGGAGAGAGGAAAAAGCCATATATATATATAAACAAACAGGTCATATAAATACCTGTTAAATAACTTCTCACCCTTTTGGGTAAGACTGAGTATAAAAAACACTTTTTGTATGCTGCCATACAGGACTTTCACCTATGTGAAAGGAGTGATTTCTATATAATCCATTTTTGAAAACTAGCTCCTTAGCTAAACTATCTCAATGAGTTATCTTCCAATAGAGATTATTAAGAAAATATCACCACGAGATAAGCTGAGCCTTTCTTGTTAGTAGAACAGGTATAATGTGTTTATTGCGGTTTGATGTAAGGGAATTGTGATGGAAATGAGGCAGAGAGATCAGTAAATGACTCCACTCCAAGACCCTCTCTCGCGGTGCTTTCTTCTCTAGGTGTTCTCTATTACACTGTGCTGGGCCAGGGCTCTGAATTTGGCGCCATCAAACGAGCCTACATTCCTGACTTTGAATCTGGTAGCAATAATCCCACTCGTGAAGTTGACCTGGGCCTGAAATACTTAATGCAGCCAGATGGATTAGCCGTGGACTGGGTTGGAAGGTAAATATGTCCCCCATCTCTCTGGCCTGTTTCTTTTTCACGGGGGAGTGCTGGTTTAAGTTCACCAAGGTGCGTGAACTCAGTCACAAGCACAGCTGTTACTGTGCCTGGGCCTGCTCTGGCCACAGCAATCAACCCTGCGTGCAATACAATTACCTCTGAGTGAGTGCAATACAAACACTGCCCTTTTCTAGATTCAGTGTGTGCCACAGAAGGGCTCGGGAAAAGCACCCAGGTCAAGACTAACTTTGAGTTTGGCAGCGTTGACTAATTCAGTGGTAGAATTCTCAAAGAGAATTAGTTAAAGATATCTCCCACTGGTAATTATTTGGAAAAAGGAACAAGGCACAGTTTTTAGTATCTAAGCTAGCTGGTACCAACTGGCACCAAAGCCATAGAGCCTCAGAGAATGAGGGGATTAAACTACAGGCCTTCTCTCCGCTTATTAGGAAAAACTTGCAGCCTTAGACACGGAAAGAGGCCAGGCTAGCTGTACTGAGTTTGTTAATTTGAAATGTTCTTTCCATTCCTCTTTGGGGTGGTGCTCAATTCTTGATTACAGTTGGGCTCTTTGCCAAAGGGACACAGACTCCTGGGCAGTAAGAATTAAATCACATGCCTTAATCTGCCCATGGAGGCTTGTGATCTGCTGTACCCACTATAGGCACAGAGTAACTTCCAGGCATCTGAGTGTTTCTGCACTGGCCAGAACTTATAAACCCAGTTTTCTCGTGTCCACATTTCTCTTCAATGATTGGCCCAGGCTTTTCTGTTGTTTAACTCTGCCCCTCTCCATTCAGGCATATCTACTGGACAGATGCCAAGAGCCAGCGGATTGAGGTGGCCATGCTAGATGGAAGGTACCGGAAGTGGCTGATTACTACTGATCTGGATCAGCCAGCTGCCATTGTTGTGAATCCTAGGCTAGGGTAAGCGTTTGAAGGGATGCTTTAGCCCACACAGTTTCCAATGGTGAAATTCCACTTTGGGATATATGGGAGAGGCTGTCTGCTTTCATTTCATCTGACTCCCTTTCATTTGGATGCATTAAAAGGTATCTTGCTGATTGAAATTCAGATAACAATTTGATTATATTACATTGGCCATAAAAATTTCATGTATGAAAAATACATAAAAGACACGTCTATACATACACATTTCATTATTTATAGAAATACTTCAAATGGCAGTTGACCACAACACAAGAACTAGTTTGGTCTTCTTGATTTTTGACATTCAAGTAGACATTTAGCATATGTGTAGTGACACCTAAATTCTTCCTTATTTTGAGTAGATACTTTTGCTGTTTGGGCAGGACAAGTGTCCTATGTTTGTATATGAAACATATGAGTTGTTATTACTTTTATTCCTTTTCCACGTATGAAATCATGGCCCCTAGACATTCAGCGGTGATGTGCTTCCCGGAGAAGTTCTAACTCCTAATGTGGACTTGACCTCAGCACCGAACTTTGCTTCTTATGTATAACATGTGTTGGAAGGCAGGGGAATTGTTGGTTGCACCATTGACGTACCCTGTGCCACAGTACTAGGGAAGCACCACTAGACAAAATGCTGCAACCTGGGAATTTTCTGTTACAGGCTCATGTTCTGGACCGACCAGGGAAAACAGCCTAAAATCGAGTCCGCCTGGATGAATGGGGAGCATCGCACTGTTCTGGTTTCTCAGGACCTTGGCTGGCCAAATGGCCTGTCCATAGATTATCTGAACGATGACCGGATCTATTGGAGCGACTCCAAAGAGGACGTGATTGAAACAATAAAATATGATGGGACCGACAGGAGAGTCATCATAAATGAAGGTTGGGAATGAGTCACAGTTTACATATTCATAATTGTCTAACAAATTTTCAGTGTGTCTTAGGATATGGTTGATGCGATTCCTCAGATTTGTTCCCATCAATTCCCAACTGCTATATTAAATGCAAATGAATTCACAACAACGATCCTTTTTGTAATTTTAAGCAGCAGTATCAGATTTCTGCTAGGTCCCTCTGAGATTGTGTCTTCCATATGCTAAATGTGTGTCCTTCCTAATCTACATCAAACTGCGTCTAGACACATTCATTTTCCACGTGCTAAGGTTCTTGTGTCCAACTAGAAACATGAAGAAGGAAAGAAGTATTTTGTTTTATTGTCGAAAATCCAAAACAGAGCTGTAACAATCCAGCGCATAGCACATTTCCCCTAACTGGCTAGAATTGTCTTATCTGGTAAGCAGGAAGGGCCTCAGTTCATCCCACTTTTTAAAAATGGAATAAAATTAGCAGCTTTAAAGTCAGACCATTTATAATAATCCAGTTTATCTTGAGCTCCATGTAGCCCTTCCAGGAAGTCCGTCCAGCTAGCTAACTACTACTTCAAGCCAAACGACAATAGTCACAGGAGTGCTGGGGATTGTTTCATTCACTAATATATAATTGTTTTTCCACTATCGATGAGCAGCAATGAGGCCATTCAGCCTGGACATCTTTGAAGACCAGCTGTACTGGGTAGCTAAGGAGAAGGGAGAAGTGTGGAGACAGAATAAATTTGGGAAAGGCAACAAAGCGAAGGTGCTGGTGGTGAACCCGTGGCTCACGCAAGTTCGAGTCTTCCATCAACTGAGATACAATCAGTCAGGTAATTCACAGTCTTGGGATGCCATGAACTGGACACCCAGTCTTGGAAGGATGGCTGTAGCATTAGCGCATGATGGTGGTCCTGATGGGAGAGTGGGTATGCATGGGCATGTCACACATTTCGAATGCAGAAAGAGAACATCGTAGGTTGAATAAAATTACATAAATCGTGAACAGAGAAAACCTGTTAGAAATGTTTCAGTCAGTCCTTGTTGGGGTTTTTCTCAGCTTGTCACCTGAATGCTCAATATAATAGTCTGTGACCTGATGACCTGGCTCAAAGAAAAACAAAAGTCTGGGTGTTCTCTTTCAGTCAGCTGTAGCTCTGGGTGCCAGTTGGGGAAATGTTGACTTGATGAAGGCTTGGGATTTCTACTCCATCCCAAATGTGCTAGATTGGCATTCACTCTGTACCAAGAGCCTTCAAATTTCAGCATGTTTCAGATTGTTTAACTGTCTGTTTATGTGGCTCGAAGTACCCCATGTGTGGGTGTTCTTAGTCTTACGGGTTTGGGTAGTTCAGGGAAATGTGAAACCAGCTCCCCAGTCCTTTCCTGCTACTCAGTACAGACCGATGACATCAGATGGGACTTGTTAGCAATGGGATGCCTAGACTCCCCACACCCCAAACTTTTGAAGTAGAATCTGAATTTATGCATATTTTGTATCACATTACAATTTGATAGTGCAGAAAGCTGGCAAAATAGTGAATTAGGAAGACTTTGAATGAATCTTTTGTAAAACGTCTTATGTATTTTCTAGTTATTCTCGACTGTGATTGTATTTTGGATGGTGGAGAATGAGGATCACAGAGTGTTAGTCTGAGAACAGATCCAGGAAACATGGATCCAATTTAACCCTTGGGTCCTTCACATTTCATATAGGAGTATATTTCCGAGAATTCTAGAATTACATAGAGCTTTGAAAAGGTACTAGTTGGGCTCCATCCCAACATTTGAGTGGCTCCCAGCTCATTCTGTCAAATCAACTTCGTTCCCTTTGTTTTTTAAATGAGGCAAGTTTTGTAGAAAGCTTATCCAGGGTGGCCTTTGGGTAGATTTGATCAACGACAAATCTTGCTATAAGACTTGGAATCCATTGGTCTTTTGAACCATTTCAAATTTGAATTAATTTAATTTAAATTACATTTTAAATTTTAAATAATCGGGATGCTGTTTTGGCTTTGCAAGTGCCAGCCAGAGCCACACCAGTTACTAGGCATACCATGTTGGGGGTACTCTGTCTCCCGTCAGGACCTAACTATGTTCTCATCTATTTTCCAGTGTCCAACCCTTGCAAGCAGGTCTGTAGCCACCTCTGCCTGCTGAGACCAGGAGGCTACACCTGCGCCTGCCCCCAAGGCTCCGGCTTCTTAAGTGGCAGCGCTGTGGCTTGTGATGCAGGTGAGGATACTCACTGCCTGGAAAGTTGCAGGGCCTTCAGTAGCCCAGAGGATCCTATATTTGCGACCTTGGCAGATTCAAATGGGAGTAGCTGGGAAGGGGGATGAGGGAAACAGCAGAAGAGCTGGTTGAGACTCTGTGAGTGTGTGTGTGTGGGGACTGGGGTGGGCGCAGCCATGTGGCCATTTATGTTAGAAAGACAGTTTTGAAGAGCGGCTTTTTGGTAAGGCTCTTTCTTCCTTCTCCCTTTGTCCCAGAATTTGCTCAAGGTAGAGAAGCATTTCCTGAGGGCGCAGGAGCTAGCATGGAGCAGTGTTGGGAGGGTATGAGGAGCGGGGGCTGGGGGATCCTCCTGCCTTTCCCACGTGCCCATTTGAGAATTTTAACTATCAAAGGTCTTTGTTTTGGAAGCCGGCTGTGTTACTGAGAAACCAAGTCCAGGTTAAGGCAGGGGTGGTTTGGTTCTCAGTGCCATTGATGGCTTCCTTGGCAAGACCCATTTTTCAGTGGCTCATCTAAATAGTTAATAAGTCATGGTGATGTCTTCCATCCCTAACCTAACCTAATCTAACCTCTGTGTCCTAAGCAGTCAGAGAGTTGGCCCTGCAGCCTATTTTGTGGCTAACATCCCAAGGTGGGGGTTGGGGGGGGGGTTTGAGGGTGGCGCTTCCTGGTGGGGAAATGAAGAGGCAAAAAAGTTTCTACCACTAGGGGGAGCAAGCACTCAAGCAAGGACCGCCCTCATTTGGAGAAGTGCTCAGGGAGGAGAGGTCCTTTGATTCTCATCGCTTCTCCTGCCCGGTGCGCTCACTCCAGTGGTTCTGGGATAACATTCTGCTATTGTGAGGCTGGAGAGAGGGCTAGTGGTACTGGCTGCTCGTTCAGAGGATCCAAGTTCAATTCCCAGCACCCACATGATAACTCACAACGGCCTGTGACAACAGTCCCAGGGGATCTGATCACATCTTCTGGCCTCTGAGGGCACCACAACCACGTGGCACACAGTCAACCATGTGATAGAAACACAAACCCTCTGTGAGATTCTCATTTAAAAGAACCTTATCCAAAGTAAACCTATTAATGGCAACAATATACAGGGCCTGCTTGTGGTATATTGCTAATGAACTTATCAGTTAGTTCAGTGGTATTTACTGAATGCCTATAAAATACTTGGTATGACTGAAAGTATCAGAGATTTACATGCTAGTAGGAGGAAAAAAACCCCACAAACCTATGATGGTGTAGAAGGACAGGTGGTTAGGATATAATGGAAAAGTGGACAGGGACAGTTAGGTACACAGGGGTGGCGAGGCTGGCTTGGCTGGCCTCTCTGGTAAGGGGACTTTGAGAAGAGACCCTCAGAGCCCAGAGAGTAGACAAACTCCTCAAGTGGGAGTATTCTGGGGGAACTTGAGCAGTAATCCAGTTGCCGGGGTCCTTATATAAAGAGATCCCGGGAAAGCTGTCCTTTGGGTGCTTGTGCATCTATGTCTGTGTGTCTGCCTCTTCCTTGATTCTCTGCCCATGTTCTGGAGTCCTGGGCTGCAGTTTCCAGCGATGTCTAATAAACTCTTGTGTTAATGGTTCCCAGAAGAGAATCTGGGGGATTTCAGGTGACACACACAAGCTCTGGGTTTAACATCTCTCTCTGCTTAGAGCTAGGAAAGTACTCTGAAGGTCCTCTCACTCCCCAGGGGCTCATCACTGTTTAGGAAGTTTCCTTTGCTGTAAGGAGCAGGCGATAGCCTGATTTGGGGAGACTCAGTTGGCCTGACTCCACCCCCCCCCCCCCCCCCCCCCCCCCCCGAAACTCCCGCCTCCGTCCTGGACAGGTTCTGCATGCTGCAGTGCTCTGCTGCGTGTGGCTGACTAACCCATGCATGGCTTTTCCTTTCTGCAGCCAGCGAACTTCCCATCAGCATGCCTCCCCCATGCAGGTGCATGCACGGAGGAAGTTGCTATTTTGATGAGAATGACCTCCCCAAATGCAAGTAAGTCTGACTCTTGAGGTCCCAGCTGTAGGCCTTGGCTCCTCTAGCGAACCCAAGCTCTTTGTATAGCTGGGAAACCAGGTGCAAGATGCTTGCCCAGTTCACTGTTTTCATGTCTAACCAGCTTGTCCTCCTTTGGGGGAGTCCGCAGCGCTTCCCAAACCATGTCTAGCTTGAGCCCTCTCAGCTCAGGATCTGGCTCCAATGCCCACGTGCATCTCTCAGGGATGCTGCATTGCTGGCACCTCTTGGGACTGCCAGTCATGTGGAAGAATGAGGAGTTAAAGGGTAGCAGCCCGTCTCCCATGCCTCCTACCACCATCACCCGGTATGGTGGCTTAGGAGCGCGTGAGAGCAACCGATAGGATAGGAGAGATGGATGCCTGTTGGAAACCTTCATCACAGCTGTTGGAGGACAGACGGCTGCCGCCTGTCCAGCCTTTGTCTCTATGGAGCAGAGTAGATGCCCGCAGGCTTATTTCACGAGGCTCATCACCCTTATAGATGCTACTCCGCCAGGTACACCAGGGCTCTTAGGTCGGCAGGAGAAGCAGATGTGGTATAGGCTGGCTGCCTTGCCTGTCCCTCATGCATTTCACTGGATCAGAGCCCTCTCTGCCTCTGTGCATGCAGCCAGACCTAAGAAAGGTAACCGAATCTCCTTTTGTTGGCTTGCAGGTGTTCTAGTGGCTACAATGGGGAACACTGTGAAGTTGGGCTCTCAAGTGGCATCCCTCCCGGGACAAGTAAGTGTCAGGAATATGAGTGACCTGCAATAGTCCCAGCTTCCTTTTGGCCCAGTCTAGCTTCTCTAGCCCTTCCTTGTCATGGTGGTGACCTTGGCTCTCTGTTTCTGCCCCCTGTGTAGCAATGGCTTTGCTGTTGACATTCCTGATGATCGTCATCATTGGAGCTCTGGTACTCGTTGGATTTTTACACTATAGAAAAACTGGTTCCCTTTTACCTACTCTGCCCAAGCTGCCAAGGTCAGTGTCTGTGTTGGGTTGGCTTTCTGCAAGGGACCCCTTCTAGTTCCTATTCGGATCTTAGATTTGAGAACGTACCTTCATGTGTTCATGTAGACGTGTGTGTGTGTGGGGGGGTGGCTTGCTACTGTGTTTGACATGTGCCTCGAGGAGAGAGAACTGCACATTTAAGATTCAGTACTATGGAAGGGAAGTAATCATTACAAAAATTAAAAATTAATTGTAACAATGCAGCACATTGTTTTGGTTCATTCCAGCTTAAGCAGCCTCGCCAAACCCTCTGAAAATGGAAATGGGGTGACCTTCAGATCGGGGACTGATGTTAACATGGACATCGGCGTGTCTCCTTTTGGCCCAGAGACAATTATTGATAGATCCATGGCAATGGTGAGTGAGGGCTCTCACGGGATTAGTTGAGGTTTCCCCTTACACTGACCGATGGAAGAAACCCTTCTTGTAAGGAAAAATAACTAATGCTGGGGATAGTAAAACAAAGAACACAGTGTGTCCTCTGTAGCCCATAGAGTTGGTGGAAACTGACCCCATCATCTTCTAAGTATTCATTTGTAGACAAGGGTTGACCTTTTCTAGTCTTTCTGGTCCCGTGTGTAGATTAGCAACATGCCTACAGGTCGCACTCTAGGTGATGAACCTAGCACAGCCTTGGCCCAGCAAAGGGGCCTTCTTCTAGTGCTCTGCCTCCACCTCCAATCTTCTATTCCCACCCTGGCCAGAGAGAACAATACCAACACCCTTTTCTCCACTGTCCCCACCACAGCGAGTACATTAAAGGGCCATAGAGAGAGTTCAGCCATGGGAAGAGCATTTGTGCTTTCTGGGGCAGATGGCTTAGTTCATTTTTATCAGTTGGGATAATGGTTTGCTACCTAGAAGCCGTGGGTCTCGCTGCTGTGTTCTCCACCCCTCCCCCCACTCTAAGACCGCACATGTTGGGTGACCTTGTGAAAGTGCGGCGTGCACTCAAGTTTGAGGGAGACACCTTTCTGTCTGAAGCAGATCGGTGGGGGTGACGTCTCTCCCTCTTCTCCCCACCAGAACGAGCACTTCATCATGGAGGCGGGGAAGCAGCCTGTAGTATTTGAAAACCCAACATATGCAGCCAAGGACAGCACGTCCAAAGTGGTCTCAGCAGCTCAGGTGAGACGTCACATGATCTGCTCTCAGCCGTCTTGCCGCTGAATCTTTCCATGTTGCAGAATGTTGTGCAGGGCCTCTAACCAGTATCTTTTATGGTCAGCAGTGGGAACGAAGGGCCTAAGAATGAGAGACCATGAGAGTGAGGACTGTACTTGCCTGCCAGGGTGACTTCGTGGCTATTGTTCTCACCTGGGGCAAGTGGTGGTGGTATTTACAGCTGCCAGGGTCACTCATCTGTGGTATCCAAATGTGTGTATGTGTGTGTGTGTGTGTGTGTGTGTGTGTGTGTGTGTGTAGAACAAGGTGGCAAACAGAATTCAAGATTAATTTATTCATTTGTTCTTTCAAAACTGCATAGGGGCCATCAATAGGCTCACAGGTGACTGTATCAGAGAATGTGGAAAACCAGAATTATGGAAATCCCATAGATCCTTCGGAGATTGTTCCGGAGCCGAAGCCAGCCTCCCCGGGTCCCGATGAAAGTCAGGTAACGATGTGAAGAGAAATTTGCAAAGAACTTTGAAACTTAATATCAACCCGTGCGAGACCATGTACAAAGAATGGAAAACAGAATCCAGGTCTAATTTATCTTCAGAAAAAGGACATCAAATCTGAGACATTCACACAGCACTTGCGCTTCGAGCCTTACTATTACCAATGTCTACCACCAGGTGGCACTACTTATCCCCTTTTCCTTTGAGTCTAGATAGATGGCACCTAATTGTACAGCCAATTATCCCACAAACATTATTGCCTTTAGTGTGCCAGGGAAACTATTTAGTGCTGGAGACTAAAAGGGCCAGGGGATGGAGGGAGACCACCTCCTGATGAATTTTCTTTAGCATATATGTTATACCTTTTCATTTTGTAGAATATTTGGGGTATAATTCAACAAGTGCTTTTGAATAACTACTAACTTTAGCGAACATACATGTGGTTATCCCAGGTCTATGTGCTTGGTTCTGAACACCTGTTTTACCTCTGCAAACTATTGTTGTCCTTACCAATGCCTCTCACTGGGGGCAAACTCGAAGCGACGGTGCTTCTGGATACAAAACACTGTGTAGGACTCCTCGCGCAGGATCATCTTGTCTAATTCAGTGCGACTCAGAAAATTTACAACCCCCAAACACATACTGTAGAAAGGAAGTTTTACTTTACTATTTCCCGGGGACTTTAAGTGGACATTGGAAAGGGCATTGACAATTTGTTTCCTACAGTCCCAAGAATAATGTCAAATGTTCAGTCCCGGTCTCACTCCCCAAGGCAGTGCTAGACATTACTTTTTATTTATTCTTAATGTTTTCTTCCTAGTCCAGGTCCTAGTAATCTTCCTTAGTCAGAAGTAGCTCCTCAGAGGGGTAAGGCAGCAAGAAGCTGCTCCATCCTCCCCTTGCCCCAGCCCAGAAACAGGATGGACATGGAGGGATTGTTGAGAATGAGAGTCAAGCATCACCGATTCCAGCTCAGTTCTCCGTCCCCATCTTTGCAGCCCATTGGTCCTTGCACTTCAGTGCAAGCTGAAAGGAGACCCTCCAAGTTCTGTTATCCACACCCCACACCCCTGTCCAGGGACCCTGTATCTGTGACCCCTGGGACACTAAATAGTCACTTGGCTGTAGACATCAGAAGCCCTTAGTTAGCTCACTGAGGATATTAATGTCCAAAGAAGTCTTGCAAGTTTAGCTTTCTTCTTAAATATGCAGAAAATACTCGGACCCTATTACTCAGTCCTGTTGTTTCCCACAAGTTGCATTGACCTGCATGGGATCGCCCAAAGATGTTGGGGAATGAGGACCACCACATTCCTCTCCTTAGCCTTATTCAGTTCCAAGGAGTTATTGCAGCCCGAGACAATGACTGTTGGCATCACTTAACTTCACCTTTCCAAATAGGGCTCTGACCTCTGTGTATGTCTCCATCTTCCCTTGTTGGTGACATACAGAATAGTTGTGTGGGTTGGGTGAACGGTCTTGCCTCTCTTCCATAGTCATGGGCTACAGGCACTACATTTCACAGCCATCTTGAAAACATAGGGGCTACCTGAGCCGCCTGTGGTGGGAGCCTGCCAAAGAGGTGGCCGGTACTACAACCACCTTTTCAGTAGGGTGAGGGCAACGTACTGAAAAGTGTGTGTGTTTGTTTGTGAGGACGAGGTGTCTTTGGGTCATTCAATACGTAGACCTCTCTTAATATGACTTAATATGTGTCATACAGGGGGAACAGAAAAACCCTGCATCAAGGGATTTTTGAGATAAAATTAGAACCTCATAAAATTCTTAAACCAGTTCCTGACACTCAGTAAGTGTCAGTTTGTCACTTGTGATGACAACGATGATGGTGACAATGACGATGATGGCGATGATGTTTGTGGTGAAGCGACAGTGGGTATTCTGGCCAAGACAGTTTTGGAAATCAGAGAGCTTTTCTTGAGCTTCTCAGCTGCTCTGGAAACCTGTGTGTCTGTGCTCTGTCCCCGACTAATGGCACGGCAAATCTTCTAGATGACATGGGTCCAGATCCACACACCACACATTCACACTAAGAAAAGATTTTGAAATTGTTACATTAAAATAGTCGAGAGAGTCTTAGTTACTACTCTCCAGGAACCAGAAGAGGAATTGAACAATATGCTACTTAAGCAACATCCCTAAGTTACTTTGTTTTTCAATAAGAATTTAAAAACCTAGGAAAAGACACCAACAAAGAAGACAAAATAGAAAACTTCATCTCCTTCCATCTCCTCTTTTCATTCAGGGTGCAAAATGGAACATCTTCAAACGAAAACCCAAACAGACCACGAATTTTGAAAATCCAATCTACGCAGAGGTAACTTTTAATCCCTGTTCTAAACCCAGACACTCACCACTTTGGCGCGCATTGAGATTATTCGGGGCAAACTGGCAAAGGTTCCGGCCACACTGGGGACATAAGTGACTAACTCATGTCTTGTTGTGGTTGTAGATGGACAGTGAGCAGCAGGAAGGTGTGACTGTGGCGCCCCCTCCATCACCTTCTCTCCCTGCTAAAGCTTCAAAAAGGCAATCGACCCCAGGCTACAGTGCAACAGAAGACACCTTCAAGGATACCGCAAACCTTGTTAAAGAGGATTCGGATGTATAGCCATGCCTGCTCTCTAGGGAATCTGTAGACACTCACTTTTGCACATATATTTTTTACAGACAAATGAAGAAAGAGTTAACATTCAGTACTTTATTAAAAGATATATTTTTCTGTTTGCCTATAGTTGAAAGTGTGTTGCGTGTCTTTTTTTTTTACTCATGCCATTTCATATTTTTGCAAATATCACGAGGTACTGAGTATACCTTGCACTGATGTTGTCCCGAGGCTGATGTTGTCATGGGTGATGTTGTACTTCTATAAATTTTGGAAGGATTAATACGTCTTTGCATTTGCCGGTGAAAGTACCTATTGTGTGGGTTGGCGAGCTGAAGAATAAAGGATCTAGTGAGGAAAGGAGTTGGCTAAGGGCCTCGATTATGTCAAAGAAGAGATACAACTCACATTTCCTTTAGAACAATCTAGGAAAGGCGTCCAAGCTTCATTTGTGCATCCATTTTTACACACCAGCTCTTAGACTAATAATCAGTGTTCAGCGTTCCATGTCAACTTGCTCAGTAAGTGTACTGAGAGAGGCTAGTGTTGGTTACATAGACTGCAGATGCTTCAGACAACACGGAAGGTACAAAAAGTGATTCGGTTGGATCCTTCTGTGTGACTCTGGCTTCTAACCCCAGCTATGTTTTGAATGTGCTCTCCCTAGTTGCCAAGCCGACATTCGTGTCTGTCACCCTATGTCCTACACTGAGTTTGTATTTTGCTGAATGAGCTTCTCTGCTTGATGGACCTTAAATCAACGTACGCCCTTGCCTGGCATCTCAGGTGTCATCCACCTTAGTCACTGGAGTTTGGTAGCTGATTAAAACCAAACCCGTGTCCCCAATAAGTGGGGTGCCAAACAGATACCGGTGAAGCTGGGTGTTTGCCTCTGTGTACAAAATCTAATTATAGGGTATTTATTTCCTCGGTTGACAATGACGAGAAAGGGAAAACATTCTTCTTGAGTCTTTTTCAGGGCTTTGCCTAAATCTGTACATTTGTGTCAGGATGTACTGTCCACCCCTGCTCTTCTTATAGCAAGTAGCATCCCTGGTTCTCTGTGCTAATATTGCACATGTGTTAAACAATGAATGAATGAATGGAAGGGTGGGAGGATGAATGAATGAATGAAACATACTACTGATTATTTTATTCTCCAGTTCTCGAAATATTTCGTTGCTCATATTTTGAGTGCTGATTGTAATTACTTTGATTAGAATAAAAAGCAACTGGAAATGATGCTGCTGAAAATGTCTAATAAATGTGTATTTTATCAGAGGTCTTTTGTGTCTCTATGTCCTTCCTTCTCGAGCCTTGGTGATGAATCACTTGTGTTGTGTGTGTCCTCGCTACTTCTTCCACCCCTTCAATGCATTTTTGCATGGAGACAATTATGGAGATGATCCAGGTTTCGGGTTTCAGCCGGGCCCTTGGAAGGACGACTTTATCCCATTCGAAGCTGGAATGGAGATGAGAAAAGGGTTTGGGGTTAGGTTTTATAGTCTTGGTGTCCGTGTCATAGTGCAGAGAGCTGCAGGTGAATTTCACCTTCTCTAGATGCTTCTAAGAACATGTTTCAGTAAAAGATGGGGAGCCCCCCACCCCCTTGCGTAATTCCCAGTATCTAGCACCAGAATGAAATTGATATGTGAAAGTATTCTCTTTCCAGTTTCTAGACATAGGGGCACAGGGCCTCTTAGTTGGCTTGCTAGTCTCACTGGAGCCCCGTTACACCTGTATCACTTTTCTGGAAGAACTTAACGGAGCACAGTGGGAAGTGTTGGCTCATTCCCTGACAAAGTGGAGGAATTTGCTACAAAGAAAACAGAACTGTTTGTCTCTAAGAGAGTAGTAACTGGGCTAATTGCTTCTAAAACAATTTTTTTTTTTTTGGTTGCTTCTTTGGCAACTTGTGAAAACTTTATTGGGAGAGAAGTCTTAATTTTGGAAGACAAGGAGCCTTGAGCTGCTCTTGGCACAGGGTCTCACCACTTCAGTCACATTTCAAGGGATCTGAATTCAGACGGAAGGGCAATGAGGCTTCATTTGTAAATGCACCTGCGGAGGCGCGCATCCCCCTCCCCTCACGCACGCAGGCACGCACTCACGCAACGCACAGTTGTGTCAATGATGGTGGTAGCTGCAGGGGAATCCATGACTCCTTTGTTTAATACGATAGAGGCGGACTCCAGTACTGGAGCTGGTGAACTCTGGCCAACTGAACAGCGCATGCGACTGAAGTCTCCCAGACTTGCCGCTTAGCAGGGAGACAGAAGGATTGGCTGTGTTCTCACTAAATTCTCCCTTACGGCTCCGTGGTTTATCTTTACTCCGATCTTCACTGGGAATTTAGTTCACTCTGATTCACCGAGGCTGTTTCAGTCAGCACCCAGCTCGCTACACGAACTTCAAAGGAAGTTCATATCCTGACTTCGTCTTCAAATGTCGCCTCTCTCTGGGTAAGCTGTCAACATACTATACTTGAGGGAAAAACTTTTTTTTTTCCATTAAATATTTGGCACTCTTTGCAAAGAAACTCTGCAAATGTCTTTAGAGAGCCAAAGCCTCAGGAAATGATGTGGGTCTATGGTCCCAGGTTGAGGATTCTAGGGTACAAAGTTGGCCCTACATAGGGAGCAAGTTTGGAAGAACCAGTGGCATCCTAATGGCTTCTGATGGGATGGAAAGTTGTCAAATGGGCTCCAGAGTAAAGAACAAAGAAGCTTAGAAGGAAAACCAGTTTTATTTTTTAGGAGTTAAACTTTTTAGGAGTTAAATTTTTGTTTTTCACTTTTAGTAATGGTAAAAATCATGGAATATTACATTTAAACTGTTTTGTTATATCTCTGTGTATGAGGTGTGTTCACATGCCCTGGTGTGTATCTGGGGCCAGAGAGCAATGTTGGAGTCTATTCTCTCCTTCCTTCATAGACCCCAACCATAGAACTCAGGTTGTCTGGTTCACACCGCAAACATATTTACTGTGTGAACATATTACATTTATCTTTCCAACACTGCTTCTTGTTTTTATCTGTTTATGAGGCTCTGCCACATAGCCCAGGCTAGCCTCAAACTCATGGTTCTGATTAAGATTGCCAAGCCAGAATTGAATCCTTATCCATATAGACTTTTATTGTTTTTCAAGATGGCTTTGGGAGGTTGCCTATAAAGATTTCACTGAAGCATGATATTCTAAAGTTCAGACTGAGTCAGACTGCATGAAAGGGTACCAGGAAGAAAGCTCAGCCTAGCCTGGTCCAGCAGAAAGTCATAAGTCAGCTAAGATATCCTGTGAGTTACATCTTACAATGGGCTTTGACTACAGTGGTCAGAGTGTAAATCACCTCTGTTTGTGAGTAAAGGAGGGGCTGCCAAGCCCAGGATTGGTCATGACTCTCATACTGACTGACTTTGGTTAAGCTACTGGACTTTTCTGATTTTCAGTTAACCGTTAAAAATGAAAAAAAAAATAGTCTTAAAAAAAAAGCAAAAGGAAGGGAAAGAAGGAAGAAAAGAAAGAATATGGAGATAGGTTGGAGATGTTTCTGAATGGTAGACTCCATGTGAGGTCCTGAGTTCTGTCCCTAGCAGCAACAGCACATCACTACCCCCAAAAAAACTCACAAAACAGACAAACACACCACACTCCAGGGCTCTCAGGGAAATAGCGTTTACTCATTTGCTAATACTGAGTAAATAGCTAAGCAACAACAAGAGGTCATGTTCACTGACCCTCAGGTAAAGCTTCACATTTAATCCTCTGGAAACTCAACAAAGGAAGTATTATCTTAATGTTGTTAAAGACCAGGGAACTAAGAGAACACACGGAAGGAAGCTTTGTTGACCTTAGATTACAACATGACATGCCCAGTACAATGTCATATCCTAGAAAGAACTCTGCTTTTAGTTCCTACCGCACATCGTTTCTGTTTCTCCTTGTGAACGAGACCTTTGTGTGGAGGCAGAGTAGCATATGGTACATTTCAGAGAGACACCAGCGGCTGGACCCTTCAGTTCCTATCTACTCTGGTCTCAAATGTGGTTCTCACCAGCTCTGTTCTGGACAGTGTTAGCGGTCAGGTTTAGGTATTAAGGGTTGTAGCTTCCTGTTTACCTTCATCCCAGTGAACTTATTGACCCATTCCTCATCACCTCTCATACTCCACTAGAAGCCTAAGTCTTGAGATCCTAAAAGACTCAAGAACTCAGAAGCAGGAATACGAAATCTTCCTCTACCAATGTCTGATGTCATAGAAATGCCCTGTGCATCTGAAAAATCCTAGCACTCCCCAGTTCCATGGTGAATTCTGAATTTTCAGAAGACTGTTCACCATCTCCCATTTGCAGCACGGCTATATGTGAAGCCCTGGGATTCTGGTCCAAAAAGAGGACCACACCTTCCCTTCTCGTGAGCATCCATCTCCTTTTCCCAGTGGCCAGAGCCCATTCCAGGAGTTAGCTGAGTTCGGCGGCAGATATCATGAAAAGAGCGCCCTAAGTGCTGTCCCTGCTGCGTCCCCACGGTCCTCCTGGGGAAAGGAAACTGAGGAAAAGAGCACACAGTCACCAGGGAGGGAAGGACTCTTAAAAGTATTTCCCTTGTTAGCGAGGCAAGGTGGCGCAGGCCTTTGATCCCAGCACTCAGTGGGCAAAGGCAGGTGGATTACTGAGTTAAAAGGGCTAAACCTGGTCTACAGAGTGAGTTTCAGAAAAGCTAAAGCTACCTAGAGGAAACCCTATCTTGAAAATTTTTTTTCTTTATAATATTAACATATATTAATTGTATAAAATAATGGGTTTCATTCTGACATATTCATAGGCATCTTTGATCATATTAACTCTTTATTTTTTAAAAATCTATGTTACAAGTATGAGAGAAAATACATGTTTCTCTGGGTTCAGCTTATCACATTTTATATATCCATTTCCAGTTCTCTCTGTTTCTCTCTAAGCCTTTCGTTCTTATTCATGGCTGAATAATACTCCACTTAATAGATGTTTTTTTTCCTGCCCCTCCCAGTAAGTTTCTCTGTTGACTCAGTAAGCTAGATCAAGCTGAAGTGAAAAAGAATAACAACAGGTGTGTCGAGCAAAGCAGCTCTGGGGCCAGAGAAGTCTCACACCTGATCCAGGGAGAGAAGTTTTATAGGTTGTGGGTGAGGAGTGATGATGTATCTGTGTGTGCCCCAGTGTGGTCAAAGGCCGATCATTTAGGTGGGGACTTAGGCAGCTGGCAACTTTGAGGTAAACTGCTACAGCCACCAAGAATTTGGAGTTCGGCTTTTTGGCACCTTTTGTTTGTTTGGAGACTCTCTGAGTGGGCGGGGTTTGGGGGGGCGAGAGAGAGAGAGAGAGAGAGAGAGAGAGAGAGAGAGAGAGAGAGAGAGANTCCAATAAACACAGATGTTCCAGTACCTTTGTTGTGTGCTGACTTAGATTGTTTTGCGTGTGTGTCTAACCAGGAGTGGTACAACTAGGTCAGACAGTAGTTTCATTTTAAATCGAGGAACCCGAGGGATTCGTTTTTATGCGCTTGTACAAGTGAACTTTTTGCTGCTATAATGAAATCCTTAATATAGGCTACTGACGAAGGAAAAGGTTTATTTAGCCCAGAGGCTTGGGAGTTCGAGCCTAACCAACAAAGAGCAGCCCCTTTGCAAGTGTAATGGGAAGACCCGGTCACTCCCTCCAGTGACTCAAACACCTTTCCATAGGCCCTACTGCCTTTTAAAACCTCCCCTGCCTCCCAACAGTGTCATCACCATGGAGACCAAGCCTCTGTGGCCTTTGGGAAGGCATCATTAAACCATACCCAGACCACAGCAAGAACCACATTAGAGAAAAGGCGCTTGGGAGAAGTTGTGGGACCAAGGAGGGTCTGGGGCACGAGTGACTTGGCCAGGGTCTTAGGGGCTGCAGTCTTGCACTCAAACCGCAATGCCTTAGAGTCAGGTTTTCCTTATGGGTCGTCAGGAGACCAACCAGGCTGAACAGCAAAATGAAGTTAGATTTGCGAGCCAGAGACCAGAGTTCAGCACACACCGTGTCTCCTAGGCAGAGGCATGCCTTTGAAGCATTTAATCTTTCTGAGGGCAGTGTTCAAAACGGTGACGGGAGTAAGTGTATTTGAGAACAAGAGACGCGCGAAACATTCTTCTCAGTTGCAATCACCTATGGCTCTTGCCTTTCCTCATTCAAGTGTGAAATGCCCTCTGCCGACCGTGTTTATGAATACGCTATTTTTATCCACTAAACATAATAAAGAGTTCTTTCAGTTGCTTTCTGTTCTCATTAATTTTTGATTTTGCTTTCCGGGACAGCATCTTAGTACATAGCCCAGGTGGTTTTGAACTTATGATCCTCCTGCCTCACCCTTCTCAATGCTAGGATTATAGAAACGCACCACAACACTTTGAAGCTTAAATGATTTTTATTAATTAATTATTTGTGTCCTTCAGCACAACACTCAGTCTTCTCCAAATCTAGTTTCCTTACCAGTAAAATGAGGCCTCAAGGTGTCACTTAATTGGTAAAATTATTGAGAAGGTATTGGGTCGTGTGTACCGCACATATCCACATAAAAAAGCATCTAATAATACTAAGGACTCTTCTCTCTATTGCCCGCACACACTTTCTGACTTACTTTGGGCTCATACGGCTGCTTGTGCAAGTTTCCTTGACATTTTTCAGAAGTACAGATAATCTTACTTCACTTCCTGCCGAAATGGAAAGGCAGCTGTGTCTTTAGCCAGCTGGGGCTGAGCTGCAGGGATCTTCCATGGTTCTGCAAATGAGCCATCTCTGCTTGCTCCTCATTGGGGTTTCCGTGAAGAGGGCTGCAACCCAAAATCCAGGGTCAAGGTCTGCAGCCATTTTTGGTTTTCCTCTTGACTATCCTTCCTTTCGCCCCCCTAACTGTTTTGAGGATTTACTTTATTTTAAATTACGTGTGTGTCAGGGAGCATGTGCGCATGCATGCCTGTGTCTGTGGAGTCAGAGGCTTCGCATCCCCCTGGAGCTGAAGTTATGGGCAGCAGTCAGCTGCCTGATGTGGGTGCTGGGAATTGATCCTGTGTTCTCTGTAGAAGGAACAAACTCTCTTACCCACTAACCATCTCTCTATCTCTCTTCCCTATTCTGGGGGTCAGGGCTTCACTCTGCAGCCCAAGCTGCTCTGGAACTCACTATAACCTTGCACTTACAGCTATCCTCCTGTTTCAGCTTCCCAAATCTTGAGATTGCATGTGTGAGCTACCAGATCTGACTTGCCCATTTTCAGGAAGGTTCTCTTGGGGTCACTCAGCTACTTTGTTGCCTAAAGAAGAAATGGGGGTCTCCTCAGTTTGTTCCCTCTTTTAAAAAAGTCATAGGTCCTTTGTCACAATGTTCAGGTTGGGGGGGTCGGTGGGGAAATTCAAGTCCATCAGCAGGACATGGTGGTACACATTTATAACCCCAGCAATCAGGAGGCTAAGATAGAAGCCTTGTTAGAAGTTTGAGGCTGGCTTAGGCTATGGAATAAAACTTTGTATAAAAAGAAAAAGAAAAGAAAAAGTAAACAAAACAAAACTCAAAACCGCTACTCTGCCCACAGTGTTTCCTGTGGTGTCCACTTTCATTACATGAAGTTAGCAAAGTACAAGGGGACAATTTTGCTGAATCATTACCCGGGAAAGTGACATGGTTCACGGGACTACAGTGGCAACCAGACAGAAAGCCACCGAAGACTGTATGAGAACCTTCAACAAGATGAATGTGACCATTGTCTTTGATGACGACTGTATTTAGAGTTCAAACCCTACATGAGTTGACTTCAATGGTAGAAGACGAATTGTCTCATCTTGTTTTATTGTTTTTATTGAGCTATATATTTTTCTCCGCTCCTTTCCCTTCATCCCCTTTTACCCTCTCCCATGAGCCCCCACTCTCCCAATTTACTCAGGAGATCTTATCTTTTTCTACTCCCTTTGTCCATCTCTCTTAGGGTTTTCTTTGCTGTGTAGGTTGTCTGGGGTTGTGGACTATAGTTTGGTTATCTTCTTTGCTTTGTGTCGAGAAGCCATTTATAAGTGAGTACATATTATATTCATCTTTCTGGGTTACCTCACTCAATATGTTTTTTTTCTAGATCCATCAATTTGCATGCAAATTTCAAAGCATCATAATTTTTTTTTTATCACTGTGCGGTACTGTATTGTGTAAATATACCATTCTTTATCCATTCTTCAGTTGAGGGGCATTTGAGTTGTTGCCAGGTTCTGGCTATGACAAACAATGCTGCTATGAACATAGTTGAGCACATGTCCTTGTGGTACGATTGAACATCCTTTGGGTATATACCCAAAAGTGGTATTGCTGGGTCTTGAGGTAGGTTGTTTCCTAATTTCCTGAGAACTCTCCATACTGTTTTCCAAAGCAACTGTACAAGTTTGCACTCCCACCAGCAATGGAGTAGTGTTCACCTTACCCCACATCTTCTCCAGCATAAGCTGTCATCAGTGTTTTTGATCTTGGTCATTCTAATAGGTGTAAGCTGGAATCTCAGAGCTGTTTTGATTTGCATTTTTCTGATGGCTAAGGATGTTGAGCATTTCCTTAAGTGTCTTTCACTAATTTGAGATTGGTCTGTTGAGAGATCTCTGTTTAGGTCTGTACCCCATTTTTTTAAATTGAATTATTTATTCTGTTGATGTCAAATTTCTTGAGTTCTTTGTATATTTTGGAGATCAGACCTCTGTCTGATGTGGGGTTGGTGAAGATCTTTTCCCATTCTGTAGGCTGCCGTTTTGTCTTGTTGACCGTGTCCTTTGCTTTACAGAGGCTTCTCAGTTTCAGAAAGTCCCATTTATTAATTGTTGCTTTCAGTGTTTGTGCTACTGGGGTAATATTGAGGAAATGATCTCCTAACCAGTGAAAACATTTAACCCTGTAAGAAAGACTAGCATTGCTTCTAAGAGAATGCTGACAGTAGAGGCCAGCAGTCCAAGCTGCCGCCCTGGTTTTAGGATGTAGGGCAAATTGTGAAACCCACCCAGGCTCTGCTTTTCATCATAGGAATTTTGCAAGGTTGTTGTATAATGATGAAATTAGACAATGATGCATGCAATGAACACAACTTAATTAATAATTAGCAGTTATACTGCACAGTGCTTAGTTACACAGCAGTTGTTCAACACTGGGTATCAGCCACCATCATTGTCGCCACTACCGTCACCACTGCCATCATCTTGTCTCTTCAAGTGTTTCAGGAGGAGGCACCGGGCTTACTTCTCTGTTCTTGTCACTCTTTGAGGTTAGTTCTCTTACTATGCAATAGGGCCCTTCTGTCGTCACCCAGATATAAGAAACACATCTCTTTCTGCCCAAGTCCGACTCTGTCCTGAATCTGGCAAAGAACGTGTTCCCAGTCCCCGCTTTTCCTGTGCATTATTCTCTTTCCTTTGAAATTACGAGGTGAGTGAGAGATTCACAGGGCTTGCAACTTGGCAGCCGTGCCATAGCATCCTTTGAGGCCAGTCCTCAAGCATCTAATCCTCCTTCCCCATCGTCACAGTCTCACAGGCAGGACTCTGCAGGAGAGACTCAGAAAACTGGCAATGTTTTAGCCTACACACCTTGACCGTTCTTTTCACCATTCTGTGGGCCCTTCCCGTCAAACTTACAGAACTGAGGAGAACGAAAGTTGCAACGCACCTCTTGTTCTTGTCTTTGGCCAGCCAGTTCAAGTAGCAGATTGAGATGTGTTCTGCCACAAACCTAAGTTTATTTTACAATGTCCCTACACCATGAAGAAAGCCTGGTGTTCCTTAGCAGTATGCTAAGATTTGACAAATGCTGCTGCTCAGTTTTTAAGACCGAGCAAGCTGTTTTCCTTGTCTCTACTCTCCAGCCAGTCTTCAAGCGAACGGGAAGGGCAGTGATGGTTTCGTGCTAAAGGGGCTTCACCCACAAGTCTTTCTTCAAGACTCGATGAGAAGGGCTCCCACACAGAGTCCTCATGAAGAATAAAAAAATACTTTCAAACAACAGTACCAGGCAAAAAAACAAAACAAAACAAACTTTCATTATTTTTATGTTGTATGTACATGTATGTGCACATGTGTGTAGGCACCCACAGATGCTAGAAAAGGGCATCAGATTTCCTGGAACTAGAGTTATAGGTGGTTGTGAGTGGCCCAATGTGCGCAAGAACTGAAGGGGTAGTGTGTGCTTTAACCACCTTGCCATCTCTCCAGATCCTCACAAGGATTTTAAGAGACATGTTTGAGAAAGGTGCTCAGAGGTGAGGAGTCAAGGATGCTTTTACTACACTAGGGACTTAAACAACAGAAACTTACTGTCATACTTGATTAATAGTCAGAAATCAAGATGGTGGTAGGGTTGGCTCTTTAAAGGCTGTATGGAAAGGTCTGCTCAGGCCCCTCTCTATGTGCTGTAGATAACCACCTTATACTGTGTCTATTAGCTTATTGCCCTCCTCCCTGCAAGCATGTCTATCTTTATGCTTTATGTCTAAATGTCTCTTTCTTATGAGTACACCAATCCTATTGGATTAAGGTCCACTCTAAGCCTTGCTTTTTGTTTTGTTTTGATAGGGTCTCCACATGGCCTTGGCTGTCCTGGGACTCACTCTGTAGGCCAGTCTGGCCAGGTACTCACAGAGGTTTGTCTTCCTCTGCCTCCCCATTGCTGGGATTAAAGCTATGCACCAGCAAGATCAGCTCTGAGACCTCATTTTCACTTGACTATCTCTGCAAAGACTCTGTCCTCAGTCAAGGTCAGCTTCTGAGATACAAGGGGTTTAGAAATTCAGATAGCTTCTACCTGTCATTTCCAGGCAATTATCATCGTGATGGCTCCATTTCATCACAGCAGGGAAGTGGTTTGTTAACAGAGAACTGTCAAGAAAAAAAGAGTTGAGCTCCCCACACCTCCACCATAGCCCAGCCTGCCCTCCAACTCAGAGATCCACCTGCCTCTGTTTCCTGAGTTCCAGGACTAAAAGGTATGTGTGCTACAATATCTGGCTAAAAAGTCGAGCCTTTAGAATCATACAGAACAACTTTGTTGTTAGGGCTTTTAGCCAATAGTCATGTGAGTTAATCTCTGCAAATCAGTATACAAAACAGAAAGGACAGGTTTAAAGACAAAATACAAGGTGAGTGTCAGTAAATGTCCAACACCTACATTTTTTGGAGGGAGGCCCACACTTGCTTGCTTTTCTCTGCCATCGTCTTAGAGTCCCAGGACCAACGGCTGAGAGTAAACTTTTGCCTATGGATGACACAATGGCTGTTGTCTACCATGTAGGCTACAGATCCATAGTGAGTCCTTTCTGTTTCCAGTTTCTCTAACGGATGTGAAGTGGGTCACGTTGGGGCAGTTACTGACTACAGAAAATGACAGACAGTTGGATTGGGTTGTCTTGGCCTGACCTATTTCAGGTTATATCCTGTTCCTAGGCATCAAGGAGGGCTGTGGATCTTGATCTTTCTCTGGCAGGTTGCCCAACAAGAGAGCTTGGAAATTGTTAGACAGATGGAGGTAGGGCTCTGACTGGCACAATGCTTCATAAACTATGATGGAAACTATAAAATTTTCCTTTTTAAAAATAAATCACGGGCTGGGGTGTGGTGTAGCTCAGTGGTATAACATGGGCTCTTGCATGAGATCCTGAGTATTTGAGTCCCAGCAACTAAAAGAAGGGCAAAAATCACCACAGAGTTAAGGAAAAACTCACAATTGTCAGACTTGGAGAGATGGCTCAGTGGTTAAGAGCACCAGCTGCTCTTCCAGAGGACCTGGGTTCAATTCCCAGCACCCACATGGCAGCTGACAACTGTCTATAACTCTGATTCCAGGGGACCCAACACCCATAGAAAAACGCAAATGCATGTAAAATAAAAATAAATAAGTTAAAAACAAAACAAAGCAGAATTGTCTTGTTTGGCATTCAAGAATTCAGGAAGTGATCACTTATACTAAAATTGATACAAATCACTTGTAGATACCAGAGTTGTTGTTTTTTTCATTTTGAGGATGTGTGGCTACTTCCTCCACATAGTAAATGAGTCTAGATATTTTATTCTACCAAGAACTATTAGGACTGATACCGTGCAGAAGGATAAAATTTGAGCAGTTTTCTTAGAAGCTTCCTGGGAATTTTTCTCATTATATACGAGGCTGAGCTCCCCACAGATGTTTCAGGGTTTTTGGAGATATTAGTAAATAAATTTTAAAAAAGGCTAGCCTGGTCTACAAGAGCTAGTTCCAGGTCAGGCTCCAAAGCTACAGAGAAACCCTGTCTCAAAAAAAAAAAAAAAAAGCAACAAAACAAACAAAACAAAAAACAAAAAAAAGAATTAAATGGAGGAGATTCTTTTTAGTCTGGATGGTGTAGACATGCCCTGCTTTCAAGCTACAGAAATTAGTAATTTGTTCTTAACACTGGGTTTATTTGGTGCCCCCTGGGCTCAGATGGCTTATTATGGCCGCAGGCTCCTTCACAGTATCTCTGACCCAAGAGGTGAAGAGTAACCACTGTGGTCCATTGAATCTTCTCTGAGGGGAAGGTGATGACTGAGCTACAACTGAGGAGGAAGTAACAGAGGCGTAACAGAAACGCAGCTGGCACTTTAAAGTGGGTAACACAGTTGACAGGCTTGGTCTTAATGCTGGACTGCATGTTACTTAGTTTCTGGTTGGAAGAAACAGCAAATTGTAGCTAATTAAAGGAATTAAAAAAAAAACTGTCGCAGAAAAAGGCAAAACAAATACAGAATCAGAAGATCAAACAATCCGACTAATACAGTGGGAAGATCAGCAAAGGAGTTTCCTTCAGATTCTGCAGATCTTGGCAGCCTTGGGACATCTGGACAGTCGAAGGGCAGCAAGCTACAGAGTCTGTGAAATGGAGCCAAGAACCTGACCATTGAAACAGGAAGTGGCTGCAGCCAATGGTGCTGGTGAATTTCTGCCATGATGCAGCTGACAGTGAAGCCAGAGGTGAAGGGCCTCTGGGACTGGGACCAGACGGGATGACGTCACAGCAGCCGTGGTGGTGCATCTTCTGTGTCCCTCTGGAGTGTGGAGCTTGGGCTGGAGTCTCCCTGCCTCTCGTTTCCTTCCCTGTCTCTTGTCTTTTTGTTCGTATATCTTCCCTGTGTTGCTCACGGCCTTGGCCTCTCAGTTTGTACCAGTGAGTGCTTGCTTGACCACTTTCTTGTTCCTGTCAAAGCTTATCAGAACCTAGTTGAGTTCCAGCCTGTGTCTCCTTCTCAGCGAGATACCAGAGCCATCAGGTTCACTTATGAAAGCCTTCTTATCTCTGAACATTTTGACAAAACACAGTGCTTAACTTTCTGGCTTACTGAACCAGCAAGGGACAGGTAGCAGCACACATATTTGGATAGAAGTCTTTGTTTCCCTTTCATCCTACCAATCAGGCAAGGCTTCAGTATCAGGCAAGATTGACTGCGTGATAAGCCTTCTCTGTCCTTATTTTCAAAGAAGACTTAAGGGACCCTGGAACTCCCTCTTTTATAAACAGGAACATGCTCTAAATGAGTCCAAGTCGGGTTTGGTAAAGACCGAGATTGAAATGATTAGTCTTTGAAATCAGCCAGCCTCAAAACTTGGGGCAGGCCGTTGTGGTCGATTGAGTCACACCGCTTTGGGATTTGCCAGCTCTACTTTCTGTTTTAGCAATAAAAAGTCTTGTAAAACCGATGGCATGTGAGACAGAGGGATCCAAAACGTCTTGGCATCTTTTCCAGCGGTGTAGCGAGTCTTGGGGAAGATACTCGTTAGAGCGTGGTCCATGCACTCTACCACCAGAGAGAGGTCCAAGTTCACAGAGCTTGTATTGTTTTTCAGTTTGTGTAGACCTGTAAGAAGAGACAACAATATGCTTACTCTTGGGCAGAAAAGAAGACGCACCGTGGGAGGCGAGGGTACAAACAGGAAGACACAGGACAGGGACTTTGATTGTGAATTTGCCATTGTAATTGAGGCTCACTGGAATGAGTTTCCATTCTCCAGAAAAGGATGCTGCAACGTCTTCTTTAGGCCAGCTGGTCTCATCCCAAACTTGAGTGGGCAATAGAATCTCCTAGAGGGCGTTTAAAAACCCAGCCTTCTGGTTTCTACATAGAAATCCCTAAGCCGGTACACCTGAAGTCTTAGCATTTGGGTTTTTTTTTTTTTTTAAACTAGTTTTCAAGTGATGCTGCTGGTCTGAGGACCTTGAAGACAGCTTCTTTAGAGGCAGTAGGGAAGGATACTGTGCAGAGTCCACAAGGGCCTTGTCCCTAGGAAGCCATAATTTGGAATCCTAATCCTTTCTGGAGAGTACTGTGTTATATGTGATTCTGAACACATTCTTGTGCATGAGGGTGCATTGTGCATAGGAAGACAGAGAGGGCACCCACACCACCGAACATCTCCACAGTGATGTCCTGAATCACAAGGGAAAAGTCTCCCAGCTGTGGAGCAAATGAAGTGTTTGAGTCACGACCTAAGATCCCACCAAGGCAAATACATTCACAAAGGATTGGGGACGATTTGAAGCCCTGGATTCTTAATTTTTTTTTAAAGTGTTGGACAAACAACTTCCCACAGGCTAGGGAATGAAATTGGAGCCTTAGCTCATATCAAATGTAAAAGTCAATTCAGGATGATCAAGGACTTTAAAGTAGAACCCAAAACTATAAAGCACAGAGAAAACACTTTTGAAATTGGACTCAGCAATAAGTTTTGAAGATGATCCTATAACACAAATTACAAAATCCAAGCTGGATGCACAGAACTGCATCAGAGTAACCATCTATGGTGTATAAAGGAAGCAGCTAAAAGAATAAAGAGACAACTCATGGAACGGGAAAAAGTCTTTGCAAGCCATAAAACGATAAAGGGTTGATATCCAAGAAGAAATACAAAGAGACTTCCAACAACTCAATAGAAAAAAAAAAAAGAATACAATCTGGTTTTCAAAACATGGAAAGAATCCAAACAGACATTTCTCAAGAGGTCATAAACAGGGCCAGTGTGTGTGTGTGTGTGTGTGTGTGTGTGTGTGTGTGTGTGTGTGTGTGTGTGTGAATGTGCTGTTCACAGTGCATGAATTGCTCTAGTGCTCAAATTCAGCCCACAGCAAGACACTGTATTGGACCATCAGAGTGGCAATGAGACAAAAGAAGTTTGACCTGGGTGTGGAAGAAGGAGATCTGTGTTTGTGGTCGCTGAGAATGTAAGCTAAAACAGCAATTATGGAACTCGGTATGGGCTTTCTCAAAAACAAAGCAAAGCAAAACAAAACAAAACAAACTTCAAAGTAGAACTACCATTTGATATTCATGTGTTTTCAAACATGCCTGGACCATGTCTTCTCAGGGAGCAGACCTACCATGTTAGGTCTCAGGCCCTCAATTGTCCAAAGAACCTAGTAAGTGACAGTGATATTTGTTAAGTGGCCACAAGTTGTTCAAAGAAGGAAGTGTTAATGCCTACCTAGTTAACCTTGCTGTTTGGCTTGGGAAATGAAGAAAGCTGATCTTAAATTTCTGGTCTGCATTGGAACTATAAGTCTGGCTCACCTCTAAATTCTGACTCGGAAATAATTAATATGACAAATTAATATAAAATTGAGCTCAGTGCTTTTTTGTATTTCTTAGTAAAGAAAATTTGGAATGTTTTCAACCCAAAGAAATGATAAATGTTTCAAAAAATTAATACACCAGCCTCCTTGATCTGTTTTTACCATTGATATCCACGTCACACCGTGCCTCATAAATACTTGCAACTGTTATATGCCAGAAAATTCTTGGAAGGAATTTTGTGATATAGTCATAGCTAATTATCGTTATCACCCTGATTATCTAACATGGAAAACTCTATTAGACAAAGGGCCTTGTCTCTGAAGAATTAAGTCTAGCAGGATTAAGTTCAATCTTTTACCTTTGACCTACATAAGACCTCTGGAGTCAGAATGTAAGAAATACAGCTTCTAATGGTGCTGGCTTAAAGCTCACGGAGAGACATCCTTGGGCAAGTTTGTCAGCCAGGCGTTCTAGTTGGAATCCTCAGGAGGCTTTTCCTGGTGTGTGTGTGAGTGTATTCCATTGAGATGGTGGTGGCTGGGACTGCCCGTCATCTTGGAAACTTCCCTGTGTGTTTTCTAATTTTAGTCTTGGGTTTCCATTCAGCTGATCTTGAACCTTGCTGCGTTGTGTGACCAGTGATGAGGCAGAGTCACAGTCTGGAGGGATGGTGTGACATGGAGGGAAGGCAGGGCCTTGTTCCACTGAAGGCAAGAGCTCAGTGTTTGAGGAAGAGCAAGCAAACATTACTGGGGTGGGAGGAAGGGCCTAAGAGAAACTTTGACCGAAGTCTTCACTCTATTGCTTTCTTTGTATTAATTAGAATGCCCAAGTGTTGGGAGCAGTGAGACCTCAGAGCCTGAATTTCTTGTAAACAACTTGTTTTCCCCTGATCTGAGTGCCTACAGCTGTTCTGAGCACGAGACCTTCAGGAGTTCCTGATGGCAGGAGAGTGGTTTCTGGTGGGTTTGGCTGGGGTGTGGCTATCTCTATATAATCTGCCCCTGAACACAATAAAGGGAGATTCTTGGGGCTTTGGGATCAGTGTTAAAAGATCTTCGTGTGTCGGTTTGTTTCTGTGTCTGTATTCTCAACCTCCAGCCCCCTTTCCCGAAGCTCGCGAACTGGGTTCTAGCGCACAGAGCGCAGACATGGGGGGGGGGGGCACGCCACCCAAGAATGCAGGACACAATTATGCTGGGTTCAAATCCAGCTGTGCAGTTTCAGGTGTGTCATTTCTATGTCTATGACATTTGTATGTCATTCCTGTACAGTGAAGGGCATAGCATCTACTCCATAGAGCTTCCAGATTGTAAATGAATGAAAGTGGGCGTGTGGGGCACTTAGAGCGATGACGGGTGCTTTGTAAATGTTCACAGTATAAATCATCATTGTGTAATCTCGATTATGATTCTCTCCCCGTGACTCAGTCTTTTGACTCATTTTACCTCTCCTTCCTCTTCCCCTTCCATGTGTTCCTGACCCCCGAGAGCTTCCTCCGCCCGAGTAACTCTTTTCCTGGATTCTAAAGCCTTATTCAAACTTGTCCTGTCCTGTTAAGGCTTCTCCATCAGCTGGGTCCCCTTCTCGGCCCATATTCCAGGGCAATTAAAGACGGCATCATCCGCTTCACTTTTGACTCTCTGGGTCTCCCTAAAGAGGGTCTGTTTTCTTGATGCCGTGTAGTCTGGTGTTTACTTGGTTACTCTTTGTCGTCAGCTCTAGGGGACTCTAAGGACCACAGTCTGAGTCTTATCTACCCACCACAGAATCTTGCACAATGCTGAAAGAGTGGCTTGTGTTTAGTAACAAGATGAAATAGGTATACAAATGAGACGCTGAGAGCCAGGCAGCCTGGCTTCATATCTGAGCTGACCAGGAGATGCTGAATCCCCGGGAAAGGAATCTTTACCTTGCAAAGCCGTTGTTCACTACTCCAGTACTTCTTTTGAGGCACAAATTCAGAAATTCCTAGCATAATGCCTAGCATTTGTTAATTTGTCAGTAACAAGCAAGAGGTGGTACTGGGCTTAAACCCAGATTAAAGATTCCCGTCATTGTGTCTGTGACTCTTCACGATGGCCAGGACGACGGATCCCAGAAGACACTGGATTCACCCCCAAACTCACTTTTTTCGATGTAGTCTTCTCCGTACTGCTGTTTGATGTCTGGAGACAGGTGTTCCCAAATGGCCAGCTTTTTTTCAGTTGTCTTCTTGGGATCTGCCAGTTCCGTTTTGAACAGTCCTGGTTCAATGCACGAGACATGCACACCGAAAGCTTTCATGTCCCGCCTGTGAGAAGAGCAATCAAAGAATTTTTTAATTAAAAAAATGTTTTCCTGGGGCTAGAGAAATGGCTCAGCAGTTAAGAGCTCAGACTGCTCTTCCAGAGGACCCGAGTTCAATTCCCAGCACCCACATGGCAGCTCACAACTGTCTGAAAATTCAGTTCTAATGCACATAAAATAAAGATAAATAAATCATAAAAATTGTTTTCCTGCACCCCATCCGAAGCAGAAAATTGGCATTCCGTCTATCACTGGGGGCACTGACACATGATTCTGGAGGAAGTTTATGATTACATAAACTCCCTGCTCCTCACCTAAGAGCTCAGTTTCTCAAACTGTGGGTCAGGACCCATATGGCATCCTGTAACTGAGTGCCGGGGTTATAAAGAATTTGGCAGCAGTTAATTGACTGTTGAATGCTCCATAATGAAAAATTGGTTCAAAATTCTTTGAGTGACGAATCTGAGGTGTTCATTGTAGTGCGTGTCCATGTTACATGGACAATCTCACTGTGCCTTTGGTTTCTGAACACAGAACCTGTGCTCTTTGCTCTGCACCTGCCGTTATCCCAGGCAAAATCGATGCAAGCTGTGTGAAACATTCGGATAGGATTTGAGAGAAAAGTATGCTATCAATGGTGCTGTTTTTCTGTACAAACCAGGTTTTCTGTTCTTAAAGAAACATGATGTTTTTATTATTGAAAACCAAAATTTTTGGTATTTACTGTTGTCATTACTCAGCATGTAATTGTCATGTTAGTATGTCTTCCTATTGTATTATGATAGGATGTTTGACTTTGATAACTGATACTTGAACATCTGACTTGAATTTCCTAAAACAATCTTAGTGAATTTTGGCCAGTGATTAAAATAGAGTTTCTAACAATTTCTACAATGGCCTGCACACACAGCTACCACTTTATACCAGGTTATGCGAAGTAGTGTTCTCAATATTAACGATTATAAAAAAAAAAGTCCAACTCTGGAGAAAGAAAACATGTTTTCATTGAGCTGTGGTCCAACCTAGGGGCTTCATCCAGGCTAGGCAAGCATTAGGTAGTCACATCCTAGGCCTTTTGTTGTTCTTGCTGTTTCATTCAAGTTTGTTTGGAGAATGTTGACTACTTGTTAACTAAGTTACTCATAAATCTTTGCACAGAGTCAACACTGACTGTGTTGGCCACAAACATCTTCTTCTACCCCGTCACTTGAAAGTTGAAGAAACTGGAGTTCAAGGCGGTCAGGTGACAATGAATGACGGAACAGGAAATGGAAGTGGGTGGGACAACCCTCTGAATAACAGAACACTAATCCAGTTCTTGTTAAGCTGATAAGCATTTGGGCTAAGAGGATTTCTTCTCCACTTCTCCATGCTCAAACTATCTGATGGGGAAATGGGCCAGGGACTGGCTTGGGTGGACAGGTTTCCCTTGGGTTTTGGAATGTGGATTGCAGAATGACTGAGGATGCTAAAAGATCTAGTATCACGATCCCTGGCAATGCCGCCTTGATCCCTGTGCTGCTGAGCAGGCTGTCCCTTCACAACACTATAAACAACCTCAAGTCTACATATTTACTGAGTCACAGTTTAGAGATGTTGTTGGCACCTCCTTCCTGTCAACCGAACAATGTATTGCATGAATAGTTGTTTCCTAATTTTAATGCATATTTCCACTAGGAATGTATAAAGAGGCAATTACTCATTTTATAGACATCTTACCCATGCTGTGGCTTGAACCCAGAACCTTGTATTGCTAGGCGAGAGCTCTGCCACTCAGCTGCATCCCCATCCCTCACCATAAGGCATTTTTGTAAGCTCTAGCTGCAATCTTAAAATGTAATTCAATTCTTTCCAGACTGTGCTTCTTAGCAACAAAACTATTGCCCAATCTGAAATATATTTTATTTACTGACAATATAAATCAGTTCAATCCTGAGAGATTTTCAAAGGTGTGTTACATTAAAATCTTAAAGGTTATTTTTCAACCTATTTATATTTTATTCATCTGCCAACTGATGTTTGCTGGATCTGGGAGATGGCAGTTCCAAGGAGGTATTTGAGAAGACCTCTTTCCTGCGTACTTGTGAAGATGACACGGACAGGAGACAGGCCACTCTGCTAAGTTTAAGAGACCTACATGTTGCTATGACAACATGAAACCAACAAGCTTGCTGAGCAAATACAGCTTCGGAGTCCCAGGCCTCTCTTTGTTGTCCCTCAGCCCTTCTCTATGTATGAAGATACCCTGGACCAGCCACTGGACTAGTCTGCATGAGCCATTCCGTGTCAAATACCAGTTCTGTGGTTCATAAAGACATAAACACTTCCTGTTGGTTACTTTAAGGCAGTGTATAGCTACACAACAGAGTCTACAAACACTCCAGTTGAAGTATCTTTTTAAATACTAGCATTTTATTATGATATTGCGTTTTGTAGAACGGAATGAGGCTGAGAGAAATCACCATGACAGTGTTACTCGAAGTGTGATGATTTCTGAGCAGAAGACAACACCTGGTAATGCCGCAGAAAAACTCCCCGGTCGTATCCCAGACCCGCCCCTTAAGCTTCTTTAACAAGTTCTCCAGGCTATATTACTTCACATTAATGTTCCGAAGAAATGTTATTGTGTTTTTCTCTTAGGAGACTCCACCTTGGCAACTAGATCATGGGGGCAGAATGGAGCTATCGGCCTCTATTAACCTCAGTGGGGTCATCTATCCTTTTTATTACTAAGCTACTCCTGGATCTGTGGTATACAGCATAACTCTAACATATGCCTTCAGTGAATACCAGTTGAATAAGCAAATGGGGGAATTAAAGGCGAGCCAATACCAATTTTGTCTTTTCTCTTGCTTGTTTCAGCACGACTCAACCGTCTTATCTTCCATTTGCTTCCCTGGTCCCTTTTGCTTGCACTATATCCCAGAAGGCTCACCTGCATTAGTGTACCCCAGCATCTGGTGCACATAGACTATCAGAATCAGGAGTGCCAGTACAAGATGTGAAATTGATAATTCCTCATGTGGTGTCAACACTGGTTATTTCATCCTTTAGCTGGAGCTGTCAGTCTCTGTGTCTCCAGGTTCTAGAGACTTCTGTGTCTGCTCATCCCTTAGTCCTTGGATAGTAATGCCCTTTGGTGTTAGCCCCTATTCCTGTCCTTTGGGATTTCTCTCCACATCTCCCACATATCTGGAAATTGTCCTTTCAGTAAACGCTATTCTCTTAACACAATTTCAATGCAAGGTCATTGCTTTTAAGACCCTTGACTGAAAAAGCACTTAGGGACTTTGAACTGATAGTTGCGAATTCTGGTTCCAGGTAAGATGAATCAAGCATCCCCTCCCTGCCTCTCACCCAGGATACAGCTGCAAAACCCAAGTGGAGTGTATTGGGCAGCTGTTGAGGACATAAGGAAGCTGGTACTATCCTGTTAGCACCTTCCAGAAATAACAATGGAGCAACCAACCCTGAACAATTCTCTACTAGACAAACTGACCTGCTGACTGAAAGTTCACCCCACTGGGGGCATCATGCTCTAATACACGAAGTGAAATCAGTGAGAGCCAAATGCAGAGTAGGGTTCAAATCTCAGTTCTACCACATACCAGCTGTGTAACCCTGGACAAGGGGAAATATTTACAGTGTTAAAAAAGGATACCTCATATATACTAAGTATCAGGTATGCGTTAGCAGCAATTATCGTGTAAATGAATTAATTCACCTTACCTCAAGCTGTCATTGAAACCTTCCACCGCGTATTTGGATGGAGTGTAGCCCCCACCACCAAACGCAAGCCGGCCTCCGACGCTGGAGACGTTGATAACGCGCCCACGCGCTTTTTTGAGCAGCGGAAGCATATTGAGCGTCACGTCGATGAGTCCGAAGAGGTTAACTTCAATGGGTTCTCTGTAGTCGTTCACCGTCAGCCAATCAGTGGGAGCCAGCACGCCCAGGACACCAGCGTTATTGATCAGCCCCCACAGACCTGGAGCAGGGAGGGAGGGAAGGGGACACGGTGGAAGATGTGGTTTCTTTCTATGGGCCTCTCTGATGGAAATACAGTTCTTTCTTTACACAGTGGTGTGATTTGCGTTTTGTAGTCATTCCTGCTTTGAAATGTTTTCGCGTTTCGGAGAAGAGGTAGCTGACAGAGTGAGAGACTAAGTTGAAGTGGTCCATGCTTAGCTACTGGAATTCAGCCTCACTATTCTATTTCTGGTTCCAAGTGTCATATTGTTTATGCTTTTTGAAGGCAGACTTTCTGATTTCTCATCTCAGACGTAGAGAAAATTAGTCTGTTTCCCTGCCTAGCAAGATGGTGCAGTCAGTGTGTATTTATAAAATATTCTGTGTGGATGGAAAAGTGATAGAACCCACTTTATGTTGAAATTTGCTAGAAAAATAAGTCATCTACTTGGCTGTTTCTTGACTGGAAATATGTAGTATTGCTAAAGGTGTTGGAATTCAGGCACCCGAATTTGTCCAGAGTCTTTGCTAAATCACTGCATTTGAGGTTCAGAGGCTTAGAGCTAAAGAGCTCAAACACACATTTGCTTTTCTCTATTATGAACCCTGATATCTTCTTCTATGAGAATATTTGATGATTCAAAGCTGACAAAACTCTCCCAGCTCAGAGTGCAGTTATTTAACGATCTAAAGCAGAGGGAGTGTTTGCAGCTGACTGGGTCAGCTGGACTCCTTAAGACCCGCATCTTCACATCCTTAGGTCCTGTTCTCCCAACCACTAAAGATGTCTGCACTCTGGAACCCATCTGTGGAGGGGTGGGTCCCAGGTAATCCAAGTGGTGATCTGGAGGCTCATTCCATACTCTCTATAGACTCGAGCCTCAACTCCCTCTGCTGAGATGTTGTTGGAGAAGGTCAGAAACAGGTAGGGCGTTCACTTCTGTTCTAGATTCACCTGCTGAGACTCTAGGCAGTCTGTCTGGGACACATCTCACACGTGCAGTGGGATTACTTAGGAGCTCTGTGGAGATTAGGAAATTGCCTTCGCAGACATTTTCTTGAAAAGCCATTTAAGACTCATTTTATTTTGCTTTAGTTGCTTCCCCATCTCCCAGCCGCCCCACCCCACAGAACTCTTCTCTTACCTTTTTCCCCAACATGGCTCTTCACCCACTGGGCAGTCTTCTTGACATTCTCAGGGTCGGTGACATCCAGAAGCACCGTGTGAAGTCTGTCTGAGGTTTTTGCCTTCAAAGCCGTCGCTCCTGACTCAGTCAGGCAGGCAGCGATGACACGGAACCCCTTTTTATCAAAAGTCCTCGCTGCTAAGTTCCCAAAGCCTGTGTCACAACCAGTGATGAAAATGTACTTGTCGGTGACATCTGCTATCTTCAGTTGTCCTTTGTAATTCCACAGCAAAGTGCACAGGACAAGGAGGGCCAACACCCAAAACAACATCAACATTTTCTTTCTCCTATACGCGACAGGGACACTTCTCTCACGAACAATAAAGGATGGTGTCCTGGATGTCCAAAATTAGAAAGAAAAATGCAAATTAGAACAATCGCATGTTGACGAATGTGAGCTATTTCTAAGAACTTGAGTAGACAAATAGATACAATGATTATCCGGTAGCTTGTTGGAAAAGACAAGTCGTTTATGTCACAAAGGCTTTTTAAAGATCGTGCCAAAGCCAACCAGGCAGAATTTAGAAAAATCCAGATGGGAAGAAAGGGAGTGGAATCCAACCGGCACAGTCACGGGGCAGAAGGAACCACCAGAGTTGCACAGGGGAGGGACCTTAATCTCCCACACGAACTCATCCATCTGAGAGACAGAGTCTCACCGTAAAACCTTAGCTCTCATCACTCAGTGAAACTGAAGAGCAAACCAGGATCAAAGTCCCCTAGAGGAGCAGTTCTCGGCCTTCCTCAGGCTGGGGCCCTTTAATACAGTTCCTCACACTGTGGCGAGGCTCAACGATGACTTTCATTGCTACTTCATAACTGTAATTTTGCTACTGTAACGAATCATAATGTAAAGATCCATGTTTCAGGTGGTTTTAGGTGACCCCTGTGACAAGGCCATTTAAGCCCCCAGAAAAGGGTCGCGACCTACAGATTAAGAACCACTGTACTTAGCTCAGTCTTCTTGTCCTGCCAGACTGCCATTTATTTTCAGAATCCAGGAGAGGCGAGCAGCTATCAGTAAGAAAGCATTCCTGGTGTGGTTTCTAGTTTCTTATTGTGAGTGAGTTCGAGTCCCCCTCCCATCTGGCTCAGAGAGTATTGCTACTCTATCGGGAGAACGAAGTGAGAGAGTCCAGGAAGTAAGAGTAGTGTGGGAAATGAAGGTCTGGTATCTCAAATCTTTAAATTCTCTCTTTAACACTAAGTTCTTGTAGAAAAATAAAAGTATGTATAAACAGGACAAAATGAAGCAGCTTTTTTTCCGGTAAAACTGACCAAAGTATCCAGCACAGAGCCAATAGGAAATATCAGTTTTGCTGTGCAAGCAAGAGACGGGTTTCCTGTACCCTTCCACAGGGACTTGTGCCTCTGCTTCCCCTCGGCACGCTGTGCTTACTGTGGACCTGTGGAGCGGCACCCCACCCAGTAGGAGGAAGTCTGGCTGCTTCAGGTCTGAAGTCATGGAGGCCCTGCCCTTCTAACTTCTGGCAAGGGGGAACAGGGGAAAAGGTCAGCTCCCTCTCCACATAGGAACACTGTGTTAGTTCCTAAGTCAGTGTGGGGCAGCCAGCCAGAGAGAACATCACCTTTGGAAAGAGCCCTCTCTTTCCCCATAGCCTGCAGGCCTGGAAGGTTCCCTGCCAGGTCAACACAGTGTGTTTAGTTTTATTCTTCTAGATTTATCTTTAAAATTATGTACTCGTGTGTGTGTGTGTGATATGTGTGTGTGTGTATGTGTGTGTGTGATGTGTGTGTGTGTGTGTGTATGATATGTGCACTGGAGTGCAGGTGCCTGCAGAGGCCAGAAGAGATGATGGGATCCCCTGAGGCTGTTGTAACAGGTGGTTGCCAGCAGCCTAACGTGGGTGCTGAAAACAGAGCCTGGGCCCTCTGCGAGAGCAGTATAAGCTCTTAACTGCTGAGCCATCTCTCCAAGCAGTATAAGCTCTTAACTGCTGAGCCATCTCTCCAGCCCCCAACGGTGTCTTTGTCCTTGATTCTTTCTCCTTAGACTCACACAGGCCTGGATTACTTCACAGAAGAAAACCAACTGACACAAACTGAAGTGCAGACTGTGTGGACGCCTCCAGAATCATGCCTGCTTTGGGTTATTAAGAAATTTCTTCTTTTCTTTTTCTCTTTAATGTCCCCTTTAAAGTAATGGTTATTACATGTGACTCAGTATTTTGACAAATAAATGTGTCTATAAACAAATGTATAAATAGGATTTCAAATACATATACATGTACTTAATTTCTACCACTTTATAATCAACAGCATATTTAAGATATAAAATAATTCAGTGTATCATCTTTACTGCTTAAGGAAAAAAATGGACTCTTTTCACCTTTTTCCCCTAAAAGACTTATAAAGAAAGAAATAAAAAAATCTTCTGACTGATATTAAACCAATGAGAAACATCAAAACATGGGAAACATGGGATGTAGCTGGCTCATGGTACAGTTATAGATGTTTAAAAACAGGCTTTTAAATTACTTAATAATTTGGTTTAGTTTCCCCAAATCTTTTTTGTGTAGGAATTGATTTGTAGCATACAAATGTCCAGGCAGCAGGGCTTCTGCTTCTCAAATACATAATAATTTAAAATGCATAATTATGGGGAAAAGCAGAAAGCACTCATAAAATGACATATTCAGAGATTTTAATGACATTTCATATTCGTAAATCCAATTAGTTATAGTGTTGTGTTTAAGCCTGCCCTTGATAGTCGCTGAATATTGAAATGTCTAATTTCACTGTAAATCAAATTTCCAGAGAAATTATCTGAAGAAAGCAAAAACAATTGTGGGTTTTAATGTCCCTCTAATAGAGGATGTGACTTCGGCTGTCGTCTTTGCCAGGGGCAGAAGAGAGAGGAGTAAATAGTGAGATTGCCACCCACTGGCAAAGGCCTCTCCACTGGAGAGTTGCACACAGTCTTGGCTGGTTTTATGTCTGGTCTCGTGGAAAACATATTATCTGGGTCACTTATAGAAGATAAAGCAGGCTCACAGATACAAGGTGTTTGCAAAAGCTATTGCGGCCTGGAACATTGTGCCTTCCCATTTGAGAGAACAGGAAACCCTGGATTCTCTGGTAGCTGGGGCTGAGCGGTGTCCAAGCTGAGCTGATAGAGTCAACACAGGCACCTCAGCGTGGGTGCTAACACGCTAGGCTAAAAGTCCTTGGGCCAGAACAACCTCCAGAACAGCCTCTGACACACGAAGCCGTGTTCCTTTCATCGTCTCGACCCTCGTGCCCTCCTCTGTTCACATATAATGACTGGTGAGTTCCCAAGGGGACCACGAGCCCCGGATGCCATGAGGAAGGTGGGTGCTATTCCAGTGATGATGAGTGACCAGACACAAGAGGCTTGAATTAGGATAAGTGGAGGATTTGGAGATCAATGAAAGCACCTGGGGGTTCCTATAGAACTTGGAGATAGTCCGCACTTAGAATTTAAGGCATGATCCACTTAGACAGGGAAGAGAATCTCTCTGTTGTTTTCTAAGTTGTTACTGAAACAACACATCTTTCAGTTATGAAACCAGCAACACACTTCAGCAGCATTTGCAGTGCCTGAGACTTTGCTATCTATTACAGACAAGGTTTTGTTTCTTTTTCTGTTTTGTTTTCCAAGACAGGGTTTCTCTGTGTGGTGCTGGCTGTGTTGGAACTCACTCTGTAGACTAGGCTGGCCTTGAACTCCCTAGTGCTGGAATTAAAGGCGTGTGTTACCAGGCGTGGCCTCAGCCACCATATTTTTTATGTTCTTTATCATAAAATATAATGTATGTCCCCCCCCCCTTTTTTTTTTGACGAGGCATGTTCCAAGCTAGCCAGAGCTATATAGGAAGACCTTGTCTCAAAAACAAAACAAAACAAACAAAATACAGTAAAAATCCATAAAGTTCAGAGAATAATAAGTATAACTGAACAAAACCTTATATGTTTATATAAAAGTGAGAATAAAAACGTGGTAAAATGTTAATGTTTAGAGACTCTGGATTGTACCATGCTTTTAACTTTTCTGTAAGTGTGAAATTACACCCACAGACACAGCCAGCTGCAGATTTGAGTCATTTTATAAACTGGATGAACACACAGACTTTTGCATTTGTCTCGTCCCCTGAACAACAGTGTGACTATTTACACAGCATTCACACTAGGTATTACAAACAGTCTCTAGGTGATGTAAAGTGTACAGACAGGGGCGCAGGTCCTGTGCAAACACCGTGACATTGTCTACAAGAGATTAGAGAATCCAGATTTGGATGCCCACGGGTGAGGGGATCCTGGAGTCAAAGCTCCCCTGTATGAATGACTTGTGAACGACAACACCTTGGAACAAAAAAAGTCAAAGTCTGGTAAAGAAAGATGAAGCCCCTCCCCCCATAAAGACTTCATTGAACTGCTTTGGGGTTCTAGATAGAAAACAAAATGCCAGGACCTGGGATACTAGGTCGCCTGCCTTCTGTCCTTTGGAAAGCCCATTTTTACTGTTGCTGGAGGAAAAGAAAAACTCTAACCTAAGCAACTCTTTCTCGGCTTCATCCTCTCCACTTCACCTCCTCCCTAAACAAACACAGTTTTCCTCGGTGAGAAGAAGCAGAGGGGAACTTTTTAGTCACTAAGGACACAGGCTATGAAAATGTACTGCCATTGTGCGAACTCTGGGCTGGCAGTCATCACGGAGGCTGGTGTCCCAGTCAGTAACTTGAATCCTTGGGACAGCTAACACTGAGAAACGTTGATTTGTGAAGCCTGTCCTTACTATTGTCTAAAAATGTTAGTTCTTCTTTCGTCTCTGCATTTTGCATTCTTCTAGGTCATTGGACCAGGTCAGTAACAACCCAGCCCGTATCTTTGACCCCTTTAGCCAAGAAACTCTCTGTGAACAAGAGTCCCAGGTCAGGGCTTTCAGGACCATGACCCGTGTAGAGAGAGGGATTGACAGTCAGTCAATCAGGTCACCTGAGCAGTAAATGAGTAGCCACAGCTGACAAGACCGCCTCAGCCCCTCGCCACCGACTCTGCTCGTCTCTCTGCTGTTCCCCGGTGCCAGCAATTTAGCAGGAAGGCACCGACCTCCGTTGCTTTCGTTGTTTACCAGCTAAGTCTTTCAATTTATCTTACAACAAACTGTTTACTAAAAGTGCAGTTCCCTGGGCCCCTAGCATTAGAGCAGCGTTCAGGAGTTCAGACCTCGGAGGACTTGGAGCAACTCACTTATCTTCCCTGGGCCTTTCCCGGGGGTAGAGCAGAGATAGGCTATTTTTGTCCAAGAATACCTGGTGAACTAATGTAGTTTAAGGCCTGTTACACGGGAAGAACCAGCCACCTTTCCTGCCTGTAAGGGCCGTTCTGCCTTATTGCTCGGACTCTCCAATTGCTGTCCTTTTGATAGATAGTTTTTGGACTCCATAACTAACAATGTGAAGTCTGGCTAGCATATTTCAGCATGTTTAGCAACATCCTTGGCTTCTACCCACTGACTGTCAGTAACACTTACTTGAGAACTGCTGTCATAGAGGTTCAGAGTGTCACTGGACCCAGGACAGCTTATCTGGAAATCCGGCCACTGCTTTCTTCGTGAGGTTTCCGTGATGAGTATTTATCATTTTTTGTGACTTCAACAGAGAGGTTAAGTTGCTTACAAAATTACTCATCTCCTGCTTTGGCAAGCACTAACTTTGCAATTTAAAAAGTACCTACTTTTCTTAATATGAGGATAGAAGGCCCCGAAAAGATGAAATTATATAAAATACCATTTGTAGATGTAGAAGTGACCAGTCTAGCACTCACATTCGGAAGGCCTGGATGCTGACTGCGCCTTTCCGGTTGGGGCCCTGGCAGCTTGCTCTGGGTAGCAAACTGATCCTCTAGATAGAGTTCGACAAATGCTCCCACGGCCAGATTTCTGGTTCATAAAGTCAGGAACAAGCGCGAGGAACAGCTATGGGTGACTGAAGGCCGCAGATTTTTGAACCATGGATAGAGACCCGATGTAGGCCATGTAAGTAAACGTGGGATTAAAAAAAAAAAAATCAACAACAATAAAAAGGTTTTGAATGTGCAATGGCTAAAAAGTATTTCAAAAGCAAGCATAATGGATCCAAGGTTGTTCGGGCAGCGCTTGTCCCTGCTGCACTGAATGCCTTCACTGCAGCTCTGGACCTAAATGCACAGCTCATACATGTTGTCTGGTGTGTGTGATGCCAGCCAGTGCTTTCTAAAACACCGCGGCTCGGACTCAAGACTACTGAACGTGAAGATGTGCAGAATTTTCAGACTATGTAGATTTGTTTTGTTCTTTAAAGTAAAACTTAATTTTTTTTTTTTACAGTCAATCTTCCTCATGTAAACATCACATTGATATGTCTTTGATCGTAGCAGACTATTTGGAGGGACAGAGACGTGGCTCAGTGGATAAGAGCATTTGCTGCTTTGTAGAGAATGAAGGTTTGGTCTCAGCAACTACATAGTGTTACACAACTTCCAGATGATCTGGCACCTTCTTTTGGCTTCCAAAAGTACCAGGTATTCATGTGTACACTCAAGAACACACTTATATACATAAAAGTGAAACAAGAAAACCCTTTTAAAAGTTTGAGTTGCTGACTTGAGTTTCATTTTAAAAAATTATTAAATGAATTTGGGCTTGGGATTAGGACAAAATTTTCAAGAATTCTGAAATGGCCTTAAAAACAAGTTTCTACTTAGCACTACATATTTATGTCAAATGACATTCTCTGCATTCACAATCAAAAATCAAAGTATCAGTCAATTCTGAAAAACATTGAAGGTGCTAGGTTCTGTAGTATCAAATATTTAGATAAGACTTAGTTCTTTATTTTTAAATAACCAAGCATGTCTACATTAGCATGTAAATTTGTTTTCATCTTCAATAATTGGTAAAATTATGTGTACCCAAGAGAATTGTTTCAAAGTAAATTTCTTTATGATCTGTCAGTATGTGTTTGCTTTTGTATGCCCATTTTGCAGATCTATATATCTCAGATAATATAGATCTATATTTATTGGATACAAAGGGGCCAACATTGGTAAAAGTTTAAGAAATCCCGTTCTAGCAGGGCGGTGGTGGCGCACGCCTTTAATCCCAGCACTCGGGAGGCAGAGGCAGGCGAATCTCTGGGAGTTCCAGGCCAGCCTGGTCTACAAGAGCTAGTTCTGGGTCAGGCACCAAAGCTACAGAGAAACCCTGTCTCGAAAAACCAAAAAAAAAAAAAAAAAATTCTGTTCTAGGCTGTTGCCTATACCTATAAATATTTATCTTAAACTTCATGATAAAATTACTTCCTTTTGTCCTAGATGTGGTAATTCATGCCTATAATCTCAGCACTTGGAGGGTAAAGATAGGAGGGAGAGGCCAGACTGGGCCACATAAATGAGAGCCTGCCTCAGAAAACCCTAAAATAAACAAAGAAATCTCTATAGAAAAGAGGTGAATTCAGATATGCAGGCTGCTAGTTGGTTCAAGGTGCAAACTACGATTCTGGGGTGATGCTGAGACAGACCCCTCTGGTCCCTCCTGGACTGCATTCATTCCCGCTGGGCTCTGGCATCTAGGCTGTGTACCATCTTCTCCACCTCTGTGCTGTGTGCGCTGCATGACCTTAGGCCGAGGAGCAAGAGGAAGAACAGAAGAGATGGAAGTGATACATTCTGCCTCCTGGCTGATGCTACTGTGACTTCTGAGACTGTTGACCTCTGGGCCAAAGGAAGAGAATGACAGGGGCGATCGTGCAATGTCCCCACTTCCAATTCAGACAACGAAAAGGTTAAGGATCATATCTCATAAATCTCAACATGTGTATTTCATTTAACCCTCATGCTATTTTGGAGTTAGGTTGAATATCACAAATTAGAATGTTTGCTAAATGATACCTTTCTCCTTGGGATCTTAAACTGTGTAAGAGGAGAGGGAAGAGCTGTGGGGGAGGGGAATGGACACATTGTCAGTCACTGGGAAGAATGAAAATGTTTGTCAGAAATTCTCTGTCATACAGCAGAGATTCAGAAGGAGCCATGGGAGGAGACGGATTATCGTATTCATTGGCCACGTAGAGCGTTAGCATAGGAACCACGTGGCAGCAGTTGTCAGAAAAACGCTCTGCTCCACGGTGGTTCCTGGCTTCTCTTCCAGGGTTTCTCAGTAAGACATTTAAAATAAACTCCTTTGATTTGACTTCTAATAGTTGCCTTCCTCTGCTGATAGGAAGTGGGTGACAAGATGAGAAAAGACACCAGTGTTCAAAAGTCCTGGTTAGAAATAAAACTCTTTCTAAAGGGTTCCTCCCAGACCAGTTCATTTTGTATCCACATAATTCCACAGAAGATTTTCTTTCAGAAAACACTGGGAGTTTATTAAATCTTTATTTACGTTAAATTTGTTGCAGTCTCTAAACCAGCAGCTGAGCTGCTTTGCCTAAAGGCATCAAATAGAAAGCATCTACTAGTTGGCTGTCAGAAGGATTTTATGAGTTTTCTTATGCAGTGTGCTTAATAAGACTACTGTGGAACACGCATGCTTCTTTCTTTCTTTTCTTTTTCTTTTTTTTTCTTTTTTCTTTTTTTTGGTTTTTCGAGACAGGGTTTCTCTGTAGCTTTGGTGCCTGTCCTGGACTAGCTCTTTAGCTCTTATAGACCAGGCTGGCCTTGAACTCCCAGAGATCCGCCTGCCTCTGCCTCCCGAGTGCTGGGATTAAAGACGTGCGCCACCACCACCCAGCCACACGCATGCTTCTTATATTTAGATATTGCATATATAGCTCATTACTCAGAACTCATTTCTATTTTGTGCCATTTTTAGCGAAGTAAAAATTCTTCTTCCTTAACCCCAGGTACATCTAATGTGTTTTTCTCCAAGGAAAAGGAACCCAAGAGCCTGATGATACAGCCCGGTTCACACACCTAAGGAAGTGTACTCGCTTGTAGAAGAAGATAAAAAGCCAGGCACCTGAAAAATCTGAAACAGATTTAAAAATAAAACCAATGACCCCTACAAGCACTTGTTCTGTTGAGAATCTGGTGCAAACCATACTGACCACGATGGTGACGCAGCCAAGATGAGGTGGGGCTCGCATCCTGGAATGGTGAGCTCCATCCCGTAACTGGAGGAAGCAAAGCTTCCTCCACCAGAGAATCCCTGTGGGAGGACAGAGGGTGCAGCTCCCTGCCCAGTGTGTGGTGGGAGCAGGCCACGCATGCGTCCTCAGAAGCTTCACACAAAGGCTGTCCTGCTTCCCCAAGGTGTACAGACACACTCAGGTCTTGGGAAACCATCTTAAAGCAATTTTCTATGCATCTTTGCTAATGAATACTGGTCACCCCAGGCCCTCCTACATTGATTCTTTTGTCTGTGTGCCTCATTACAGGATAGAGCATTACAAATCATTGATGAACCTATAGTTTTTTTTTAAGTTATGACCGCAAGATAGTAACTGCTATCTGGAAGGGTTTGTACACTGTATGTTATTATAATTTCTGGTCACAAAACTTCAAAGAGAGTTGAGAAGAGAGTGGACGTGTGGATCAACGCAGCGAGCTCTTCCAAATCCTCAGGGTACTTCCTTCAGCCACAGTTGGCTCTACTCCAGGTGAAAATGTTAGTGGCTTAAAATTCTGTCTCTCGAGAAAGTGACATTCCTGCTTAGGGACTCACCTCTCGAAATGTAGGAAGCCACAAACGTTCCTTGTATTTAAACCCTGAGATTTATTCTAAAAATTGGGCACCATTTTCAAACGCGAAAGTGTGCAGTACAATGGCCACAAAGGAGCCTTTCTTTCTCACGTCATCCTCATCTGGCCAAGGATATTTCAGAGATAAGTAAAGGCCAATCCCCAGCTCTGGGCAGAGAGTGTCATGGGCTTTACAGAGTTATTGGCCCCACCTGCCAAAAGCTAATTGTGCGTCGTGGGGAGGAAGCATTTGAAATACTAAGTCATTTTACCACAAAATGTGGAGTGGCTGTCTGAGCAGAGGTTTGGTTTATTTTTATTATTATATTATATTATATTATTATTATTTTAACCCAGGATTAGGGTTTGCATGCACCTTAGCAACATCCTTTCTTCATTCCCAATGTTTTTTTCTCTTCCAGTTTAGTGTTCGTCTATGTGTGCTCAAGGAAGCTGATAACACTGATAGCTCATGGGGAAGCAGGGAGAGGAACATAGCGGGCCGTGGTTGGCCATACATTGTGCCACCCCCAAGGCACTCTGTTAAGATGCTCACACAACTTTTGGATCTCCGCACCCTCCAATATCTCAGGATTCCCAAGAGTCACAGGAGGTGTCAAATAGGAAGGAAGGGAGAGAGGGACAGACAGAGTATTTAGTTGCGTCTACAGGATGCTTCAGGATAGTCACAGAGTCCTGGAAGAATTTCAGTCAGGCTCCTGCCTGGGTCACACTGAGATCATTTCTTTAGGTGATGGGCCCTGTACCCATCAATCTCATACTGTATTAAAACAAGCAAACAAATCAACAAACAAAAACAGTTGACCCCAGCTGAAAGACAACTTGATTCATCCTGTAAAAGCATGGGACATCAAGGCCAGTTCAGGTTGAGATGGTTAAGCGAAGAGACAAATGACCAAACAGTCACCAGTTACCTCGCCGCCACAGCCGGAGATGACTGGAAGTGCAGAAGCTGCTGGAGGCTCACTCAGCTGATTGCCACCTTCCTGCCGTGCCCGGGAGAAGGAAGCGCCGCCCTGAGCAAGCTGATCCTCTCAAGGTGCCTGGGCTTCTGCCACAGCTCTGAGACCTGCATGTGTGAAGTCTTCTCTATTTCTCTGTGAGTCACACCCATTGCAACACCGAGTGATGACTAAGCCTCTCCTCAGTGGACGGAGGGCGGAGAGACTGCGGGTCATAGGTTTCCAAAGGAATCGTCAGGGTCTTTTATAAACGAGATGTCACTAGCTAGAGAAATGACTTACATTCTCTTGATCAAAAGAGGCACCTGAAACCATAAATAAAGAAGCACCTTACAAACGGCCAGGTGCATCAAATGGATCAACTCCCCCCCCCCCCTCCTTTTTTAAACATTTATCAGCAAGAAGATTAACATGACCAATGTCAAGGAAGCATGGTTTGGGAATAACTTGTGGTTTCTAATTTGTGTTTTAAGGTATGACAAGATATCTTGATAGGGTTTCTGGAAGTGAAAGTAGGAAGGACTTGCCCCTCCCACCCCTAGTTGGCCTTTTCAAATGCTTCTGCCAGCAGGCTTGGCACTCTCTGGTGCCAGCTGGAGCTGTAAGGGGTGGAGGATGAGATGCCGCCCACCTTCCGGCCAGCTTGCCAAACCTCCCTGCACGCCTTTGTACAGGCAGGCAAAGGCGCCCTGACGGACGTTTTACTTCTAATTTCATGCTGCAATTCCTCCGGCTCCCTCAGCTCTCTGTTGCTTCTTGAAAAGCAGGGACTGTTTACTAGTGAATGAAAGAGCCATCCCTCGAATGGAGTCTAGACACGGCTTTGCCTTTGGCTTTAAATGAGTGGGGTTCCTATTTCATCCACAACACTAAAAATTTATCCAGATAAATATTTGGGGTACCCAACCATATGCCAGGTATACTTCTTCCTCTTTAATGGCTGCACAAGACAGAGTAAAGGCACAAACATGTAGCCTCAGAGAAAAGCATCCTCGACTTAAATCCATCTGAAGAAAGCTGTGATAATTAATCCTCCTTACAAGCAGGCTATTACAGCTGAAGGTAGAGAGCCCTCGAGCACCGGGGTAGTCCTGGAGGACTGGAGGGAAAGGGCAAAGGAAAGGTTACACCACGGTAAGTTTTACTCAATAATCTTGCTCAGTGCAGCTCTGGTTTAAAAAAATTCCCCAAATAGGCTTAAAAGGAAAAATTAAATGTCAAAATCAATTTGCATACCGCGGTGGAGAATTCGTGCCCTCCACTTGGCACGGCTGTCAGTACTGATGGATTAAATTGAGAAGTTCTGTGTCAGTGCCCTGGGGCGGGGGTGGGGTCAGAACAGCCCACAGGCTTGCCTGGTGGATAAAGGTATCCGTCCGTGGAAACGAAACATTTATGAGCTGCCACTGTCTCCAGACTGAAATCACGGCCACATCCAAAGCCGCATGCTGAGTTCTGCTTGATTTTCACCCCGTCCCTTTAGACTGTAACGTTCACGTGAGGTCCAGAGGGTAAAAGACACGTCCAACACGACAACCTGAAGGCCCACACGGAAGACGGGAATTGTTGTCCTCTGGCCGCATGTGAACTATGGTGTGTGTGCACTTGGGGACATACACGTACCTCCACACACTAAATAAAGGCAGAAATAAATAAACAGTTTAATCTTCCAGAGTAAAAGAATGCAACCTTTGAAAACACTGCTTTGTTCAGAATTCTCCCCTACATCAGACTTCTGGTCATCAAAGATGACATACATGCATCCCACCAAAGTAACATTTGATTTTACTTCGATTTCCTTGGCTTAAAAGGTTAGCGTGTGGAACTTACTCAAATATAAATTTTATGTTGCTGTCTGGGTTGTAGGGTTGTAGCTACACGGAGTGAGCTCAGATGACTGTACAGACAGCACACTAAACACCCAGCTCCTCCTCTTCTTCTGATCTGTATGTCCTCCACATAGCTGCCCAAGACTGTCTCCAATTGTCCTTTTCCAATACACCAGGAGACAATCTGGGTCCCCAGCGTTCCCAACCAACATCTGTCAGACTTCTCGGACCTGTGCCGGCATGAGGGAATCTCTGGTCTGACCAGAGAGAATCATCCTGTAGAAAAACTCCCTCTGTCCTCCACAGAAGGCTGTGATGGTTCTCCCCTACCCCCGTAGAAGTCTGTGGTGTTCCCAGTTCAGAGTATGCCTGGTTATGGCTCACTAAGCTGGCTATAGGGCAACACCAGCTGGTGACGTGTGTTCCGCCCTCCTCCTCCCTGGTGGGGGTCAGGCAGCACTCTGCGCAAGGCAAGGCCACTCTCAGATCTCTGACTAGCTCCGAATGGCTTTATGACTTCCAGCATGCAAGACCAGACCTTGTATTTCCTTCCTCCTCCCTTTGTCAACAGATGGCCCTCTTATTTTCTCCACAAAGGGCACCTGTCCTTTGGTCCCCCTTTATACGCCAACAGTACCTTGGTTTATGAGGAACCTGAGAGCCAAGGCTGGACCCAAACTAGGAACCTTGTTGTGTCTTTGTTTTTTCCCTGACTGCTCCCAGTTGTAAAAGGAAGCTGGGCTAATTCTTTGTTCCCCTGTGTGGGTCACTGCAACTGTTGCAACATTCAGTAAATTCTTTTTTTTTTTTTTTTTGCTTTGGATAAGTTCACTTTCATTATTTTCAGAATTTTGATCTATAGGTAGTCCTTGATATTTTGGTTTAATGTCTCTCACTTTTCACCAAGATTTCACTGTATCAGTTAGGTTGTGAATGTTTAAAGTGTAATATGTGCGTACCTGTAGATCATTACATCTGTCACGACTCCCTCCCAAGCACTCTTTATCAAGTTAATGCTCTCTATTATATAAATGTACATATTATTAACACATGTAATATTATATTAGTGTATTGTGCGTGCATGTGTAAAATCTGCTATGTTTGTTTAGTGTGGCATGTCTGTATATGTTTTTAGGGCTGACCGCTTGGTATTCAATAACCAAGAGGTCTCATCCCTGGTGAAGATTAGTTCTCCCCCGTCATAGCATAGACAATCAGTAAATTCTTGGAAGACAGATTTTTTTTCATTTTTGCAGAGCACACATGCGTTTAGCTACACACAAGAGGTCTGGCTTGAACAAATGGGGTGAGGACGGTTACATAGGGCAACCATTGTCTAGGGCAAAGAGGTGATAGTAGAGGTAATGAATGATCAGAGAGAGTAGGGCTTCCTGGTGATAGGGAGACTTGTGAGAAACAAGAACAGAGGCTTAACAAGGAAAATGTGACCCTTAAGGGGAGAGGGAGAGGGAGGGCGCTCCTTCCAGTGTGACCACTGCAATAAGAGAGCACTCCAGAAGCATCATGCCATCCACTGACCTGAAGAAGATCCCCAGGGGTCCATCCTACCCCGAGAAGGAAGGAGTGGTTTCATCTTAGGGAGCATGAGGTCATGCCAGCTTTATCGAGCTGTCCTGGTTTTATTGGCCTTAGACATGTATTTGCCCAATTATAGTATTGTCCAACTACTACTTCTCACCTAACCCAGCATAAAAAACACACAAGGTTCCCTGCTTACTTGAGGGTCTACCATTCTGGAAGCTTCCATGTCACATAAAACCTACATTAACCTTCTTTAAAAATAAATAGGGACATCAGAATTCCAGCTATGTGCAAAGAAAGAGCATTAATCCTGGAATACCAATGTTGTCAATAAAACCAGGAGATATTTATTTATTCATATTTATGAGTGACCTGTCTTCAGGCACACCAGAAGAAGGAATCAGACCCCATCACAGATGGTTGTGAGCCACCATGTGGTTGCTGGGAATTGAACTCAGGACCTCTGAGAGAGCAGCCATTGCTCTCAACCGTGGAGCCATCTCTCCAGCACAGATGGCATTGCTCACAGACATTCTATTGGTGGGTTGTAGATAAGAGGCAAGGATCCACAGTGAAGGAGATCTGGTCTGGTTTAAGTTGATTCAAGGCAAGTCTGGGCTGTGTCGTATAGCCTATCACATGTATATGCACAGACACATGCACCCTCCCAAATAATGACACCACCAACAAATAGTTGTGATGTACTTATCACACAGACTTTCTTGGCCAAACCCTGTAATTGAACATTTGCATGGTTTCTGACTTTTCTTTATTATGAATAACACTTTGAAGGACACCATTTGAGTGAAAGTTCTTGTACACATCCTGTTGTTTCTTTATACCAACTTCTAAAGGTTCAACCACTTCAGCACGTTGACATGGTTGAAGTATGTGTTACACTATTGCGAGCTACACAAGCCTGAGTATGTCCACACTCTTGGATACAGTCCCTTCCCACATGGACTTCAGGTCTGGCTGTGCAGTGTGCTCTGGACAGTGAGTCATTAGCGAGCCCAGCCCTAGACAAGAGTACCTTAGTCTTCCCCCCTGAGAACGCTATCACTATACTCCAGCTTGGCTTGCTGGTGACCTGTGGCATCGTCAGCTGCCAGCCCCAACCAATCATCGAGCATCTCAGACCATCTGGCCCTAGGTGGGTACCATACAAGCACAACACCTGTGTAACCCCAGGGACAGTCTTTGACCTGCTTTCCTGAAAGTAGACCTTAAGGTCTTCCTTTCAGAGGATATCCTGTCTTAAGTCCCCAGGCTAAGAAGAAGCTGGAGGAACAGCCTTGCGACACAGTCCCCTAGCTCAGATCTTCTTATTTTCTGTTCACACGTCCGTGTAACAGTCCACAGTTTCCAAGGACCCGGGTCTTTGGTTCTTCATTTCTGAAGGTTCCTGGGCCACGCTAAGCTTTCTCTTGCTGTAAGGATTTTAGTCGGGCGCCTTGTGATAGGTGAGGAAAAGACATCACCTTTTCTCTCGCAGATCAGCACATTCGATGATGCTGTTAGGGTACCAATTTTGGGAGTGGTGGTTGAAGAGGGAGCCAAGTGATATGAGCAGCGAGAGCAGATGTTCAGGTTCTGACATGGTTGCCACAGAGTCATCTGTAATTCCAGATGGAATGTGATACCAGCGGGGCTTCGCAAGGTGATGTCTGCCACAGGGGGGCTTGGTAGGCCTTCTTCCTCTCCTTCAGGTCATTTAATATGCACTTTAAAGATACAGACTTCTTAATTCCTTGGGTCAGAAATTCCCAGTTTCTTCTGCAGCAAGCAGCTGGTTATATCCCAAAAGGCAGGAGTTGGCTAATATCCTTGGGATTTGAAATTGTTGCCATGAGCTAACCAGGTATATTCTGCTTTTTGACGCCCCCATACCCCCACAGTTAGAAATCTCCCGACTTAGGTTTATTTTTTCATAATTACTTCCTCAGTTTTATTGCTTTTGCCTTTTATTCAATCCCACCCTCACTGTAAGTCTCTGCCTTCTGTCACGTACACTGCAAGTCTCCATCATAGTGACACTGGTTTTGGTCATCTTCCTCTCCCATTGGAACGGTTCCCATGTTTGCACAGCCATCACTGGGAGAAGCGTGTTCTAAGGGGACATGGCAGTCTCCTGCACTTCCTTATGCATTGCTCATCATTGCAGTTCAGGAAGCGTCTGGGAGAGGACCAGTCATGGCCTCTTATTGTTTCTGCAGTGCAGTGGCAGAGTGAGCTTTCTGGGGGTGCCCGACGGCCCTGGATTCTCCCTGACAGGTCTCAGTGTCACACTTTGTCCCCAGCAAGGTGGTTGTCATGGCTTTGAAACTGGACATTAACCAGGACACTTTGTGGCTGAAAGTCCTTCCAGACATGTGTGCCCAGAATATGGAGTTTCATCTGTATCGAAGATGTCCTCTGGGAAGCAAAAATTTACCAGTTTGTCTAGAATATCCAAACATTCTTTGACTTCCCTCATGGCACTTATGGGCAACCTTTGTATGGTCTCTACCACCCAGAGCTAATAGTGCAGCCAGTGTCATGGTGGGATCTAAAGTTCCTTAGTGGGACAAGCCCAGGGTTCCCTTTGACTGTGATCTTCCAGGACCCGGGCTTCTATGTCTGCTCAAAACCGCACATCTTTAAAAATCTCTCCATAACTGATAGGCCCTTCCCACTGTGTTGTTGTTAATGTTCTTTTTAGGTTTTATTTATTTTTATTTTATGTGTAAGGGCATTTTGCCTGCGTGGATGTCTGTGCACCCTATGTGTGCAGTGCCCAGAGAGACTTCAGTTGATTCCTCACTGTAAGTCTTTAACATTTGTTTCACTTAATCTGTGATTCTATAATCACTTAATCTGTGTTCAGTATGATGAACAGGTTTATTTTTAAGATTTTTTTTATGTGTAAGTCTATGTGCCTGAGTGTACATAGGTAAGTTCACCACATGTGTGCAGACCCCCCAAACCTGGGCCTCTGGGAAAGCAGCTAGAGCTAGTGTTCCTACGGCTAAGCCATCACTCCAGCTCCCCAACAGTTTTCTAGAACAGCTTTTTGGGTTTTTGTTGTTGTTGCTGTTGCTGCTGCTGCTTCTGCTGCTGCTGCTGTCATTGGTGGTGGTGGTGGTGTGTGTGTGTGTGTAATTGAATAGATTACTTTCAGGTGTATGCAAATATTTAAGTTTCCTCACCTTCCATTATAGAACACCACAGACACAGTGATTTAAAGGGCAAGAGTGTATTTTATGTTTCTGTGGAGTTAGGGTAGGGGTGTCCAAGCTGTGGGGGTTAGGTAGGGTGCCCAAGCGACAACTGCCTCTTCTGAGGCCTCTCTTCCGGGCTGGCAGGATCTCTTTCTCACTGGGTCTCCGTACTCTTTCCTCTGTGTGAGCACCTGTCCCTACTCCTGTCTGTGTCTTTCATGCACCCAGCTTTCTTCCTATGAAAGACTAGAACCCCCCACTCCCAAGAGCCTCATTTTAACTCAGTTACTTCTTTCAAAACCTTGTGTCCTTGGCAGCCCCATTGTGAGACTGAAGGCTTCAGTGTATGAATTTGAGGGAAGGGGATGAGCTAAGCACAGCAAACCCGAATTACAGTTTTCCTTCTCACCACTGAGTCTTGTGGGTAGCCCTGGGTGGAGTTGGGGAGGGGAACAGGCACTGTTTAGTCATCCGAAGAGGGAAGTTTCGAAAGGTATGGATTAGATAAGCCTTGCAGGATTGTCTTAGGACCCTTTCTGTTCGCTTGCTCTCGGGGTCTCTTTTTCCCTTTCATTTTCAGTTTTGTTTTATGTGGTTGTGAAAATAAAAGGCAAAGCCATGGTGAAAAACTTCAAAATGGACTCAGAAAGTCCTTGCAGAACCTGCAGGATGGAGCTGCTATCTGGAATGTGAACTTCCTGGTGACCTCAGGCTGCAGGAATAACCCAGAAGTGATTGAGTTGATGATTTCATGCCCAAAGGGTCCAGATACCTTTCAGACACACGTTTCCATTCTGTTCCTGCGGTCTTCCCCTTTTAAACATCTTTTATTGATTACATATTGTTTCTTAACCCTTTTCTTTTGGTTTGCTTACTTCTTTTAAAAATCCATCTGCACTTTATATGCCATCTAGATTCATTCTGACTTCCACGACATCTTCTGAGAAGCCAGCTGTTAATCTTACAGGCAACCATTTGTTTTTCCCTTGGTGCTGAGTGTGTATGTATATGTCCGAGTGTGTGTGTGTGTGTGTGTGCATGTGTGTATGTACATGTCTGTGTGTATGTATACATGTCCATGTGTTTATGCATACATGTGTATGTGTATACATGTCTCTGTGTGTATATGTGCATGCGTGTGTGTGTGCACGTAAATATGGATATGGAAACCGGAAGGTGAAGTTGTCCTCTTTAATCACTATCCCCCTAATTCTTGAGACCAGGTCTCTCACTGAACCTGGAGCTTATAAACTCAACCTCACTGGCTGACTAGCAAGGCTGAGGGAGCCTCCCGTGTCTGCCTCCCTGGTGTGGGGTTACAGGCTTACACTCAGTACTGGCTTTTTACCTGGGTGCTGGCAATCCGAACTATCAGCATGGAAAGGCAACTCCCTCCTCCAAAGGGATAAGAGCCAGTTCATCTGCGGTCAAATACCACTGACCATGCACTGGGACTACAGCTATAACAGGGCAAAGGCTCTCCATCTTGTCTCAGCCGAAGCCTTCTTTGCTTTCTATCCCCTGCCCTGAAAAGTCCTGTGGGAAAGCACCCAACCTCATTCTAGAAACTCAGGTCGCAATGCCCCAGCCAACTGCATATTCTTGGCTCTTGTTAAACTGCTTGCTTGCTTCCCCCTGTAACTGCCAACCAGGAAGGATACAGTTTTTTCTGAGTTCTCTGTCCTAAAAAACTCCTTGTGATGTGCATTTGTAGCTGTTCTGTGAGAAGTGTTTCTGTCCAGGCAGTCTCTGGTGGCTCAATACAGATTAACTTCCTTCCTTCCTTCCTTCCTTCCTTCCTTCCTTCCTTCCTTCCTTTCTTTCTCTTTTCTTTTTTTTAAATTGATTTTTATTGAGCTCTACATTTTTCTCTGCTCGCTCTCCCCTTCAATCCTCCCCCAAGGTTCCCATGCTCCCAATTTACTCAGGAGATCTTGTCTTTTTCTGCTTCCCATGTAGATTAGATCTATGTATGTCTCTCTTAGTGTCCTCATTGTTGCATAAGTTCTCTGGGATTGTGGTTTGTAGGCTGGTTTTCTTTGCATTATGTTTAAAAACTACCTATGAGTGAGTACATGTGATAATTGTCTTTCTGTGTCTGGGCTACCTCACTCAGAATAATGTTTTCTAGCTCCATCCATTTTTCTGCAAAATTCAAGATGCTATTTTTTTCTGCTGTGTAGTACTCCATTGTGTAAATGTCCCACATTTTCCTTATCCATTCTTTGGTCGAGGGGCATTTAGGTTGTTTCCAGGATCCTAAAAATATATAATGAAAAAAAGGTATATTCAACAAATGGTGCTAGCATAACTGGATATCAACATGTAGAAGAATGAAAATAGATCCATATCTCTTGCCATGCACAAAACTCAAGTCCAAATGGATCAAAAACTTCAACATAAAATCATCCATACTGAACCTCATAGAAGAGAAAATGAGAAGTACCCTTGAATGCATTGGCACAGGAGACCAAATCCTAAATATAACATCAGTAGCAAAGACACTGAGAGCATCAATTAATAAATGGGACCTCCTGAAACTGAGATGCTCTGTAAAGCAAAGGACACTGTCAACAAGACAAAATGACCCCTACAAAATGGGAAAAGAACTTAACCAACTCCACATCAGACAGAGGGCTGATCTCCAAAGTACAAAGAACTCAAGAAACTAGATATCAAATTACCAAATAATTCAATTAAAAAATGGAGTACAGATCTAAACAGAATTCTCAACAGAGGAATCTCAAATGGCTGAAAGACACTTAAGGAAATAAATGTTCAACATCCTTAGCCATCAGGGAAATGAAACTCAAAACATCTCTGAGATGCCATCTTACACTGATCAGAATAGGTAAAATCAAAACCACTGATGACAGCTTATGCTGGAAAGGATGTGGAGAAAGGAGAACACATCTCCATTGCTGGTGGGAGTGCAAACTTGTACAGCCACTGTGGAAATCAGTATGGCAATTTCTCAGAAAATTAGGAATCAATCTACCTCACAAACCAGCAATACCACTTTTGGGCATAAACCCAAAAGAAGCAAATCACACCACATGCTCAACTATGTTCATAGTAGCATTATTCATAATAGCCAGAACCTGGAGACAACCTAAATGTCCCTCAACCAAAGAAAGGATAAGCAAAATGTGGAACACAATGGATTACTGCTCAATGGTAAAAAGTAATGGCATCTTTAAATTTGCAGGCAAATGGACAGAACTAGTAAAAACCATCCTGAGCGAGGCATCCCAGACCTAGAAAGACTCACTCATAAGTGGATACCAGACATAAAGCAAAGGATAATTATTCTATAGTCCACAGCCCCAGAGAAGCTAGAACTCTCTTCCAGAAACAGACGGAAGCAGATGCAGAGATCCACAACTAACCACTGGACCAGACTCCAGGTGAGGAGAGCGACCAGCAACAATATCAACAAAAGGGTCAAGATCACAATGGGGGAAATCCACAGAATCAACTGACCTGAATTAGTTGATGATCATCAACTTTGAAGTGACAACTGGGGAACCTGCATAGGACCGAACTAGGACCCCGAATAGAGGTGACGATGGTGTGGCTTGGATAGTATATTGGGATAGTATATGGGGATCTAACTCTGATGCATGCACTGACTTTGTGGAGCCCATTATCTATGTAGAGATACCTCTGTCAGCCTAGCAAGGGGGTTAGCAGGGGAGGGCCTTGGTCCTGCCTCTATGAGGTAGTGGGACAGAATTAGTTGACTTCCCAGGGAAGGCTTAACCTCTCTGAAGAAGGGAAGGCGGTGGGGTGGGAATAAGGAGGAGGAAGAAGGAACTAGGATTGGTATATGGCTGCTATTCCAGAGGTCCTGAGTTCAATTCCCAGCAACTACATGGTGGATCCCGCAACCATTTGTAATAAGATCTAGTGCCCTCTTCTGTCATGAAGGCATACATGCAGGCAGAACATAGTACATAATAAATGAATCTTAAGAAAATTAAATAAATGAATAAATAAATAAATAAATAAAGGAAAAGAAGAAAGGAAGGAAGGAAGGACGAAAAAGAAAGAAAACCTCTCAAGAAGTGAGAACACAAGGGATTGAAATTAATCTATCATCTAAATGGATGGAACTAGGAACCATCAGACTGAGTGAGATGGCCCGGGGTCCAGAAAGGCAAATGATGAAGCCTGTCTCTCACCTAACATTGACAGACCCAAGTCTTTGATGTGAGCATACAATCTGGACTAACCTCAGAAACCAAGAAAGCAAAAAGGGGTCCACATCTGGGCTGGCAATGCTACCCCAAGAGCTATACTATAGAAAATCTTACAAAAGCCCCCAAAACCAGACATGAGATGCCCTCCTTTGAATTGTTGTTCAGGGTTATCCAAGACACTCCCAGACATTGTAAACAAAATGTTATTGCCCTTGGTTGGCACCACCCCTTCTACTCCATGGGTGGAAGGTAAGTCCCTATTGTTGAAGACACTGCACGTCAGACACAGGACCTAGAAGACTTGAGTTAGATCTGGCCTGAAAGCTTCCTTTCTGAGGATTAGCTTTTACAGGATCAGAGGTACCATATGGGCTTCCAGAGGAGGGAAACAGCCAATTGTTCTACCAATCTATGAAGCTTATGAACCGCAATGACCAGAATGGCAAGATAACCATAAGGATGCCATAGTGGCATCCATACCTTGGCAGTAAACAATATCTTCCCAATTGGACTGAAGACCTGGTCAATGGGATGGAGAGATGGCTCAGTGGTTGAGAGCACTGGCTACTCTTCCAGAGGTCCTAAGTTCAAGTCCAAGCAACAATATGGTAACTCCCAACCATCTGAGAGGGATTTGATACCTTCTTCTGGCATAAAGGGAAATGTGCAGATAGAGAACACTCATACATAAAATTAATAAATATTTTTTTTTACAAAGACCTATTCAACAAGAGAGAAATCCTATCTGGCACTAGAAACCTAGTCAATTACCTGGGGCTAGTAAAGTCATAGATTTTGGAGGTGAGCATACGACCAACACTCTAATAAATCAGCAAAAACCCCTAATTACATTTTAAACATGTATCCTTATTCCAACAGGTAAGTATAGTTCCCACGCCTCATGCAGTAAGATGGAGGCCATTACAGAAAACTGCAACTCATCAAAGGGCAGAATTGTGGAATCCAGTCCCAACTGATTGATCTACAGCACAGCTCCTGCCCCTAAGGGTCAGGCTTGGTTGTGGAGGAGGAAGTGGGAAGATTGGAAGAGCCGGAGGACCAGACCACTCGCTGTGAGACAGTGTGTCCTAGAGACACCAGAGACAGTGAAGCCTCAGCAAAACGGCTCCCTAAACAGGAGCTGAACAGGGACACCACCGATAGCCATGCTAAGGGGACAGGCTTACAGAGCCTCAGCCTTAGACAAAGAAGAACAGGCAACCAAGGAATGCTGAGGACAGGGGCAGTTGTCTTCCCTGGGGAAGAACACAACAATTCATTTTCCAATGCCAAATAAGCCCTGAAAACATAGCACAAACGGTATATGGGCTGAACCAGCTGTATTTGTATATTTATGAATAGACACAGTGAGCAGGGTATATCTATATATTTTCTAATACACACATACATAACACATATACAGATAACACGTATGTATATAACAACAATTAAAGAAAAAGAGAGATCACAAATTTGAGTGAAAGCAAGATGGGGGGTACTTGGGAAGGGCTGGAGGGAGAGAAGGAAAGGGGGAAATGGTGTAATAGTGTTATAGTCTGAAAACGTATATTAAGAAAGAAGTCTGTCTAGCAAGGGAGATTGAAGGTGGAGACGCGACGGCATTTCTCTGCTGTAAGAAACAGTGACTAGTGGCTAGAATCTTTGGGGAAAGCCACAGAAGTTCACTAATGTTTTCCTTTCTTCTTAGCCATAGAGAGCACGTGCAGAAGAAGACGGGGCCATGGCTGGCATCAGCACCAGATTTGGGGGAATGGAATGGGAGAAGAGAGAAACGGGGACAGTTTACAGCAAAGCTCTCAAAAGGAAGTCGCCGAAGGGAACTCCCTAGCTTGCAGTGGAGCAAGGAGTCGTGGCCTGGACCGGTGCATCAGAGCTGGGTCAGAGGAGATGGAGAAAGAGCCTGAGCAAGGCCATTGAGAAGCAGGAACTGATGTCTGGTCATAGCTGGAAATCTGTCCAGGAGAGAACATTACACCCGGTGGGCAGGTGGCCTTCCTGTCATCTCATGCAGGAAAAAAAAATAGCTGCCCTGGTTCTTCATCCAGCTGGTTCATCTTCAAGGCCCCTGGGCACTGAGACCAGGAAGAGGGAGTGAGTGGGGGCCGGGGTTTGGGGGGTGGGGAGCTCTTTCTACCACAGCTGTGAGAGGAAGGAGGTCATCCGGACTGGAAAGAGGAGCCAGGAAAGAACAGAAGGAAAAGGCTGAGGTGGCCTTGGGATGAAGCCAGGAGGAAGGGAGTCATCAGTTCATCAGTAGGGTTAGATTTAGCAGAAACAGAGAAAGTCTTCTAGAGCAAGAGACGTGTGTGTGTGTGTGTGTGTGTGTGTGTGTGTGTGTGTGTGTGTGTTGGAGTAGTGGAACCTTCGTGTAGTTACATGATTTGGAATGTTATATGGGATTGGCAGAGAAAGATGTAATTCCCATTGCCTTCAATAATTAATAAACGATAACCTGATACATGCCCCTGTAAAGTGTCCATCTCTTGCCAAGTCCACTATAGGGAAAACAAGACAAAGTTGGCAGGCCACATTTTCTTGGATCACTCAAGCAATCCACGTACTTCTTTGCTTCCCAGATTGCCCAACCCAAACTCCCTGCACTCAGGGTGAATGCAAGCTAGACAGCACGCTCTTCACATGCTTCCAAATCATAATATGACTCACGAGGTCTGCATGATCAGCCTTCTGCTGGAACGAAAATGAGGGCATAGCCTCTCTAAGGTATGGTTGAGGAGAAGGCTTTTATTGTAGATATGAGAGAGAGAGAGAGAGAGAGAGAGAGAGAGAGAGAGAGAGAGAGAGAACAGCCAGAGGCATCTGGAAGCGTCCAGAGCAGGGAGAGAAAGCAGTAGACTAAACATGGTTGGTAGACTGAACCAAGTCAATGAGAGGGGGGAGAGGGCAGGGAGGGAGAGGAAGAGAGGAAGAGAAGAGAGAGGGGCAAGTAGACCAAGAGATGAGAGAGCAAATGGTGCCAAGAGAGCGCAGGGCCAAAATGGCGGGGTTATGTAGGAAATCAGAAGCAGGGGGAGGGAATCAAAACTCATGGGCTGGAGAAGTTTAGGGAGGGAGTAGGGTGAGGAGAGCTCAGAGGAGCCAGGATGCCACCCCGGGACTCTGTAACAGGCACTTTCTGGGGAAGCCAAGAGGCTAGCATGTGCTTTGATGTGCTAATAGGCATCACAGACATTCATCCTGGGGTTTCTGTTGGGTCTAACATTGCCCACCTCTCTACCCATGGGTCACAGCATCGTTTGCCTGTCTCACCATTTCCAGCCACGGCGGCCTTCTTCTAGTTGATTTGTCTGACAGCTTTCCCCGCCTTGGGCAGGCCATACAGGCTGTTTTCTCCTTTTCCTTCTTTATCACGGCCAAGGCCTTTGACACACCTTCCTCAGACTAGCGATGTCTAAGTCCTCAAGATGTCAGGTCCCTTTGCTCAGCCCTGTCTCTGGAATATTTATGAATAGGTCTTCTCAGATTTTTGACACTCAAATGGCAGTTTCCATGATGGCTTATTATTTATTATTGGTTTTCCTTTGAACGGTAAGCTTCATGAGACTATACCCGCTTTGCTTATTCCTGTCTGCAGTGCCTACCCAAACATCAGGCTTTTCTTTGTTGGCCGATAGTCTTGGGTTAAAAAGGTATTCTCTGAATGAATAAATGAAAGGAAGCCAGGTTAGAGGGAATAGCTATCCTAGTATGGTCTTCTTAGGGAGCAATGAGCCACCACTATTTCCAAGGCCGTGCATCCTAACAGTTAGATCATCCCTCGTGTGTGTCGTGAACGTGGGTGGCCTCCCAGCATCTAGGCTCCGAGATGGAGGAATTGAAAACTGAGGTCAGTCAAGGATAAGGAGAGGTCTTTCTTAGGCTTAAGATGAATCAGGAATTTCCAGTAATGGAGAAGAGAAACTGAACACGTTGGGCTGCTTAGCGACCTTTTAAGGCTGTAGATGAATAAGAGAAATTCATCAGAAATGTTAGGCTACAAAGTGAGAACTAAGGACACAGGAATAAGATGCTCTCTGACAGCTTGGACAAAGGCTCAGCTGCAGGCCCTTGAAAGGGGGGAAACTTTTATTTCTGAAAATTTTTATTTTTGCATTTTTCCTTTTTTATTGAAAATAGATTCTTTTCTCATACAATATATCCTGATTACATATCCTCTCACCTCTCCCACTTCCTCCTTACATCCACTCCTATCTGTATACTCTCTTTCTGTCTCTTATTAGAAAATGCTAGGCTTCTGGGTGGCAATAAGGCGCTGACCCTGAACTATTGAAGGCAGGTGTGAGGAACCACGGGAGCTGGCCAAAGTGTCTGCGACTGTCTCTCAAGCCAGCCACCGTGTCTTTTTCTGGGTTGTTTTATTTTCTTTTTCTTCTTTTCTTTTCAAAGAATGGGGATCAAACTACCAGAAAGACACTTTGGTAAGCCAGATGTTTGTTTCAAATTTCAGACAGTGCGATGAAGGGAATTAAGAATACTAAGTACTTCGCTGTCCTTTCTCCACACCTACCCACACGTACACATATAAATCCACACTCTCGCCCAGAGGATATTAGAGCATTGGATTTCCTTTTCCTGTGGAAATGCTTAGTACACCAGGATTTTAGAAGGTTAGAATTTTTTTTTTCCAGGAGAACAGATGGTAAGTGGCAAAACGATGGCAGGTGGTCTCTTAACTCTTTCTGTATTTCGTTACTTAAAATGTTTTATGTTACCCAAGGGCTGCAAGTAACATTTGAACCATGCTGCTGTTGTACCTTAAACAAAAACACAATGGTGACCAGTGTTTAGTCTGTTAAAACACTCTCTTTGAAAACCAAAACCAAAAACAGTTTGAAAGTCTCTGATTAGCCAGAGTGCGGTATAGGTCTTCGGCTGAAACAGATAGCTGACCGCCCATTTTCTTTGGGAAATGCAGGTGTGGGTGTGATGTGTGTGTGTTCTGTTTGCACTGAAACAATGTACTTTTGTGACTCCTTTGTGCTTTTCCTGACTTATTTCAGAAGTTGTATAGTCTTTGTGGGGGGAAGTCTTTTCTGTTAATATATTTGCAGTTCATTAAAGGATATGGAAAGTCCAAATCAATTACTTTTGAAAGCAATTTATAATCAGTGTAAAAGCTGTGCCATCCGCATCTGATCCTGAGTCACAGTGGTGCAGTGACGAAAGTCGGTGTCATGGTCTGCCAGAGCTGGGACAGTGTTTCTCTAGTTTTTACTTACACTCTTTTTAATAAATATATGTATATATACATACATAAATATACATATATTTATATATATTAAAGTTCATACCCTTTTNATAAATATTATGACAAAAACAACAAAAAAGAAAATACTAGGCTTCTATGAGATAACAACCAAACAAAACAAAAGATATAATAAGATAAAATATGAAAAACAACCAAAAACAAACAAAACAAAGCCAAAACCCCATAAACAAATTCACATCAAATTTGGACAAGGCAAACTGACAATGAAAAGAGCCCCAAGAGAAGGCACAAGAATCAGAGACCCACCCATTCGCACACTCAGGAATCACATAAAAACACTAAACAGGAAGCCATGGTACATACACAGAGGACCTGGTGCAGACCCTTGTAGGCCCTGTATTTGCTGCTGCAGTCTCTGTGAGGTAATATGAGCTTTGCTCGGTTGGTTTAGAGGGCCCTGTTCTCCTGTGTCCTCCATTCCCTCTGGGTCTTTTAGTCCTTCTGCCTCCTCTTCTATGGGATTGCCTGAGCACTGAGGGGAGGGATGTGATGGAGACATCCCACTTACAGCGGAGTGTTCCAAGGTCTTTCTTTCGCTCTTTCTGCATGTCTGGTTGTGGGTCTCTGTATTTGTTTGAAAGGGGGACATCTATAAGTAAATTCAGTGAGAATGTGAAGAAAGGGGGATACACTTCCTCAGAGGTAGAAGTTATAAGGAATTTAGGGGCTTAAATACTTAAAGGTAAGAATTGAGAAAGAGCGTTGGAAATAAGGTAGTTATACAAACTTACCATATATACATATATAATAAATATGATGTAGACATCGGTCTGATTACACATGGCTCAACAACATGCAAATATTAAACTAAAATAGTCAGTGTTAGAGACAGTCTTCAAAGTGGCATACTTTTGCGTATGCTCCCACAGATAAAAAGCCATATCTGCAGCCCTGCATTCAACACAGCTTCTTTCACTGTCAACGCTTTGGAGCCACCAGGTAGACCAGGATTTTTTTTTCTGGGCTTGAGGTAGGTGTAGCGCTCCCCAAGGGGCTAGACAAGATAACTTTACCTTGGAGGCATCGCCAGAGATTTAGCTCCAGACTTAAGCTCATCATAATCGTCATAGTCTTTTCAGTAAAGCTATGGATAGACCATGCCATGACTTCAGCATGCTGACAACCCGAATGGCTGGCTGAGCCAGTATGATTGAGCCAAGCAATAAGAGATTCAGGAAACAGAGTAAGGAGGCAGAGATGCTCATTGCTTTAATAGTCGTCATGAATGAGTGACATATCAGGAACTCACATAAGGGAGATGAAGGAAGTCAAAGGTCATTGAAGTCATGAGTTGTTGGTTTAGGGATTTGAGATGTGAACTGCTTTGTTCTTCCTTGTCTTGCTTTCTTTTATCACCTTCTAAATTCCCTATGTTAAAATCTCCAGAATATATATAATTGCATACGTGTGTGTGTGTACGTGCGTGCTGTATGACACTATTCTTGAAGAGACATAAAAAAAAAAAAAAACACCTGTCTACTCATCCCAGATATGGAGCTAGCTACAGACCAAAGAAAGGATACAGCTGAAGTTCAACTTAGTAGAATATTGAGTTTTATTGTGGTTCCTTTCAGGAGTATGAGTGAGTGGCTACTTACAGGAACAGGAACGACTCAAAGTTGGTTATATCATCAAAATCCCACCCTAGTGTGGAAAAGCTGGAAACCCAAATGCTGGAGACCTGGAGCTCAGTGCATAATTTACAGGCAGCACAACAGGTCGGGGACGGTCATTTGCAGGAGGCTTAGCTGGTCTCTGCCTCAGGTAGCTCTACTTGTCTGAGAGTGTCTCTCAGCAGTTTTTGCTACTTATGTGAGCTTGGGGAGGGAGGAGTTTAGAGAATCTGGTCAACTTCAGGGACTTTCTGAAGCTTTCGAGTTGTTTACTTCCTGAGCTCAGCAAGCTTCCCTTCAAGGCAGAATATTTTATCTCTGAGAAAATCGGTGTGTGAGGAGGGGTCTTCCTGTACCTCTTTCTGCAAAGTATAAAATGTAATGTCTGAAGCTTTCTGGGTATATAGGCATTAGAAGTTAGTGTAGATGCAGAAGGGATATTCCAATGATAATGGCTTAAGTCATACAGGTGATTGTTTTATATGCCATGGAACCTCACCATATTTGGGATCAGGGTTGGTTTAATGGGTTAATGCTACCATCAAGTCCCAGGTGTTTCTCTTCCCAAACCCCCCACCCCGGCATCCTCAGCAAGTAAATCTTCATCATTTGTGTATCATGTCATGATCACCAGGTGGTTACTGTAGCCCTTGATAGATGTTGAAAACAGGAAAAAAAATGTAATCATGAAATAATTTCCCCTGTTAAAACTCCTAAAGGTGACCAGTAAAGATCTTCTGCACCGGACAAAACTGGGTCACATATCTGACTGACACTCTCACTGAAAGCAGAAGAGGGATATAATAACCATGTCTAGTTTGGCTGGACCTGGGTCTTGTCCTGGAGCCAACTTTCCTTGAATGCATGTTTGCCTTAAACTTCTATAAACTTGGAAGACTTTTGGTAGAAACTCGTAACATAAAACAGTGACTTTCAGGCAAGGTTCAGCAAAGTAACGGTAAAGCTCTCTAAGGAGCAACTTGACTTCGAGGATAGGGTGTGAAATTTCATAGAACATGATGCGTTTTGAGTTTTGCTTCCCCTTGACACGTGTGTTCGTTTCTATACAAACAACAGTTATGAAGAATGGAGAGGGTGGGAGGAAGAGGGAGAGCGGGAGGGGGATAACACGGGGAGAAGTGGCATAGTAAACTGCCTTTAGCATATATCCTTAAGTAAGCATGGAGGATGCTGAGATGGACTCCTGAGAGTGCAGGAAGCGGTCCTTCCATATCCAATAGCACATCTTTGAGGCTATGTGAACTCTGGTGTAGGGTCTGCAGGAATCCAGAGAGGTTCTCGCCAGCTCTCCCAGAGTGGATGCAAGTTAGATCTGGCTTCCGATCTCTTAATTGTTTTTTTTTTTTTTTTTTCCTGTCTTAGTTTGAAGGTTGGTGCTTAAGACAGGGTCTGCATAGCCAGCTCCTTTTTAGTTTGGTTTGCTTTCAGGACAGGGTCTTGCTTCTACTTCCGGAGTGCTGGGATTACAGAAGCGCACACCACACCTGTTGGTTAGGGACTTTCAGTGATTATTTCAACTGTGACTCTTCAATCATGTGGCTTCAAAGGGTTAGGGTTAGCAGTGAATTAGCGAATTGGGTCTAGGTAACTCACTGCTTGTCTGACTTTTTTTTTTTAACTTGATAATTTTTTTTTCTTAGACTTATCTGGAATGAGGAACTCTCAACGCGGAATTGACTCCATCCTAAGGGATGGCAGGCAAGCCTGTAGGGCATTTTCTTGATTAATGACTGACGTGGGAGGACTTGGCTCACTGTGAGCAATGCCGCCTCTGGACTGGCGGAAAGCAGGCTGGGCACGTCGGTAAGCAGCACCCCTCCATAGCCTCTGCATCAGCTTCTGCCTCCAGGTTCCTGCCTTGTTTGAGCTCCTGCTCTGACTTCCCTCAGTGATGAACTGTGACCTGGGAGTGACATGATGAAATGGACCCTTTCCTTTCTCAAGCTCCCTATGGCCATGGCCTTTATCAGAACAATAGGAAGCAAAACTAAGAGGCCTGTCCAAGGCTCCAGCTAGCACCCCTATCTACCACTGCCACCGTAAGTGCCATCAGGTCTGCTGGATCCTATGGTCCAGATGCACAGCAGCCTGGACTTGTTGGCCTTTCCATTAGGAACCAGACCTTGTTAGACTACCTGGACCACACACATCCTTAGCCAGCCTAGTAAATCCCCTTTTATTATCATATATTCATTCTATCTGTTTGGGTCCATAAGAGAACCCAGCTTAGTACTGCTGTGGTAGCATTTCACAGGCCAAGGTCCTGGTTCTTAAGGTGTCACCCAGCATTAATAAATAAGGGTTGAGAGACTCGATGCAGCCATTTGAAACTCAATAATAAAAACAACGTGCCTGTCTCGTTTTCACTATACATGTGGTGGAAAGTTTAACGAAAGATAGATGCAGAGTTCAGGAGTTTATTTGGTTGTTTTTCAAGACACGTAGGACAGGTTTGGCAAAACTATTCCCAGTTCCCAGTCTACATTGTGTGAAGCATGAAGCACCTTGCTCTGAGCTAGGGAGTAGTAGTAGACACCACCCACGCCAAATTTATACTCACTTGGCACGCACCGCCGTGACCCGGGCTTGCCTGTAAACAGGCACCAGTGAAGAATCATTTCCAAGACGGCTGCATCACCAGGAGGGAGGTGTTCTGGATAAAACTCAGACATGAAACCCATCAGCCAAGGCCTTAGGCAGGCTGGTTCCCCTCCAGGGACGAAAGAATCCACGTAACAGTAGCAATGACTGAACACCAAGGGTGCAGCACTTACTAGTGACTTCTTTTAGTCTACAGCAGATTTCTCCCTGATTTTCTCATTTATTTGACTTATTCCTCTCTGTTGTAAAATTTCTGGTGTTACCTGACATCATCTTTAATGGTGCGTCAGGGAAAGAGAAAGAAAAAACAAGAACGATTACAGTCAAGGTATATGTGTGTGTGTTTCTATAGATAAAGATATAGATATAGTATAGATATATGTTGTTTGTTTGACATAGTCTCACTATGTAGTTTAGGCCAGCCTCAACTTACAATATATTCCCGCCTCGACCTTCTAAGTCCTGGGATCATGGGTGTCTGCCACCATATCTGTCCAGGAGAAAAGATTAGCTAATTAATCAAGTCTTTTTGACTTCAGCACTGTGGCTGCACCCTAATCTACTGCTATTCCAGTCAGCGATTGGGACTCTGCAGTTACCAGCCTGCTTCTCTGGTAGTGGTCTCGTCACTCAGGCTGCAGCCTGCAGGGAAATCTGTTTTCACCAACTCTGTCACTGCCACTAGGTAGCTTTTTTTTTTTTCCTGTCCTGGAACTAGTTCTTGTAGACCAGGATGGCCTTGAACTCTTAGAGATCCACCTGCCTCTGCCTCCCGAGTTCTGGGATTAAAGGTGTGTGCTACCACCACCTGACTGCTACAGATAGCTTTAACTAAAGCTCTATGATTCTCTTTATAAATAAGACTCAAGATTCAAAGGCTGGGGAGAAAACCTGTGAGCTCAGAGAAGCTGGGTCACAACTAGCGAACCTTCTCTCCTTGCTGGTGTTTCTGAAGGAGAGTGTCCTGCCCCCCTACAGCATAAAAAGCCCTAGCATTCCAAGTCCCTCCCAGTGACTCCCTGTCCATTTATTTAACTCTTTCGGAAGCCCCTGATGCTCTAGGACTACTTTCTGTTGACTAGTTGCTAACTCAGCCTCCTGACCCAAGGCTAATCTTATTTAACTATCACAAATACAGTCTTGGGGTTCGCAGTGTGATCGAATAACCCCTGACAGAATCAAGTCTATATTCTAGTGCCTTTTCCTCTGTTAGAGAGGGAAGAGAAAAATAAAAACAGAAGTTCTGTCCAAGAGCTGTGTGCCGAAGATGGCAAGCAGCTGGAGAGAACAACGTTTCACCCACTTACTTATTTCACAATTTTTTAACTTATTTAAACAACTGGATTCATCCCTCTATATCTCTCTATACCTGTATCTATCACATTGTTTTTATCTATTCATCTGTTGGAGGGCATCTGGACTGGTTCCATAGCACGAGCAATGTGAACAGTTTGTCAAGCAGGAATACGCAGGTAGATATGTCTGTGATGTGTTAATTAGTCTAAGTATATCTCAGAGCGTATACCTGAATGTTATAGTTGTGCAGTGTTTAGCTTTATGTAAAACCTCCATACTGATTTCTATAGTGGTTGTAGAAATTCCCACCAGCAGTGTCTAAAGGGCCCCTTTCCTCCACATCCTTGACAGTTATTTGTTCCTTTTTGGGAGCGGGGAGGTTCAGGAGACATTCTGACAAGGACTAGGGTAAGACAGAATCCCAATATGGTTTTATCTTCCATTTTCCTGATGGCTAAGGATGCCGAATAACTTCTCAAATACACTTTGGCCATTTGTATTTCTTCTTTGAGAACTGTTTGCTTCATGTATTTGCACATTTATTGACTGGAGGATTGATCTTTTGCTGTCTAAATTTTGAAGTTCTTTGTAGATGCTCTCCAAGATTTTCTCCCATTCTGTAGCTGTCTCTTCACCCTGGGGATTGTTTCCTTCACTGAGCCGCCCTTTAACTTCAGACAATCCCATCCATCAGTTTTTGGGAGAATTTCTTGCGCTACCGGGGCCGTGTTTCAGAAAGTGCAAACTGTATTCCATGTTGAAGTATTTCCCCTGCTTTCCTCTAACCATATCAGGGATTCCAGTCTCACGTTAAGGAGGCTGATGCAGTTTTCAATGGATCTTCATTCAGGACAAGACATATAGTTCTGGCTTCACTCTAACACAGGCGAATATCTGCTTATCCAGCACACTTGTTGAAGAGACTGTCTTTTCTCTGACCCGTGTTTTCCTCATTTTTGTCAGATGGTAAGTGGTCACAGCTGCGTGGGTCCTCTATCGTAGTCCTTTGGTATTGTCGGGTTTTGTGCCTGTATCACGTGGCCTCGTTACTCTAGCTTGTAGTATAATTTGAAATCAAACACTGTGTTATCTCTAATGGTTCTGTCCTTAGCATAACTTTGGCTATTTGGGGTTATTATGTTTTCATATTAATTTTTTTAGTTAAAAGCAATAATATTTTCATCAGTTCTTTGAGACTTTCTGAGAATGTGTTTTGAGTTGTAGTAGCTGCTCTCCTTAATTTGATTATGCCTCATTACGAGGCTCTCAAAGGATATTTGAGACAGAGTCACTGACTTCGGTCATATAAGTAGTACTACCTAAACCACCGTCTTTGTGATTTCAAACCCCACCTCTTGAGGTTGTCTAGCTTTTAACGGGATTTTGTAGGTACATAGTTAGACCTAATCTCCTAGTTTCTCTTTCAATAAGGGGCGGCCATATGACAAGCGTCCTTGTGAATGGAATGTGGCCAGAAATAATGAATGCCACTCCCAAGTTTGGCTCATAGAAACTGTTCATGTAAATTATCCTATGTCTCATCCTTCCCTTGTGCGATAGATGTCAATATCCAAGGAAACCCTGAGAGCTGCATCTAAAGGATGATAGAAGCTTTGTCATCCCCGGTCCTTGGATGAATAAGAACTTTCCTCCACTATCGACTTCATCTCACGCAAAGCCTGGTGGAGTTCATGTTGGGGAGATGAAGCTAGCCAAGTCATGACCTTAGCTAAGTCAAGTTTCCAGTAAACGGTAGAACCTAAATATGAGGTCATTTGTTTTTGGCTCCCTCTGTAGTGAGCGAAGCTACAGGAACTACATCCGTCCACATGACTTGCTTGAAAAACAGAGGTACCCAAGGAAACGACGTTAGCTGTTTTTCTTTCTGTTGCTCCCTGTACTACCCAAGTACAGCCGATTGTATGTATTGGGTTAGATGACTAATGTTGAGTTTCTACAATTCATATTGAGCCGTAGAATGATAATAATGAAGCAAAAAATTATTTATATAATAATAAAAGCATAGCTGGCCATTCCCTGCTATTCTGTGCTACTACTGGGTTAACAGTCTCAGACTGCAACCCTTCTCCCTGCCTCTGAAAGTCTTTCTTGGCTTGTCTTCACCACTTTAGGTAAACATCATGCCACTGGATTGCAACATCCAGCATTTTTTGCTCAAAAGCCATCTGTGGGCACGGTGGGCATGCTTTAAGAAGGACTTGCCAAGCACGATCGGTCTTCTTCAGGGTCCTCTGGCTGGCCTGGAAGAAATGAAGACGTTCTAAAGTGCACCTCTCAATCTGCCCATCGGACTACTGAAAGAGTGCACCCCAAAGAAATGGCAGTTTCACTGAGATGCTCATGCTGGGATAAGGAAGAGATACCAGTGGCAGGGTGGTGGTACTTGTCTCTTGAGGTTTCACACAGTTCTAACAACTTCTTCGACTGCCTTACAGGAGCAAGATGGAAGCACGGTCAGTGGTAGGTGGGACCACACCTTGGCAGGAACCTCTTAGAGGTGCATTTCTTTGGCGCTCTATTGTGAAGGCACACACAGGTGTGAGCCTGTTGCACCTTGACTAAAGGGCAGAGAGTTTGAGCCTATTTTTGCTCTTTCAAAGTTGTTGACAACAGGCATGGCTGCAAACAAGCGATACTGATCTAGAGTGTGGTTAATTAGTATTTTGGGTATAGAGGTGATCTGCTCCACCTGGACCAAAGGTCAGAGAATTCGAGACTATTCTTTATGCCATGTTAATGAAGTCTGTTGCTTCCTCCCTCCCCTTTTGGGGTGAAGTATATAAGCATGTGGGGGAAAATGTGGGGTTCAGTATTCACTGTATGCCCCTCCTGATGCTGTCCTGTGTTTCTGTCTCTTATTTCTCTCATATCTCTGTTCTTTTTGCTTAATAATTCTAATCCTCACATTCCTACCTTGGAACATAGGAATTTTGTCAAAGCTGGTCCCCAACACTCTATTTAATAAACTTTGATCTCATTTCAGGAGCTCAGAGACTGAGTGCTCACTGGATCTCTGTCTCTGTGGACCAATGAATAAATATCCCTTCTCTGCTTTCTGTTATTAATTTGCCTGTTTTTATTGGCTTATGAATGACAGGTGGCCAATCCTGACTTGGGGCACAAGTCATGGCCCCATGTTCAGTAATAACCCTACAACCACCCCTTTTCAAGGAAAAAATAAAAAAAATAAGTAGCATTTTGATTCATATGACTCTATTACTTTCAAAAGCAATGCAATTCAAATTAATAAAGAAGAAAAGTAGTAAAAAGAACCACCTTAAGACTAACAGTGAGGAGGCAGAAGAAGAGGCCTGGTAGCTCTAAGCATTCATTTGCCTTGATTCTTCGTTACCAGGAATGTGTTTTAAAAGTCATGCATTTCTACTGCCCCTGGTGGGCAGAGCCTAAGGTTACTGACTTATCAGACCAGGGTCAAGGGTCACCCGTGTGCTCAGAGCTCTGAGCAGAAGGCAACTGCATGTTATCAATTCTCCACAAAACTTTGGGGCTGGTTCCAGATCACGGAGAGCCTGCAACCCCGGGATGTCACAAGGGCCACCTCAAATTGACGGAGAAGACTAGAAGTATTTTGTCTTGTTAGATTTTTTTTAAAGTAGCTTAAAAAAAAAAGGGGGGGGGCTTAGGAAGGAAGAGCCAAGCCTCTCACCAGGCCCTCTACCGTCGGGCCGAATTCTAAGGCAAATCAGTGGTTTCTAAAGCTTGTTGATACCCTCTGAGGGTTCCCAGTGCGCTCTGGGTTGGGGTTACTGCTTTGAGTAAGGTTGACCTTTCCTCTCCTGTCACTGACCTGTGCTAGATCTGGACGTTAGGGCACTGACCTATAAGCAAATAGTCAGCGTTCTGGAAAAGACCTGATTTCTGTTCAATGTTTTATTACGATGAAAACTGATCTTGGGAATGGCTGTACAACCCTGACTTTCCACAGTGGAGTCTCTGGCTTCTTCTGGCTTTTTCAAATTCACATCCACAGGTAAGTGACTGCATTTGCCAGTAGCATTTTAAGTCTCTGCTTTCCAAGTCTGTCCTTATCTTTTTTTTTTCTTTTTAAATCTCAGTTTATGGGGGTTGTGTTTCAGATTTACCAAAAGCCCAGTGTTGTCATATGCTAGGGGTATAGATAGCCCTTGGGTAGATGTGTGGAGATGCAGGGCTGCGTTCTTGGTATAATCAACGAGGGAAGCCTGGTGGCTGTCTTAAAGCAGTGCTATTTGGTATATCAGTTGTCTTGGAAATGTGTGTGTGTTAAAAATAGGTGAATAGATAGGAAAAAAAAAAGATCACCCAAAGTAAAAATGGCAGAGTGAGGCTTTTTAAGCTTGGCATTATAAAAACATGACCCTGTTTGAACTAATAATCACAAAAATCTCAAGACTCATCAGAGACTTTAAAAGATCAGTTATTCTCTTCTTGCCTAAAACCTTTCATGAACTCCCATTGTTGGTGGGATAAAGCCCCAAGACCCCAGCGTTAAAGAACCAAGGATCAACAGCAGCTCCAGAGGTAGCTTGCACCCCCTCCCCGCCAAGACCCATTGTTATTCTTCAGTTTTTGCTCCTGTTCTGTCTCTGGGTTCTGGGCCTTCCATATGCTCTTTCCTTGCTTCCTTTCTTCCTCCGTCTACCTTGAGTTTCTCTCCAGGGCAAATTCATGGTGAACGTGTTCATTCCAGAGATTCCCAAGCTGGTGCTCACGCATATCCTTCATCTATGGTCATCATAGCTGCAATTTTTCCAGGAGTCTATCACCCATCTTTTGTTCACTCCAGAAGCTCCATCAGGGTGAAGCTAATTAGAAGGTTGATGCTCTAGGCAATAGTTTAGTTTTAAAAAAATCACATTTTTGAGAATTTTTTCACTCTTCTAAACTGACTTCATGGTGCTGGAGTGGGAGGATTTTCTGTAAAGAGCCAGGAAGTAAATACAGCGAAGGACTTTCAGTTTATGTCGGAGATATTCAGTGATGTGACCAAAGACAATAAAAAAGGGTGAATGTTGTAACTATATTCCAATAAAGCCATGATTCAGAGAGAGAGAGAGAGAGAGAGAGAGAGAGAGAGAGAGAGAGAGAACGAGCAGGCAGTCATTTGGTTGCCCTTATTGCAATAAGAATATAAGATTCTTTACTCTGAAACCAGTTCTGAGCATCTGTTTCTCCTTCCTTCCTTCTTTCCTTTAAAAGATCAGTTAAAGTTCCTTCTTTCTTTCCCTCCCTCCCTCCCTCCCTCCCTCCCTCCCTCCCTCCCTCTCTTCTTCCCTCCTTTCTTCCCTTCTTTAACACCAAGAGTCAGTTGTTAGTGTGGACCAGGCCCTTTGAGAAGATCAACCTTTCCATCAGCTGCTCTAATCTGGATTCCACCAAGCTGCGTTGCATCTTGGCCACCACAAGGCAACACAATAAAAACAGTGGTCATTGACATTTTGTGTTCCCAGGATCTTAACCCTGGCCCCGCAAGGCTCTGAGGACCCTGTGTCTGTCTCCTTCCTCTGGAGTGTCTGCCAGGCCAGTGTCTCCCAGGCAACCATGCAGTTTCTGGTCCCTGCCCTTCTACTCAGCAGTGGTCTTCTACAGGTTGCTGTCCACGCTCTAAGATATCATCAGGGAACTGACCTTGAGTGTTTATTTCCAAGTTGATAAGATTCCATCTTTTATCAGCAGAAGTTGAACAGAAAGTTACACAGTAGACAGGTTAAATATCACATGTCCTTGAACAGAGAAGGACAGTGGGATGTGGTCAGTCAAGTCTCCTCAAGGGGTTCCTACTTAGGTAGCCGTGTCAGCCAACCACTGCATAGAAATATTAATTTCTGCCTTAAACTGTTAGATTCTCTGATGTTTCCGAAAACTGATTTTTTTTGAAAGACCTTGAAAATTTTCAATCTTTTCCTGAAAGATTTGGAGGAGATAAAATAATTCAATATCTTAAAATTCAAATAAAAAACAAATAGCGCAAAATCTTGTTTTCAGCTCTGAATTATCTTATGCTTGCCAAAAAATTATCATTGCAAATTGTTAAGCAATTCTGATTATAACTTTTAGCAATGGATAGTGTGGTTTAGGTGCTAATTAAGCATTATAAGGTATTAACTGAGAAAGTAGATTCGGTGGCATTGTGACTGCTTCTGTTGGTAAGGGAAAAACAAAACAAAAAACAAACTTCCAAAGGAAGAGGCCCATCCTCAAGATCCTGCCAAACAAGTCTGTTTATCATTGCAAACTGGATTTCTGCATTGCTAGGGTTTCAGTCTAGGAGAGGTGTTCTCTCCAGGACTGCTGCAAGCTTTTCCTGAGATCTTTCCTAAATCAGCCAATGGATGAAAACATACTATTGTAATGGATGGGTTGCATTCTGCATTGTAACGGTATGAGACAATCCATTCTACATTGTAGCAGTTTAAGACAATCCATTCTACATTGTAGCGGTATGAGACAATCCATTCTACATTGTAACGGTATGAGACAATCCATTCTGTGGAAGGATCACAAACAACACCTTCATTCAAGTCTTCCTAATTTTCTGGGCACTTTCTCCACACTTAGTGTTAAAAAAAAACTTCAGTATCATTGTGACCTGGATGAAGCCAGGTCAGTGGGTTGACTGCAAAGGATCCTGGAAAGCAGAGTTGGGGAAGGAGCGAGAGGATTAGGTGTAGAAGCATAAAGGACAAAAGGAACTTGCGTTCTCTTTCTTTGTGGGTTTCAACAGGATCAGCTCATGGAGCTGAAAATGGATTAGTCAGGCCTCAGAGATATGTTAAAAACCATGACTGGCTTGGTGGTGCTTACTATAATCTGAGGGGCAAGTTAAAGACCAACCTCGGTGTACATAGTGAGTTCCTGGCCAGAGAGCTATGTAGTAAGATCTTGGGTCAACTCCCATTGTGCCCTCAGTCCAAAAACACCAGGCAGCAGCAAAAACAATAACAGGATCTGTGAAAATCCAGGATCTGAGGGAAGGCCCTGTACTTTGGCCTCTTATTTCTGCTGCACAGCAGCCGGCAGAAACTTCTCTTAACCACTGAGCCATCTCTCTAGCCCCCCCCTGGCAGAAACTTCTCAAATGAAGGAGTAAGTTAGGAAAAAGAATTGGTGATTGAATAAAGAAGAACAGGTCTTGTTGGGATCCAGGGACCTCACTATTGTTACTGTGATGCTTCAGGGAGAGGGGGAATCTTTGCCTTTGGTGTCTACTGTGACCCCCCACCCCAAGGCTCCAGTGGATAGTTCCAGTACAGGGGTCACATGAGTGGCTCTGGTTGACCTAAATAGGTCACACAGTGCAACACAAAACTATAAATCTGGAAAAGGGAAAGTAGAGGTTAATAAGAATGGGAAGGGAATAAGAGAGGGGACAGAGAGAGAGAGAGAGAGAGAGAGAGAGAGAGAGAGAGAGAGAGAGAGAGAAAGAGAGAGAGAATAAATAAGGACTTGTTATTTATCTCTCCGAACCATACTTTTCCTGGATTCTCCTTGTCATTTAGTCTGAATTACAAAAGTTTGGTACACCATGGACTCATTTTCTAGTTATTTTTTTTCTTAAGCTTTGGGTTCCTAAGACATGCTGTAGTAAACACGCGAATACAGTCTCAGCTTGGATCTCATATAATGTGGAGTTTGAATCTAGGCTCCAGTTACTAACCAGTTACTAATGTGCTCGTGATCCAGTGTCTGGAAAATGTGGAGAGAGCAAGTTGCCATTTCAGGAGACAAGGATTTAATGATTAGTTTTTTGTTTGTTTTTACTCTGCATATGCCCGTGTGTGTGTGTGTGTGTGTGTGTGTGTGTGTGTGTGTGTGTGCGCGCGCGCGCGCGCGCATGTATATAGAAGTCACAGGACAATTTGTGGGATTCATTCTACCATCCTACGATTTGGGCATTTAGGTTCTGGGAATTAAACTAGGGCAGGCAGTTTTGGTGACAAGCACTGTTAGCTGCTGAGCCTTTTCACCAGCCCCTACTGAATGATTTAAAGTCAAGACATATGTAAAGAACATTTCTGGCATATTCTAAATGCCATTTCAGTTTTAATTGGTTTTTAAAACAATTATGAGTGAAAATAATAAACTAGGATCTTCTACAACCTATCATTAGTACATTTAGTCTTGTTTGTATTTCCAATTTGCTCTCCAAAAGTTATTCGATCATCTAGTGTTTTTATTACCTGGACGAAAGAGCACTCGCCCTCTGTCCTCACAGCACTTCGCACTATTGGGGTTTAGCCCGTGCCTGGATTTTGTCCAATGGCTTTAGTACCTATTCCTAACTGTGACCCATTTCTTTGCTACTCTTGCAAAACTTTATTTTTTTTCCAACCTTATAGGTCTTCTAAAACCAGGAATGGATATTAATGATAACAAATATTTTTTGAGTCTATTGAAATGATCATTTGTCTTATTAACTAACCATTCTATGCTCTAAATCAACCCCATTTCATTGTATTTTGTAAGCTACTGATTAACATATAGAACATCATGCTTAACTTTTGAAAGTCAATTTTCTGGTAAGTCTGTTTTTTCCCTTATAGCATTCTCTATCCGATGTAAGATTAAAGATGCCTTAGGAAATGAGTTGAGTGTCTGTCCTACTTCACTACTTAAGAAAACGATTGATGGTGTTCCCTTCAACAGCACCTGTACTAAAGTGGGAACCGTACAGAGAAGTTAGAATGGCCCTGAGCAAGAATGACATGCAAATTTGAGAAGTATTCCATATTTTTGATGACTTTGTTCTTTGCTTCTTGTATTTTTGTTTCATATAATGCACAAGTTAACTAAGACAGAAAGGTTCTTCCAAAAACCTATAAATTAAAATCTAATTTATGTGCAATATTAGAATCACGCAGTTTTTGAAGTTTTGTAAAACTTGTCTATGTCATTAATCTAAACCTATTTTTAGGGGTGGGGATTTTTTGAATATTGAATAGATGTCCTTAATAATTATTCATTTTTACATTTATAATTTTTCTTTTAAGCAAAATGTGATAATTCATACCTTTTCTAAAAAATCAGTCTTATCCTGGTTTTTAAGTTTATTACTTTATTACATAAAGTTTCTCAAAGTATTTGATTATGATTTTAACTTTTTCTGCTTAATCTCTTGCCTATTTGCTTTCTGCTGTTTATTTGTGACTTATATATGTCTTCCTGGTATGTTTTGTTGAGTTCTGTCTGGTCTTTGGCAATCTGAAGAGAATAGCTTTTAAACTGCTCTGGCCTCTCTAGATTTTACTCTTTTTTTTTTTTTTTTTTAAAGTAAGTCTTATTAATTTTGAAATCTCCCCTTTTCCCTTTGTTAGGCTGAGACTTGAACCCAGGGCCTCTAGCATTAGGCAAGTGCCCAGCCACAGGGTGTCCTCACCAGGCCCGTAGTCTTGTTTTCGAAAGGTTCTTAAGGAGAATGGCATTCATTCATTAATCTTTTAATGAATTAAGTGCATTTATGTTTACAACCAAATCTTTGAGTGTCCTTTTAGCGGGATCCACGGCTTTTCTGTCTGTATTATCAGGTCCCAAATATTTCCTAATTTTCACTGTGAGTTCATCCTTAGCATACATACATTCTAAAGTCATAACACACAATTTTACTGAATACAAATGTGTATAGATCAACAGCGTTTAATCTTTTATTTCTTACTCAGTTACATTGATATCAGAATGTATGCTAAAAGTTATATATAGAAATGTTTATTCCTGGGGGAGGGAAAACTATGATCAAAATATATTTTGAACGCAAAATTTTAAATAAAAATGTAAAATATAGCTATATAGAGAAATTTCGTTTTTTATTAGTGGTCAAATTAAATTTTTATTTGCCTTTTTAATTGGTTGATAATTTCCTACTTATTGTTACTTGTATAATAAATTTTAGCCATCTTTCATCCCACCTGTTTCCCTCTCTTGCTGGACTTCTTCTCACTTTCCCAGTCTTGCTTGTATATCTTCCTTTTCCGTGCGGCTCATCCTGCCTGACTAGAGTTGCTTGCCAGAGCGTAGGTGGAAGGCTGCTTACCGGAGCAAGAACCATTGATGGGAGAAGATGACGCCCCTTCTCTGGACAGCTGTTACGCTTATAGTGTCTCAGGAAAGGGCGGGGCCTCATGGGTCCCGCTCTATCCATGCCGAGACATTGGGAAGTCCAGCCTCGTGCAGGTCTAGCTGCAGAAAACTCAGTTTCAGTGAACTCATGCATGCAATGGCTGCGTCATGCCCAGAAGACACTTTTTTTTTTTTTTGGCCACACATTCCCCATCCTTTGGTTCTTACGTTCTTTCTGCTCCTTCTTCCATGATGTTCCTTGGGCCTTGGAAGGGATGACAGAGCTTTCCCATTTAGTGCTAAACACTCCACCGTCCAAACATTCTTGGAACTTTGGCCAGTTATGGGCTTCTAGAAGCTTCTCTGATTAAGGCTGGGCATTGCCCTTATCTGTGGGTATAAACTTGAAGTATTTAGAAGACAGTTTGACAACATAACAATTTAGCAAAAATAATAATAATAGTTTTCCACGACCTCCCCAGCCATGGGCTCTTGAGTAGGAAGCACAAACTCTCTGCTGTGACAGGGGACCTTCAGTTCAACCAGAGAGACACCGGCTGTCCCCATAATAGTCATGCCCGTGTCACACTAAACCACACATTGTGTCTAGTGTGATAGATGATTAACTTGACAAGATACAGATTCCTTCTGTGAGGAAGGAACCATCTAGATTCAATATTCTCTGTCTCTGCCTGTGAAAGATTTTTTTGACTAGGTTAGTTAAAATGGGAAAACCCATACTAACTAGTGGCGCTGTTTCATGGCCCAGGTTGCGGCACAGCCCTCAGACACCAACATGGTCACATGTTGCAGGCCTAGATTCTGAGCCTCCATGCGGCTCCTGGGGGCACCATGGGCCACCAGACATCAACACAGACCCCAGCTGTGGTAGGACCATGGACCCAGACATGGTCTTCGGCAACAGCCTGGACCCGGATATCATCATGGCCCCAGGTGGCTGTACATGCCACTCAGATCCTCTCGGCCCCCTCAGTAGCGTGGCCCTCGGTTGTCAACCTGGCTCCAGGTTGCAGCCAGACCACAGGTCTCCTCAGGGCCCTCAGTGGCCCCTAAGTGGCGGCAGAAGCCACAGGCATCTTCTTATTTCCTCTCAGCGCTCCAGGGCCTCGGACCAAAACTGGCCCTTGGCAGAAGCCCAGGCCTGGAAATAGCCCCAGATTCAGGTGGTTCACATTAGCCTATTCCTCACCACCCTTTTCTCCTCAGATCTGGCTCTTTCCCCAGCCCATGAACCTCTCCACCTCTTTATCGCTTCCACCTCCATCTCCACCCTCTATCTGCTTACCACAATGGTGTCTGACACTCAGGTGCCATGGGTGCCGGGCAGTACTTGCTTGAGACCTGCTCAGGCCAGCTTCAGGACATGATGCGGTGCTGTTGCTCTTGCTCGGTTGCATCCTGGGGTTAGAGTTACCAGATAGCGGCTCCTGTCCTCCACCCCCCACCTCACCCCCTGCCAGTCACATGGCCTGGCATGGAACTGTGTCGGACCAGGGCTAGGGACCCTGAGCTGAATTTAATAACGTTTTTAAAACAGCGGCCATAGATACTTCTGAGAATTAGCTGAACACACTCCATCCACTCATTGAACATCTTACACAGTTTTACTTTTTGTCTTTTTGAAATATAACAGGTTAAACTCCATACCATAACTTGACAGACTGTACCAAGATATTTTGTTTGTTCTTATATTCACACTAGATTCTCTTTCATGGTACTTTCTGGAAACTCTTTTTTGATAATAGATGCTTGGGTTTGTGAATGGAAACTATCTTGGAGTTCAAAGCCAGGATATAGACAAAATGGTTTTTTGTTTGTTTGTTGTCCAGGATAAATCGTTAGGTTAAAAGTTATTTTTCCTTGCACTTTGAAGATGTTTTCCATTATTGGTTATTGATAAGAAAGCAGAGAAAAATCGTAAAGAGAGCTGTGATCAACACGGCTCTGGTTGGACTCACCATCCCTTGGGGCTCTACTTACAAAAGACCACTGACATGACTTGAAAGAACTTGGGTGTCATTGTACCAGCTACACTTAAGAATGTCATCGGTTGTTTTCTTCTCTACTTAGTGCTTTGATGAGATTCTGTTAAAAATAAAGCACAGATAAACAGAAAGAACAAATAAATTTAATAAACAAATTATCCACCAACTAAAGAAAACCTTTTTCTTTTCTTTCTTTCTTTCTTTCTTTCTTTCTTTCTTTCTTTCTTTTCTCTCTCTCTCTCTTGCTTGCTTTCTTGCTTTCTAGCTTTATCAGATAGTCTTTTATTGAAATATTTTCTTTCATGGCTTTTTAACAAGCTGAGCATTCCGCTGCATCAATGCTGATGTCATGAGGGTCCAGGATCATCTTAATATTTCCAGAAAGTTCTCTGGCTAGAGACAAGTGCTACATCTGCTGGGCAATGTTGATGATCTCATCAAAACTGGTATTTCCACCATGTTTCATCTTCATCTGTTTCTGTCTCTTGGTGGCTCCTTGAGGTCCCTGATGACCAGGCAGGGGGCACCACCTCATCTGGGCCTGTCTGGTCTGGATGGTCAATTTTGCTGTAATCCTCAGACCTTTCTAGTTACTGGGGCTTTGGCAATGTCATCACCAACTTTTTTTGGAGACAGACTCAGGCAACTGATCTCTGGGGCCAAGGCAGATGTGGTTGCCCACCTCACCTCTGGCAAACCTCAAGTACAAAACTTTGATCTCCTGGGGTTTGAACTTGGGAGGCATGGTGGAGGTGGCTGGTGATGGATGAACCTGGATTCGGGATGACTGAAGAAAGTTATATGATAGCCTCCTCTGAGCCAAAAGTCGAAAAGCAAGAAAACCATTTTCAGTTGGGCTAACTTTTTGAAAAGCTGGCGAAGGTCATTTGAGGAACAATGAAATCATGACTTTAATCCAGCTTTTAGTTCATCTTTCCTAATATTTAGTCTAGTTCACTGACATGTTATTGGATTAAAAGATCTGCTTTTGTTTTGGATTGTCTACAGAAGCTTGCTGATCTGACTACTTTTGTCAAAGAGAAAATATACAGTAATTGCAGCAACTGTTTTATTTTACAGGGCTGTTGAGTGCAGACTGCAAACACCATGTCTGACTCGGTAATTCTTCGCAGTGTGAAGAAATTTGGAGAGGAGAATCATGCTTTTGAATCAGACGGATCGAGTAAGTGGCCTTTGAATTTCCTTGAGTATTAAGCAAAGAAAAATAAAGACAAAGGTGAGGCTAATCCGTCGAGGTTTGAAGACACAGAGAGAAGTCAGCTACGACATGTGGAGCTATTGCTGGGCACGGGGCCTGACATACAGCATCCAGAATCCATGTTGTGCCACATCTGGAAGCTCCGTGTTGGTATGCACAGCCCGTGACCCAGGGGCAGCATCTCCCATGAGAACTCCTTCCTAGGTAGAGCAGGGTTGTTCAGCACTGGCCATTGTGATAACTTTATCCCGGTATCATTACTGATCACAGTGGCAACAGTAAGTGTTAAGGGCTTCTGCTCCTGGCAGGAATGAGACTGTGTGGGAGGCGCCCTGCAGCATTACTCCCTGGCATGTTGTGAGCACCGACTCTAGGCTGTCATTTGTTGATTAAGTCGTATGCTTCTATATTTTCCAGACAGAGAAATCAAGGCTTTGCTAGCTTCTTAAAAGTTGGTAAAAATCACAAGAGTTATGACTCACGGAATCATGATTCTAGTCCAGTTTTCCGATTCTCAAGCCCTGTGTCTAAACTGTAATGTATCTTTAGTCTTACTGCAATTGTGTTAAAAATGCCAGTGGAACCAATAAATGATGGCCATGATAACAAATACCCCTTAGGGCTTTTTTCTCTGTTTTTTTTTTTTTTGTGCCCCTGTAGACCCAGTTCCATTTCCTACCGACATTTGCTCTATGCGTGCTGACAAAAAAAATACATAAAAATAGTACATATTCAATACCAGTATAAAAGATATCTTACAGCCAATTTGTGATCTGCTTAATACAAAGATTTTGATGATGTCTAAGGAACCAAACGATAAAGTAATTCCCATTTCCATAGATAATTTTAAATAACCATATTCACTTCAGCCAGTTTAGAACTGGTAGCTTCCATCAGGCACCGTGGCTCACATCTGTAATCCCAGCCCTTGGGAGACTGAAGCAGGAGAATTGCCAGGAGTCAGAGTTCCCAGCCCAGCTTGCATGACAGAATGAGAGATCCTGTCTCAAAGAGGAAAAACAAACAAACAAACCAACTTCCTTTTGATATTTAGAAAATATAAACATTTTGTGATCTGGAGAAAAAAAATCCAAATATATAGTCAAAGCAGCAGGAGGGAGGGATAGAAGAAGAGAGAGAAAGAGGGAGGGGGAGAGAGAGAAAAAGATGGAGAGAGGAAACAATTATTTTATAATATTTTTTGAGTAAAAGTACTGCACAGAAATGCTTATGATTGTGTTGCATTTGGACATGATTTTTATTAACTTCTCTATACATTGTTTTCATCCTGACAGATAACAATGATAAGAAACCAAGGTGAGTAGAGTAGCCTTTTCAACAACACAACATCTTCTCTAGAAGGATTTCAGAGTATTCCTATAAATGCAGTAATGGCTCAGCGGTTAAGAGCACTGCCTGTTCTTCCAAAGGTCCCGAGTTCAGTTCCCAGCAACCACATGGTGGCTCACAACCATCTGTCATGAGATCTGGCGCCCTCTAGAGGAAGAGACCTGGTCAGTCATCCTCATCAATTAGACCATGAAACCCAACATGGACAAGTTCAACAGAACCGCCATATACGGGCTGCCCATGCGTGCATCAGCATTGCCAGGGCAGAAATTCATTTCATTTCATTTCTGCAAATGCAGAGCAGAGCATTTTCATATGCATTACTTCCCATGCATGGGTACAATGTTTTCTTCTCTTTAAAGCCTCATAGGATATCCCTTCCTGGTTAGTCCAGGCTTCTGCCCGCGCATCCCAGTCCACTGCCAGCCCAAACAAGCAGGAAAGCACGGGACGATAAGTGTGGTTTCACGAGTGCTAGGAGCTCCTCCAACTTCATACCCCCCCCCTCCCTGAGGCGACTATACACTCCTCAAATTGAACTCTTAGAGCTTTCTTTTCAGCACGCCAGCTTGAGCCGACAGGTAAACGTGTATGGGGCAGGGTTAGCTGGGTCTGCCTCGGAGAAGCCGTACCACGTGAGCTCCTCACATTGGAGGGGGGCGGTAGTGGTGGCAGAAGGTTGGTTTAAGAAATGTGAAGTACTTCATGATATAAGGAGGTGTGGTAAGATTAACTCCGGGCTAGGAGGGATCAGGTGGCCCCAGTCCTCCGGAAGTCCCACTGGAAGGCTGAGAAGAAACAGAGTCACCAAGAGGAGGTTATGTTATTTTTTCACTAATTTTTAATTTTTTTTAAATTTTTTTTAATTTATTTATTATGTTTACAACATTCTGCCTCGATGTATGCCTGCACACCAGAGAAGGGCGCCAGATCTCAGTACAGATGGTTGTGAGCCACCATGTGGTTGCTGGGAATTGAACCCAGGACCTCTGGCAGAGCAGCCAGTGCTCGCTCTTAACCTCTGAGCCATCTCTCCAGCCCCTTCACTAATTTTTTAATACAACATATTTTGATCATGTTTTTGTCCTCCAGTTCCTACCACATCCTTCACATCTCCCTACCTACAGAACTTTATGTTCTCTCTCTCTTTCTCTCTCACAAAAAAAAAAACTCACAAAAATGAAAATCAAAACAAACAAACGAAAAGCCCCCAATAAGACAAAGAATGTCAAAAATAAATATATAAAAGGAATAAAAAAGTCCCCAACAGACAATCTATTAGGGAATTTATACTCCTGGGCATGGGGCCTGCCCCGAACTATACAACCATCCACTATATATACCCAGCGACACACAGTTGGAGAAAATGAATTTTCTGTTTGCTAACAGGTATCAATAGCAAATCTTCTCTGTTCAGGGTGAGATCCCGGGTCCCCTTCTTCCTCTCAGTGCTGGGACCCTGTCTGGCTTGAAGCTGTGCAGGTCTTGTGTGTGTGGCCACGGTCTCTGTGAGTTCACGTGTGCATCAGTCCTATTTCAACAGGACTTGGCGTCCTCCATCACCTCTGGCTCTTAGAGTCTTTCTGCCTTCTCTTCTGCACAGATCTCTGAGCCTTGATGAAGACATCCCATTTCGGACTCAGTGCTCCGAAGAGATAGAATAAATAATATAAATTATGAAAACTTTGCATGGTAGCTACTGAGAATGTGCAACTTTTTTTTCTGATAAAAAAGCAAGAATTGGAAGCGAAGGTTTAAGATGTGTGAGGCAGGGAAGATGTTATTGAAATCTTAACCATCTTGGCTAGGGAACGCCCTGCTGAGGAGATTGAGACTCAGAGCGAAAGTCCAAAGTTAGAGTAACTGTCTACCTTTGTGGGTGTCTAAGAAAGGACATTTTGGGAGGGAGCACATTTGGCAAAGGCCAAATGCCTGGCTTCGGAAGAACTAGACTATGTTTATTTTATATCTCCTGCTGATTTCACTTACTATTACCTATGTATACATGAGTCTATGGCTGACCTCTGGAGAATGGGCAGTCCACTAAGGGTCTCATTCCTGAAGAAAATGAACCCCCTCCCCATATACACTTTCAGATGCCACTGGCTGCCTGTGACTCCTCAGCTAGGTGTGGGGCTGTTGACTGAGGTTTCTGTCCCTCCCAGCTATTATTCAGCCTGTTTCACACAGTTGTTAAGTCCCAAAGAAATCACACAGAGGTCTACATTAATTATAAACTGATTGTCCCAGTAGCTCAGGCTTCTTATTAACTCTTACAACTTATATTAGTCCATTATTCTTGTCTATGTTAACCACATGGCTTGGTACCTTTTTCAGCGAGGTATTCTCATCTTGCTTGCTCTATGTCTGGATCATGACTGCAGACTGTAGAATCCTCTTTCCAGAATTCTTCTGTTTTCATTGCCCCGCCTCTACTTCCTGCCTGGTTGCCCTGCCTATACTTCCTACATGGCTACTGGCCCATCAGCATTTTATTAAACAAGTACAAAAAAACAAATGTTTACAGGGCAAAAACGATTGTCCCACAGCATGGGGCCTTGTGAGCCTTTCCCCCACCCGTGCCGTAATGTTGACTAGTGTGGCCCTGTGCAGGTCTTGACCAGGCATCCACAGGTGTTGAGAGTTCATGTGTGCAAAATACATTAAAATACTGGGTTTGGTTAGAATTTCCCAGCCAGAGGGAACATTCTTTCTTACTAAAGAATGATTCAGGGAGTAATGAATAGGGAGAAATTCTCATCATTTTTTTTGGGGGGGGGAGGAAAGACCTTTAAATGTCTGTTTTTCTCCTCAGGACACAAGAGAAAAAGAAAGGTGAAGAGTTTCAAGTTGGCTTCTTTGAACTGGTAATAAAACCATGCTGACTTATTTGGTTGATTTTGCAACTGTGAATGACTCACATACTGGAGAAAGTACCAATTCTTTAGTCATATTGGCAGAATTTAACCCATGATCAACCATGTAGCCGTGCGCTTTACCTGTGTGGTAACACGCTGAATAGTGATTAGAAATTCAGTGCTCATCTTCGATATCATCAAAACCAATTGGAATAGAATCAGCGGACTCACAATTATAATTTTATTAAGGAAAAAATCCCTATCACAATAACTCCCAAAACAGTAGATCATATATAGCCCATTCTTATGAGAAGTCTTTGGAAATTCCATAGTTTTAGGGATTTATCCCAGATTTGTGTAGAATGAAGGCATTTCAAAGGAAAAATCTGCTCACTGTCCAGATGGGCTCTCCAAGCTGAGAGGCAACTTATTGTTGAAAGCTCATCCAGTATATCTAGCCGGTAATGGCCCCCATGATGACAGCTTACAGGGTAGTGAAGTCAGCTACTGGCCCGAGGAGACTAGATTCAAAGATTCGGATGTAATGTAAGAGTCTAATGTCGTAGACAATTGATGGGTGATTAGTGTGACGACCACTGCTCAGACATGACTCCCACAAGCACCTGGTGTTGAAGGCTGTTTATCAGAATCTAAGTGGAATCAAGTAGGCCTTCTGTCTGCCCTGCGTTTCATCTATAATCTCTGAACCCTTTGTTTTTCAAGTTTCGGTTTTCTTCATCGACCGACAATTGGCTGATGTTTGTGGGAAGTCTGTGTGCAATGCTCCACGGAATGGCCCAGCCAGGCATCCTTATTATTTTTGGTATAATGATAGATATTTTTATTGAGTATGACATTGAAAGACAAGAACTCGCGATTCCAGGAAAAGCGTGTATAAATAACACCATCGTATGGATCAACAACTCCTTCAACCAGAACGTGACAAATGGAACACCATGTGGGTAGGCTATTTTTCTTTTTGTTGTATCTTAAATTAGAATTCAAAACATCCAAAGGAAATATTGACGGAGTTGGAATGGCACCTAACACAAAAGAACAGAAAAACAAATTTACCCGTGTTGATAGAAATTTGTTAACCTTGCAGTTATTCCTGCCCTTTCAGGTCTCAAAACATCAACAGGCATTGCTGATCAAGCACCCAGCAACAATTAACGACTATGTTTACTGTAAGCCTGAGCAGAACACTGTCAATACGTATTGTCACCAAGGAGATTACTGAATTTCACTTGAGTCTCCTAGACAAAAGCTCCTTCCCTGCTAGTCCCCTTTTGCCCCTTGGCTTTGTCCCCTCTCTGTGTGTTTCATGTGCATGCTGCATTAGAGGGATAAGAATCAATAGTTACAGCCAGTAACTAAGTTACTGTGACCCTGTGGCCCTGAAAAAGTAGCCAGAACTCAGACTACCTCAGTCTGAGATACACCCAACAGGCAGACCGCTTGGTAATCAGTGAGTCTGCAGTACGCGTGTGCTGACTCACGTGGTGGTGGCATGGACCTTACACCTGCCTTGTGCGGCCTCCAGTGCAGAACAAGTTCACTGGCACATATGAATCCATATGCTCAGGCTCATGGGTCCAAGGAAGGGCGTATCCTTCCTAGAAAGACGCTTAGGATGGCTGCCTCAAATACGTTTTTGTTTCTCATATTAAATTTTGAAAAATGTTGACAGGCTTGATTTAAATTATGGGTCTTTCTAAATCATTAAAATTCTTCCATCATGTCATCTACTTTGAGGGTCTTTCACTCCTTCAATCAAAAATACTTTGAGATGTCAATTAAGTAACATGAACTTGTAGAGGCCTCAGGGACCCACTGTGAGTCACATCTTTATATTTGCAGAGCCTTGGTCTAGTCAGCCAGATGGCCGTTCATCCAGTAATCATTCATAAAACATTAGTTATAAACTAATGGTGGTAGATGAGGCAAAGCCCAAAATTCTATGCAAGGCAGAGAATCATCCTTTCAAAATTAATAAGCAGACACTGGGGAGATCGCTAAGTGGGTATAGTGCTCGCTATGTAAACAAGAAGACCTGTGTTCAGATCCCTGGCACCCACATAAAAATCAGGAATGACATCAAGATGAGGTAGAATTATGCTTCTCCTTTTGTGTTAAGGCTGGGCAAGGCAACCCGGTATGAGGAATGGGTTCCTGGAAGCCAGCCAAAGCTTTAGGGACAGGCTCTGCTTCTTCCCCTAGGAGTCCTACAAGTAGAGGGAGACCTGGCCCTTTCTGAACAGAAACAGAGAAGTGGGTTGTGGTAGCGGGGGTGTTGGGTGTGGTATTGTGTTGTGTGGAGTGAGGTATAGGGAGGGCAGGGGAGGATAGGAAAAAGGGGAAACTGCAGTTGGGATGTCAAATAAATGAATAGATTTAATTAATCATAATAATAATATTTTTAAAAGCAATGTCTGCATCTGTAAGTCTAGAGCTGAGGGAAAAGGTTAGGAAGAGACAAAAAGACAAGCTCCCCAGATTTTGCTGGCCAGTCAGCCTAGCTATCAGTGATCTCCAGGAGTGGTGAGAGGCCCTGTCTCAAAAATAAGGTGAAAATGTGTGTGTGTGTGTGTGTGTCCCTCACATACATGCACATATGCACACACATACTTGCATATGCTACAATACACATTTGAAAAGGCAAGTTTAAAAATTAGCAAGTCAACACATTGGAAATAAATTTGCTGGCATCTGAATTTGTGTGTTTCCCTAAGCTTGCAAAGATATTGTCTTCTGAAAGAGACTGATTTTAATGGGTTCTCTAAAGCTCCGCATTTCCTTTGGAGGGCAGAAATGAGCTACTTTTTTTTTTTTTTTTTTTTTTGAGAGTGATATCACCACAGCCATTGATAACCACTGGGCCATTAAATCATAAAAACAAATGTTAGGTCGAAATGGGAGACATTTCCAGCGCATTAGCTGTCTACAGACACATGTGAACTGAAGAGCGAATCTAGCTTTGGTGTTTACACCACAGGCATTGGTAAGCAAGGGATTTCCTGTAGCTACCAGCACTCATTGGTTCATCTTACTAGGTAGGCCTTATACCTGAAATTGAACAAATGTTGCAGCCTGGAACTTTCGGAAGAACATTGGCCTCAGCAGAGTTCCCATGATACAAGTATTTAATCGATCATTTGATAAGGCATAAAAAAAGATGAAGCATTAAAAACGGTCCTTTGTCTTTCTCTTCTAAAATAATCATATAGGTAAGGTAGAATAGCTTCAGGCTTACTTTTCTTAGATTATTCATTTACCTGGACCTCTTGGACAAGTTAAATCTTCTACTGTAGTTATTGCAGCCGCCATTATGAGTACCATTTTTTTTTTTACAGTTGTGGGGTGAGAATGTTTTGAAAATGGAGTTGGGTGTATTCCCGGATAAGGGAGAGAACATTTTCTCATGGGTCAGGGTTAAAACGCCTCTCAAGTTACCTAATTCTTTCAAAAGCCTTTCTTGGAAGAACTCATTGTTAAGGATACATGATTGCGTAATTATGGCACAATAGTTGTGCTGGTCAGGGATCTGTAAGGCAAGGCAGTAACTTCAGCGGGGTTCATGTGCAGGCCGCGGCAGGAGCTGGTTTTGTACTTTTGCTAACCCGAATTGTACATTCCTCTTTACTGGGTGGGATATGAAAGCTGAACTCTTACAAATAGTTCTTATTCAGCAACCCTGATAAGGATTAGAGACCAGAATCCATCTCTCACTGAGTGCCTTATTTTCTTAGTTTTATTTTTTCTTGTCTCGCTGCTCTGAGCCAGTCTTCCCACGCAGTGTTGAGTAGGAGCCGCCAGAGTACGTGCCCTTGTCTCTGTCTCATCTTTGAAGTCCTTCACCGTTGTGAATGGTGCGAGCTGTAGGTTTTCACAGGTGCCTTTGATCTGTTGAAGGGGTTGCCTTCTATTCCTGGTTCGAGAGGTTTTTAGCCATTAAGAGGTACTTATTTTGGCCAAAACTTCTGTTAGAGTTTGTGAACTTGTGTGTGCAGATGTGTATGTAGACAAGAGGCCTTCATTGGATGTCTTCCGTTCCCCGTCTTATTTTTATTTACATTTTAAAATTAATTTATGATCTATTTCAGACACGCATATAACACACTCTGGGCATAGCCGTCTTGCCACCCTCGATTATCCTTCTCACAAAACCCTTTCCTCTTTCTGCTAGTATGTCCCTATCCCACTTTTAGGTCTTGTGTTTTGTTTTTGCTTTGGGACCCACTGGGTTCAACCAGGGCCATTAGCGTGAGCATGGGCGTGAATGCATCTGCTGGGGCCCCGAGAGCTCACTGGTTATATCATGTGAGTTGGGGTCTTTCACTGAACCCAGAGCTTACACAGTCTGCTAGATGGCTTACTAGAAAGCCCCAAAGGTCCTCCTGTCTCTTGAAGGGGTTGTAGGTATATGCAGGAGTTGCAGGTGCATGGGGCGCAACTGGCTTTTTCATGAGTGGTGGGGATCAGATTCAGGTCTTGTGCTGATGTGGCAAGTGCTTTGTCACCTGAGCATCCCGGGTCTCCTCGTTGTCTAGGATTCTTGTGACTGTACTCATTAGACATATCACCATGTACTTTTTGATTTTTTTCTTATTAGTTTGGAATCATAGAGTGAATTTGAAAGCATTTCTTTCAAGTTTACATTTTTTTAAGCTTTAAAATAAACATCGATATTTAACTAGTTGGTAAAATTTATCCTTGACGCCATCTAGTCTTTCCCTTGCTGGGTGCTTTTGATTGTTGTTTCAGTCTCTTTGCTGTATATAAATCTGTTCTGGTTTATTTATTTCTCTGATAAAATTTTGAGTTAATACATTAAGATTACAAATATATTTTTGTACGATGAGACATTTTGACATTTGTTTACATTGTAGGGTGTCTAAATTATCCTAATCAACATATATATCATTATATATACTTTTTATGATGCAAACACTTAAAAGCCCCCCTTTAGAATTCTCAAGTATTCAAAGACACAGTCACTAGCTGTAGCTGTGCTGTGCAATGGGACTCTTACACTGGATTCCTTTGCACCCAAATTTTCTATCTTTTGATAAAAATCTGCTGCTTTCCTCACTCCCAGTTCCTGAATACCATTTTATTATTTCCTGTGGGTTCCAATTTTCAGATTCTCTGTGTAAGTGAGATTGCATGACATCACTTCCTGTATCTGGCTGACTTCACTTCATGAGAAGGCTTCCAGCTGAAAGGGCGTCCCCTTCTTTTTGAAGGCTAAATAGTATTCTATTGTGTACATGCTACATTTTCTTCACTGAGAAATTGTTGGACACTTACTTTGTCCAATATAGGCATAGACTGCCTTAAAATATGTATTGAAAAGCAAAAGAACTAGAGCTAAATTCATTAAAAATAAAATGAACCTACCAAATTTCAATATTAATTGTAGTTGCAGCAATAGAGCCTGTGGTGGTATTGGTGGACAGACAGTATTCAGAAATCTGTTCACAAAAATAAGCATGCCTATTATGTTTTAAATAAGGATGGAAATAAATTCAATGGAGGAAAGATAACTTCTAATGATATTGGAGCAACTAGGGGTTCATGGGGAATAGAGGTAAAAACTGTAAGAAGGTGGACTCAGGAGACCCATGGACTTAAATATTTTTTAAACTATTGTTTTTTATAGCTGTATTTGAGATTACTTTCATGTTCTAGGTTAGACAATGAGACTTTTCGACCTGAAATCCGAAGCAGAGCACATAAAAGAGAAAATTATTTTTTTCTATTAGAGGCAAACTCAGGCTACTAGGGAACGGTGACAGCTGAAACCTGCAGGCTGGGGAAGTGTGCGCTGAAGAACCTCCTCTGTCTTTTCCTTTCCTAAATAAATGGGATCCGCACCATTAAACTAGCTCTTCAAGTCCAGCATCATTATCAACAAATATGCTAATTCTCACATTGCAGAAGTCCCTTCTTTCCTGGATACCGATTCGGAGTGTTGGTTCCTCCCTTGCCCGGCTCTGTGCGCCCACGTCCCGTGTCACAACACGACATCTCTGCAGGAGTGGAGAGAGCTGCTTAGGGTTCTGTGCTGCCACTTCTTCTTCAACTCACGAACTAACCCTAGTGAGAGACGCTTGTGGGCCATAGTCAGTGGAAAGCAGGGCTGATGGGAGGGTCTGTCTCTCCCCTGTAGGAATACGACAAACACATTTTAAAATGTTCCTCTGGAGTGGAGAAGGTGGAAAGCTGGCTGATCCCCAAGAGGGGTGAAACAGTAAGCTCTCGCTTGACAGCTCAAGTCTTTCTAGAACTGTCTTTGCAGGCAGTCCAACTGGCTGGTTAAAATCTTTCTCTGCGTGTGAATGAGCAAAAGGGGACGAGCTGGATCCCTCTGGGTCCACTCTTTTCTAAAAACTGCCATGTGTTGTAGCATCTTTGTGTAAGAAAATGAAGATTGTGAACATATTTGTGGCATAATTGCTGCTGTAAACACTACTCAGGGATTTGACTGGATCAGTTGTAACACTACACTAATGAAGCACAATGCCTTCCCCTATTTAAGAGAAATACGTAGTAAGTTTACAATAAAGCCCTCTAAACCTACCAGGGTAAGCTCTGATAACTGGATCCTACTTGTAAATCTCAGCGCTTTTCCCTCTTTTTAAGGTTGTTGGACATCGAAGGTGAAATAATGACCTACTCGGGCATCTACGCAGGAATCGGTGCGATTGTCCTTATCCTAGGATACATTCAAGTTAGTTGAACCTCCGTTTTCTTTACAGACCAACATCTGGCTTCGTAGACACCACTATGAAACTGGAAATGCTGCTTTTAGCTTTGAAGCTGTTCAGAAACCCTAAGAACAGCAGGTCTACTCAAGAAAGATGTGAGAGACCTGGACAATTCAGCTGACAGCTGAACCAGTCGGTGCAAGCCATTGCGCAGGGAGACAGAGTAGACCTCCCTACCCCTGACCATCCCTGTTTGTTCTGCTCTTCCCAGCCCGGGCATCAAGAGCTGCAGTATATCTGTAGGCTGAAGCTGAGCAGCATGGAGAACGCGGGGCACTGAGAGGTTAACAGAGCAAAGAGTAGATTCCTTTTTTTCCTCCTTCTTTGCTGAGGTCTAACCAAGTGGCATTCCAGGCCCGACTCTGTAATTCTGAATCAGATTTTCTAGTGTTAAGTAATCAAAGGGTTTAAGCTTACTTAGCTTTATTAAAGAAGGAAGATATTTCATGTTTTGCCACCTTCTGTAGAAACAAAGGTAATGAATTTTCCACTTCACTTATGGAAGGATTTCGGGTATCATTAATTGTAAAGAGAAACTGATCCATTTCTTACTGAGTCTTCACGTGATACTTTTTTCTTTTCTCTTTTTTTGGGGGGGGAGGGGGAGGAATCTATCAACAAATGAGATTCCCTGCTTTGAGCGTGACTTTTGTCTTATATTGTCCCCAAATCATTTTTTTTTTCGAGACAGGGTTTCTCCGTAGTTTTTGGTTCCTGTCCTGGAACTAGCGCTTGTAGACCAGGCTGGTCTCGAACTCACAGAGATCCGCCTGCCTCTGCCTCCCGAGTGCTGGGATTAAAGGCGTGCGCCACCACCGCCCGGCTCCCCCAAATCATTTTTGAACACTGTACTTAGATCACATGGATGCCTAGAGGTTTATACCAAGGAGAAAGCAGGGAAGTGGTGTGCAAAAAGAGCGAGCCTGGAGCATCCGTGTCTCAGTGTGGATGCTGTAGCCTGTTTCCCTTGATGTAGACAGTGAAACCCAACAGGCAAAATTCAAAGACAGTGGCCTGTCCGCTCGCCAGAACTGGAGTCAAAGCCGGATCTCTGGGCACCCCTGCAAATGTTGAGCTCACTTCCCCATCAACAGGGGGTGTCAGAGCTCGTACCTTAGTGTCCAAGGAGAGCCACTTTGTGAATGACTTCCCTCTTCTTTTCCGCTACTCCCAACCATAACTATGGGAAGTGTGAGCTGTCAGGAATAGGAGAAGAGAATAAATGAATGTGCTCAGCGCTGCCATGTTAAACACGCCTCTGTCCACTTCCAGATAAAATTCTGGGTCATCGCTGGGGCTCGTCAAACAAGGAAAATGAGGAAAATTTACTTTCAGAGGATAATGAGGATGGAAATTGGATGGTTTGACTGTACTTCAGTGGGAGAGCTGAATTCAAGATTCTCCGAGTAAGTAGCTTGTACAACTATGCTATAATGTATTGTTTTGATTAAAAAAAAAACACGGTTATGAGTTAAGTCCTTGTTAGTCTAGCAGGTGAAAGCTGGAGGCAGAATGATCAGAAGTTCAAGGACATTCAAAGCCAGCCTGGGCTATATGACACCTTGGTTTTAAAAATTATCAAATAAATAAATAAAAATAAATTAGACTTTCATAGGTATGACATTTTTTATAGATAATAGCTTATAATATAGTTAGTAAAAAAGACAGGTTATTACAATTTGTTTGTAGATTATTGGTCAAAATATTAGACATGAATTATTACAGGAGCGAGTTTAGATATGTGACATTGTTTGACATAAGGTGAAACTGAGAGACAGTCCTGACACCCTACACACACATGGAAAAATACACTTGGAAGTAATTGTTTTGCTATGTCTGTGAAGGCACAGAAACAAACCCAGAAATTCTGAAAGGAGCTGAAGAAAGTTAAAAGCAATAACAGTGACAAAGCAAAACACAAAAAGTAAACAAACAACAGACCCCGGAACAGCTTACAGTAGTGGGATCCCGAGGAACTGAACTCTGAAGCCTTGCAAAGGTCAGCTAAGTGTACTGTGCAGATGAGGCAGGCAAGCCTGAGGGATGCTGGTAACTTGGGACTCTGCTTGGGTTAGACATACCCTCCCGCTTACAGTAATGTACTTGGCAGCCGAGCTCCTGTGTGTGTACACATGTGCATACACACACACACACACACACACACACACACACATACACACACACACACACCTCCGAAAAATGCTCCTAGCAACCCTGGACCCCCACCTGTATCAACTAAATGTACAGATCTCTCTGAACAATGGGGTAAATTTCTTCTCTCCTAACAACTATCAAACTTGGGCAGTTTCCACTGAAAACAGCTGAAAACCAGAAGGACCTGAAGTGCTTTTTAGAACCCACTCAGCAAAGCCAAACTGTCCTTGGAATCCAGTCGTATTGATCTGCCCCTCTCTTGTTTCCAGTGATATTAATAAAATCAATGAAGCCATTGCCGACCAGATGGCTCTTTTCATTCAGCGCATGATGACAGCCCTCTCTGGGTTCGTGATAGGGTTCTACAGAGGCTGGAAACTGACCTTGGTTATTATTTCTGTCAGTCCTCTCATTGGGATCGGAGCAGCCATCATAGGGCTGGTAAGAATGTTTGTTTATTTACTTATTTGTTTTTCGCTTCAGAGGAAGATACACATTTGCAGTCACGAAAGGCCAAAACAGGACGCTTGGGTTTCTTCTCCATGTATGGTCAATGTGATTATCATTATATTGACTTCTGATGTTTGATTACACCTCACAATTAAATGATGCTCCACAGAATATGAATTAATGATATTTTAGGAAGGTTTTTATTTGGCTAACAGCAATCTACTGCATTCATGAAACATCTCCTGTTCTGTCAGGTACTTTCTAAGGGGTTTCACACCCACCGTCTCTAATGCTTACTCAGAAGGAAACTGTTAATACCGGTTAGGAGTCAATAAATGGAGCTCAGAAGGGAGCTATTTAGGACTTTACAGCTAGGTGTTCATAAGAGCCTGACATCAAATCCCACCCGGTCTCCAGCTGTCCTGTTGCTCCCCATGCTCAGATGCTCAAAAGGGCACAAGTACACGTAGATCAGCAACAAGTGTTCCAATGAGATGTCTGACTTCTCAGCTGTGCCTTCAGGCATTCTAAACCATTTAAGGGCCAGGCTCTGTGGATTCATTCTGAGTGTCATCTCTGGTATAAGGTCTGTCCCTCACTTCGGTTATCCAGACCCAAGTGTAGGAATAGGAGTTTGGGGTCACTGCGGTTAAAGATCTTCCCTCATTTCAGGAATTATTATTTTTTATCGGTAGAACACATTAAAAATGTTTAGATTACGGGTCATGGTATGAGGCATGCTGGGGTTTTGCTATCAGTAGAATTCAAAGGGAACGTAGGAGCAATACTTAGACATCATTGAACAGCAGCTGCCAATCACCACGGTGATTGTGTCTAGTAGAGTGTTCACACGCCACCCATGACACTTCCCAGGCAATAGAAAGTGACAGCAGCAAAGTGCTTTATAAAGCTGTGTGACCTGGCCACTCACTAGCATTTATGACTGAAGAGTAAACGCATTAACCCTTCGAAGCCTCAGTTCCATCGCCTTCCATACAGCCTTGATGGTGCGGTAAGTCGGGATACCACCCATGTTATACATTAAGTACAGTGTCTGGCATAAAAACCTATTGTCAAGGAGATATTTTATTACTTTTAAAAACCCACAAGACCTTGCAAACTTTACAGTGGGTTTTCCTGCAAGCCTCTTTCTTGCCTTGCTCCAGAGAACCCCTGATTCTCTGGCTTCCTTTTCACTAGTGCTGCGATTACAGACGTGTGCCACCGTGCCCAGCTGCTTTTCCCTAGGACTCGGTCCAAATCCAATTTTAGAAAAGTGGCTTTTTAAAAACTACTAAACATGGTTGTCTTTCCCATTTGTAAAAATTAAAAATTTAGTAAACCCTTTATATTTGAGTCAAAATAGTTACCTGGTGCTTTCTCCTTTGGAGTTGCTGCGGCAATGCCATGCCCCTGTGTACCGTGGCTCTGTCCTTCTCTACTCTGGACATGTCCCTAAGTAGGCCTCCAGGCTTTGCCGCTGATGTTTGTAGATTCTGCAATGACTTCTTTCCAATAGCAAAGATGTGATGTGTCATAGTTTGACGTAGGAACCTCATTAACAGAGCAACTGAAATCCCAGTCTTCCCAGACTTGAGGGTACTTTAACTCTGAGAACATTTTCATTGAGACAGACTTTTAATATCATTTTGATATATCAAGCTCCAAATACCCAAGGGTGATGTTTAACACAAGCTATTCTTGAATTAGTTTTTTTTTCATTTGTTACAGCAAAAATCCAGTGTTTTGTTAAACCATACCACCTGTTCATTTTGTTAACTGAACCATTGACTGACAGGTTCACTTCCTGTTTTCCCCCTGATGAATTTTAGAGTGTGGCCAAATTCACAGAGTTTGAGTTGAAGGCTTACGCCAAAGCAGGATCTGTTGCCGAGGAAGTCATTTCATCGATGCGGACAGTGGCTGCTTTCGGTGGTGAGAATAAAGAGATCGAAAGGTATGTTATTTCCTAAATTTCATAAAACGATACAGTTCCCTGATTTTTCTTCTTCTCGTACAAAGTGGAAGATCCACTGGCATTTAGAGCAACACGGGGAGCAACAGGAGCGGGTATTTGTTCAAGGTGGTTCAACCAGAGTGCATTAAAAAGTCTAAAACAATGTTTTGGGTTCTCATTTTCCCCTGTGGATCTTGCTATATAGACCAGGGTGGTCTTGAGCTCGTGGTCTCCTGCTTTGGTCACCTAAGTACCAGAATGAAAGGTGTGTGCTATCACACCCAGTACAGTATACTTTGGGGGATGGTTTCTAGAGCGCTGAGATAGGCAGGCAACTTGTTTCAAACGCTGGTGATAATAGAAGTGTACGCATTATACTTCACGACAGCCTTCAGCAGCATTTCCTGTCTTTAAAGAAAAGCCTACATAATGCAGAAATGCAAAGGACAAGGAAAACTCAGAAAACAAAACCAAACCTGATACACTGAAAAGCTCCCGGGCACGATGGAAACCACTCACAGAAAAGACAGCCATCAGAAAGGGAGACGCTGTATGTAAAACAAACTTTGCGTCTGACAAGGAATTGACATAGAGAGCTTGGTATAGAGAGCTTGGTATAGAGAGACTGGCATGTAAGGAACTATAAAAAACTCACTAAGATAATGATTAATCCAACTTGAAGACGAGCAACAGAGTTAAAGTGGACAGTTTGCAAGAAGACACACAGGCAGTCAATTGTGTGAAAACAGTGTCATGGCCCTGAGGAGCCCTCAGGGAAACACAACTCATAACCAGCCCACAATACTATCTCACCCTGATAAGAATAACGGTTGGCAAAACGGCTAAATATAGCAAGGCCAATAAGGATATGGAGCAAAAGGAACCCTTGCACACTGTTGGTAAAAATACAGACTAGTAGATCTCTTATGTAAAACAGCAAGGAAGTTCCTCAGTCCCTTGAACTGAGAACTACGTGATTCAGCAATCCCGCGGCTTGGGACATACCGAAAGGAAATGAAATCAGTATGTGTAACAAGTCTGCATAGCATATTTAGTGTAGTGGTGTTCATAAGAGCTAAGGAATAGAAACAACCTTGGTGACTATTCATTGATCAATAGATAAAGAAAATGCAGTAATATATATATATATATATATATATATATATATATATTGAGACAATTTGGCCATTAAAAAAAAACACAAAATTTTATTATTTTTAACAATGGGCAAAGTCAAGCAAAAGATTTATGCAATTGCACTTGTATCTGTGAAGTCTAAAGCCTCAATAGCATAGAAGTTAGAGTAGAATGATAGCTGTCAGAGGCTGGGCAGAGCAACAGGGAGAGATGGGTGGAGGAAGCGTGAGGGAAGGATTTGAAGCTGGGAGGAGGTTCTGATATGCTAATCCACAGTTCCACAACTACGGAGAGCAAGGCGCTGCGCAGTCCAAAAGCAAAGAAGGATCCTGAAAGTTTGTCTTTGGGTTAGTGTTTGGTTTTTCGATATGTAGCCCAGAAATTTGAACTCTTTCCACCTCTGATTCTTTTGTTCTAGAAAAACTAGTTTGCCCCCATTCCCAGTTGATCAGTGATTGAGACTATTGTTTATGCACTCAATTTAAACATTACATTATGTGTATGCACATCAAAGCATCGCATTTTATCCCATCACTATCCATGAGTTTTTATGTATTAGTCAAAAAAATAATTTAATTGATATTTTCTTTCTTTCTTTCTTTCTTTCTTTCTTTCTTTCTTTCTTTTTGTTTGTTTGTTTTTTGAGACATGGTTTCTCTGTAGCTTTGGAGCCTGTCCTGGAACTAGCTCTTGTAGACCAGGCTGGCCTCAAACTCACAGAGATCCGCCTGTCTCTGCCTCCTCAGTGCTGGGATTAAGGGCGTGTGCCACCACTACCCAATTTAGTTGACATTTTCAAAGACCATGGGAGCCTGGCGCAGTGACTCATGCCTTCCATCCCAGCACAAAGAAAGCTCAGGCAGGAAGATGTTTACATTTATTAAAATCAGTTGTTCATCTCTTGGAGGAGGGGAGAAAGAAAAAAAAGAGAGGAAGAAGGAAATGACAGCATGATCCAAACTGAAGTTCCACGTTTCATTTTATTAAGATATTTTACTTATTTGATGGGGAAGAAGGCGGTGTGTGGGCTCAGGTCAGGTGGGTGAAGGGCAGGAGTCAGACCTTCCCATCCACGGCGTGGGTCCTGGGATCCATCGAGGGTCCTTGGGCTGGAGACATCTGGACAGACTCATAACCTTTCTTTTTAATTGAACATGTTTTGTGAAGCTACTGTGCTGTTAAATGCATTTAATAACTTCTATAATTTTGTATTCAACCAAACAAAAATTAGCCCTGATGAATTATGACAAATCATTCCAGAGACTAATTTTTAATGAGACTTAAAACTTAATTTGCAAAAATAGATGTAGTTGTCAAAAATATGATTGTATAGCTGGGTGGTGGTGGCACATACCTTTATTCCCAGCTCTCAGCAGACAGAGGCACATAGGTCTCTGAGTTTGAGGCCAGCCTGGTCTACATAGAATGTTCCAGGGCAGCCAGGGCTATACTGTGAAACCCTGTCGTGGAAAAAGAAAAAAAAATAATAAAAAAGATCTTATTTATTTTTGTAATTTAGTTAATATATTTTGAGCTTTTTAATTTGTTTGTTTTTTGAGACTCAGTCTCCCTATGTAGTCCTGGTTGGTCTGGAACTCACCATGTAACTAGCCTAAGCTGTTGATTTGGAGATAATTGCCTATTTTCTGATAGAAACCTAATATATATTCCAAAGAAATACTTTAAATGTAAATAGTAATAAATCCCAAGCAAAGATATTTGTTAAAACATTGTTTTCTCTTGGGGTCAAGTCTATCCCACTGTGCCTCATCCAAGTTGTGACAGACTTAAGTAGCTTTGTTTGGTGGTGACCATAATCACTTCATAAAATTCTGCATCATGACCTACCTTAAGTGTTGTACCCTGAGCTGCTCCAGAAGACATTGACTCAAACCTTTACTGTTTACAGGTATGAGAAAAATCTTGTGTACGCCCAGCGCTGGGGAATTAGAAAAGGAATGGTGATGGGGTTCTTTACGGGGTACATGTGGTGCCTCATTTTCCTTTGTTACGCGCTGGCCTTCTGGTACGGCTCCTCACTAGTCCTGGATGAAGAAGAGTATACACCAGGGACACTGGTCCAGGTACTTTGGTCTTGTTTTCTATATAAGGTATTCCCTGCTAGTTTATCTTAAAAGTCTCCATAGTATCCATAAGGTTTATTGCTTTAAAGTCCAAGGCAGGAAAGCTTCGGGGGTTTGCTGAAGTCCATCTGCGGGACTAACAGTATTAAGACACTTTAGTGAAGAAAGCTGGACATGTGGGGTGATGAGCAACAATTTCATGATTTCCATAACCAGAGATTTTGCAGCTGTGCAGCGGTGGTCCTCCAGCTGGTCCCCAAAGACCATATACCATAGAAATGGAAAATCATTGACCTCTCAGCTAAAAGTAAACAGGTCATAAAACTGAAGTTAGTAATAGTACAAGATATGTGCCTAAATATTATGTTTGTGATTATTAACACATCAAGTCAGGAACATCTTCAACTGAGTAAGTTATACAGGCATACTTCATCACTCGTTTGTGGAATGTCATGCCTTCACAAATGTTAGAGCTGCGTTCATGCACAGTGTCCTCTCAGTTAGTCACCTCTGAAGGTGACAGCTTGCACTTTCCCAGCCAGGCCTTGCACACTCATCTAAGCTTGCACACCCATCTAGGCTTGCACACTCATCTAGGCTTGCACACTCATCTATTCTTGAGTTCTCTTTACAGCCTCTGTTCTCCTTCGGGGCACTTGTGTCTTGGGAAACTTTTGCATCTGTTTGCATTTATCCTTACCCCTTTCTGTCCTCAGAGAGTAAGGTCTATGAGGTCCGTGGTGGGGACGGGGCTTGCATTGCTGTGGTGATGGAAATAGCCTCACGGAAGATTTTTAAATAGAGTGTCTTGGCTACGGATTCTGGATGGAACAGGCCCCAGTTGAACAATGGAAAGTACCAGGAGCTCACTACATGAAAATTTATCATTCAAAGCATACTGTTTATTACAAACATCCCTAGGGGAAACTGAGGAGCATTTGCATTGGCCATGGGGATGAACGTCCAATGTCAGTCATTCTGAGCAATAATGGAGCAGTAGAATGTTTTAAAATTATTTTTGTGTTTGGAAAACGGACAGCAGGCATAGCTTTGAACTTTGTTTAAAAATATTGAGTCTGATAACACGTGTTCAAGTGTTACGTCAATTTTGAAAGATGGTATGAAAAGTGGTATTATCATAATTTGCATTTCTCCCTGCAAATTAGATCTACTTTTGCACAGTGAAAAGTTTAAAGTATCGTAGGTCTGAAATCTGACTCTAAAGTTCCCTCCCCTTATTGATCCACCTGCTTCTGAAAGCTTTGGCATTTGGGCTGGTGGGACGGCTCAGTGGGTGAAGGCTCTTTCTGCTAAGCATGGCGATATGAGTTCGATCCCGAAGGGATGGTAAACCCCCATGAAAGCAAACTGACTCAGGCAAGGCATCCTCTGACCTCCACCCCTGCACTGTGGCACACATGCAGCCCCAATGAACAGATAAATAAATGTAATTAAAAATCATTTCGAAGGTACGAATAGCCAAATTCAGCGCTGGCTGTTCAGTTTGCAGAAACACACTCCTTGAGTAAAGTTGTTCTTTGATTCTATGTCTATGAAAAGAGAGGAATTCAGGAATGAACGTTCAAAGGAGAAATGAATTAGTAAACTGAAAACTAAACATCCACAAACTCACCTGAAAGCTCTGAGTAAAACGTTCCTCCTATCTTAGCTTCAATTGTCAGCTTTTCACACCTGGAAAACTGCCTCGATGGAGAGATGGCATTCATCAGGTTGGCCTGTGGGCATGTGTGTAGGGCATGGTTTTGTCTCGTGTCTTTGATTGCTGATTGGTGTCTGAGGGTCCAAATTACTGTGGGTGGTGCCATCCCCACGCAGGTGGTAGAAGAAGGCAAACTAAGTAAGTCATAGGGAACAAGTCAGGGAGCAGTTCCTCTGTGGTCTCTGTTTCAGTTGCTGTCTTCAGATTCCTGCCTTGGCTCCCCACAATAATAGATGCTGACTTGTAAGTCAAATAAACCCTTTCCTGCCCAGATTGCTTTTGGCCATGGTGCTTATACCACAGGAGAACAAACAGAAGCACCGTGGTAACTGTCCTAGTGACTTTTCAGTTTCTGTGAAGAGGCACCATGACTAAGGCAACTTGTAGAAGAAAAAGTTTACTGGGGGATTTCAGTTTCAGAGATTGAGTTCACGACTGTCACGATGGGGAACATGGCCGCAGGCAGGCAGGCATGGCACTAGAGTGTAGAGTGGTGGCTGAGAGTGAGGGATTCTCTGTGTGTAGCTCTGGCCATCCTGGAACTCACTCTGTAGGCCAGGCTGGCCTCGAACTCACAGAGATCCACCTACCTCTGCCTGCCTCCCGAGTGCTGGGATTCAAGGCATCTGCCACCACCTGGTTGAGAGCTTACATCTTGTTCTGCAAGCATGGGGCAGGGGAGATAACTGGGAAATAGCATGGACTTTTGAAACCTCAAAGCCTACTCCCAGTGACACGCCTCCTCCAACAAGGCCACACCTCCTAATCCTTCCCAAACAGTTCCACCTGCTGGGGAGCAAAGATACAAAAAAAAAAAAAAGGAGCCCCTGGGGCCATTCTCATTCAACTACCACAACAGCTAGTTTCTAGTTTTATGATTCTCATCTTTAAGTTTCCCGGCAATTCAACCACTTCAGCAGATAGTTTTTAAAAACTTACTTTGTATAGACATAGGATAGTGTGTGTTGCCAACATTTTTATCATCAGTTATTATCTTCCTCGCTCAACTTCTTCCTCTGCTTACACCTTGCCTTAATAAGTGCTTCTTTGTAAAAAAACAAAAACCAAAAGACTTTCTTTAATCTCTCTCTCTCTCTCTCTCTGTGTATGTGTGTGTGTTTGTGTGTGTGTTTGTGTGTGTGTGTGTGTGTGTCAGAGAGAGAGAAAAAGACAGAGTTAATTCTTGGCTATACTTTTCCACAGCAAAACAAAAGTTGAGTACTCTTGAGTTGAGTTAAATGTTTTAACCCACTAAACTAATTAACAATCAGATTAATTTAGCACATTTTTGTGGTGCATAAAACTATTATGGCTTTCTTGGGTGTAAATGAGAAGCAGCTCCCATAGATTACTGTAATTAGTATTACTTATGTACAGACAAAGACACGCTCTCTGGTCTATTAGGGAAAGATGAAGAACTGAATGAGGGTTTTTTTTTTTTAGGTTTCAGGGTTCAATAAAAAAGAATAATAGTAGGAATAGAAAGTAATATTCACTCAGTGAATAAAAGGCAACAGGCACTGAATGAGGTGTTTGATGTAATTATCATAAATCACACGCACAACTTCATTCTGTGATTGGCATCATCATGATTCTACCACTACAGAAATGAAAGGTGACCGTGAGGTTAAGACTATGTGCCAAGTGACAAAGAATATGACTTGAGCTCTGGTCTCAGTGACTGCAGGCCTGGCCTTGAAGCCAGTTTTTCTCCCTCCATATCTATGTTGTAAGGGACACGGAGCCCAATTCCCTGGAAGGGTGCCCCATGCATTGCCTGCTCCCTATATTCTTCTCTTCTTACCTTCCTATACGCACGGCTACAGCCATGATGTTTCGAAAGAAAACTTCTGCCTGGGATGTGTGTGTGCCCTCTACAATCTTATTGGGCATGCATCTGTCTTCTCTTACTCATAGGCTTCTCTGAGAAGCTCCATGAAGAAAATTGTTTGAGGCAACAGCTTATAATGTCAGGCTAAGCACGGGTTTGTCCTCTAGTCTTCAATCGAAGACTCCAATGACTCAGTAAAATAGTCATTGCACCAAATACAGTCTCTATTAATTTTTTATAAATACAATTTATTGGGATATGTCCATGGCCATTTATTTATGCATTGCTAAGCTTGCTTTTGTACTATATGGCATGTGTGTACATGGTTCTAAACCCATATGGCCTTTAGAACCTGAGCTATTTACTAGGGGACTTTTACAGAATGTGTTTGCCGGCCCTGGATCTAGAATGCAAGAAGGCTTCCTTTGCTGAGGTGGGAGGTTTCTGGAGAGGGTGGTCTTAAAACAGTTTAGATTAAAAACTATTCTTATCAGCCTGTTTGTGCCATTCCCTCAGGTTTTCTACTCTGCAGGAAAGGGATGCTCAGCTTTAAAAGAATGTATTTTAAAGAATAACTATGGAGAAACACTTTACAAAGTAAAAAAAATATTCTATATATTTCTGAAAGGCCTGTAAACTGCTTAACTTTAAATATTTCTGAGAAATCTCAAGAATTCACGAGGATGCTCCAAATGATAAACAGCATTGTTCACAAACTAGCAAAAATGTATGAAAACTATGTTTTTCTTTGCATTTCAGATTTTCCTCTGTGTCATAGTAGCAGCTATGAACTTCGGCCACGCGTCTTCTTCCCTGGAAGTCTTTGCCACTGGGCGGTCAGCAGCTTCCAGTATCTTCCAAACAATAGACAGGGTGCGTAAAAGCCAAAGGAAATGGGGAGTGGGGTATGGGCTGCGCAGATTCTAAGAGCTGCGAGGTAGAACCAATTGCGTTTCTGCTCACATACTCATGCTGGAAGATACCTGCAAAGGAATCACGTCTGTTTGAGACAGGGTCTTCCCACGTCGTCCTGTCTGTGGTCTGGTGCTCGCTACGGAACACCCGGCCCTAAAATCCACCTGCCTCAGTCTTGTATGTGCTGGGATTAAAGGTGTGAGCCACCACACTGGGCAAGAAATAAACATTTAAAGATAACATCAGAGAATACTAGACCTAATAAAAGAGATAAAATAGGACTAAGTGTTTTGGCTGGCTAGTGGGAGGGATCTTTAAATGGGGTTCTTGGGAAGTAAGAGCAAGGAAAGAATTCCTGGTTGAGAAACTTCCAGGTTAGGAAGAGACTGGTTGATCTGAAGGAGTTAAGAAAGTGTGTGTGTGTGTGTGTGTGTGTGTGTGTGTGTGTGTGTGTGTGTGTGTGTACGAGCAAAGCAATCCAGGGCGAAGGCGGGAGGAATGGGTGGGAAAGGCCTGAAGATCAGGTTTGAGAGCCTAGATTTTCTGCTGGCAGGGAATCTCTTCAGGTTTTTAAAGGACTTTGGTAGGCCTGGGAGGATTTTGCTGATTAACTTAAGGAAGTAGATTGAAAATCAGTCAGGTAGCTACTGACTAAGAACGGGAGGAAAGATTTATTTTGTTATTTTTAATAGTGTCTGTGTATCTGTCTGCCTGTCTGTGGAGTGAAGGCAACTGCCTGTGAAGGTCAGAGATGTTAGACTCCTTGGGGATGGAATTAAAATTGGCTGTGAGCCTCCCTCTGCAGGAGCGGGGTCCTGAACTTATGTACTAGGATGAGCAGCGTGCCTTGTAACCATTGAGCTCCTCTTTCTAGACCTTTGACCTTTTCTAATGCTAACTTCTTAGGGCAGCCATAGTTTCAAATGGAGTGATGACTGTCAAGGGTCCCTGTGAAAATAGCTGAAAATTATGGCATTTAAATTTTATTATCCTTATTAGACTCTTAAGGAAAAAAATAGAATACGGCTTTGGGCATGAATTCTTATTACTAGTGTGGAAGACAGAAATAATTGAACCCGGAGTGTTCCAGAAGAGGAAGAGATGGCCCTCTTCCTTTTCTGGTCAGCCAGAATGGCTGTTTTAAATCGGTGCCGCTGTAGCAGAAGAGTGAGTTCAGGGTACAGTCGGAAGTTGGTGACATTTGAGAACATTTTGTGGGCGCCTAATTTTACTCCTTACCTACCTTGGCTACCAAATGCAGAGTGCCACTAGCCCCAACCCAGCTGACTGGTTATATTTCCCTGGGCAAGAGATACTCTCAGAGGTTCCTCCCTGTCTAACAAGGACATAACAACGTAAATGCAAATGCTATATTAAAACACCTTTGCCTCCTGTCATCTCAGTGATATAAACGTGTGTGATATAACACACTACATTAAATGCTAACTGTATGATCTATTGATAAACAATTTCTCATCATATTATATAATATTAATAATATATAATCTTAAAGTACTAATTCAACAAGTAATAATAAATAAAACTACCATTCTATCAAGGTCACATTCAACAATAATATCTAGTGATATAATAAGCCAGCAATCTCAACAGTGATGAGTATCAACATCACTTTCATAAATATGAAATATGGAAGTAACTTATCTTTAACATATCTCTGCAATATTTTGCCCAAACAAAATTCTGCTTTTTTAAAAAAAAAATATTGGATTTATTCATCTTATTTTTCTGTGTATTTTGCCTGCATGTATGTATGCGCAGCGCATGCATGCTTGGTGCCTGTGGAAATCCAAGGAGAACATCAGATCCTCTGGAAAAGGAGTTCTAGGTCATTGTGAGCTACCTACTGTGAGAGTGCTGGCAACTGAATCAGGGCCTTTGCCGACGAGAGCTCTTGAGCACTGAGCCGTGTCTCCAGTCCCAGTGTTACTTTGTGAGTTCACGAATTTACTAAGACACAAAATAGATGCGGCACGCATTATCACTGTATCTTTGTATTGTACTTCAGCAACCAGTCATTGACTGCATGTCAGAAGATGGATACAAGCTGGATCGAATCAAGGGGGAAATTGAATTCCATAATGTGACCTTCCGGTATCCTTCTAGACCAGATGTGAAGGTGAGTGTTCACATTTTGCCTGATGTTTTTATTATTATTATTATTATTATTATTATTATTATTATTATTATTATTATATAATTCATTCCCAGAGCTGCACGCTGCTTTCTTAGGGCTGACTCAGTTTCCAGGATCAGAGGACAGAGACGTGTTTCTCTGGAAGTGTCCCTGTGTATTATGCCAGCTTAGGGGCACACTGCATTTTTAAGTGATGACGGCATTGTGCAAATCCTTCTGGTTGGAACACGGGTCTAGTGCCAGACTCAGACTAAGTCAGCCGAGTGATCCTCTGCTGAAAGGAGGGGCAGATCCTGTCATTCAAGTAGTACATTTTCCAGTCACCACCTCCTTGGAGATCACGGGAGGTGGAGCCTAATGAAGGAAGTACGCCTGGAGGAACGAGCAGCTGGAAGTAGCTCTACCGTCTGTAGGTTCCCCTGGCCTCTGGCTGCGTTAGTCCTTAGAGGAAGGTCACCTGGAGCTGTTGCTCCCACAAACCTTGGGCTTAGTGATTGACCTGGGCACATAGTCAGGGAATTAGACTGTTTTCCAGAACCTCCAGAGCAAGGTTGTTAGAGGGAACCCCACCCTACAGGAAGCAACCATCTGCCCTCTTGAATGAACCGGCTTTGAAATGATGCTTTGTTTTCATTCCGAACGCGGCATCTCTGGTTTCCTCTTATTAATAACATATCTGTTATACTCACAGAACCGAATCCTAATTCCCACCTTTAGTCCTTGTCCTTCAGAGAGGTTTAGACCTAGAAACACAGCACGCACATTTATTAGGCAAAGTTATTCAAGTAATAGCCTCATACCATTCAAGCATATCATCTGCAAATTGGTTTGTTTCTGATTCTTGGTCTATGAATTATCATTACGCTTGTGAATTACAGGAGCTTCTTATTTAACTGATTGACATTGACTCCTTGAGGTATCCTGGTATGGCAGCTGTGTTTTAGATTAGATTTCGAGGCCTAATTTTAAAGGTGACCCTTGCTTATTTACCAGTGTTAATACGTTATCATTTTATTGTTGGCCACAGTTATTAAGCAATGTGCTAATGATAAACCTTTTTTCCAGACGGTCTTCTTTTGTTGTTAATTGATGGGTAGACATGGGTAGTACCATGGCACATAAGTAAGCACAGACACACCCACACACATTGACACACGTGCCGGGGGTATGGATACAATATACAAATCCTCACAAAGCATCCTATGTATGGTCTAAGTGCTTAGTTAAGTGCCCAGTGACATGAACTTAAAGATGTTCTATCTTCTCTAGATTTTAAATAACCTCAACATGGTCATTAAGCCCGGGGAAATGACAGCTCTGGTGGGATCCAGTGGCTCTGGGAAGAGCACAGCCCTACAGCTCATTCAGAGGTTCTACGACCCCTGCGAAGGCATGGTGTGTGTCTCCCAGAAACTTCTCAACAAGTCGGAGCGAGCGAATGCAAATAGTGACGTTGTCAAATGGATTCTTTGGATTTAACCTCGTTTTACATTTACCTATCGTGCTTCTTTTGTCTTTCACATTTACAGTTTCAACTTCTTTGAGCAGCAAAGTGTTTTTTGATGAATCAGATTAGGCAGCAAGATATCCTATATAGCACACACCTACAAGATAGGAGCTATTGTTTACTTTTATTGTATCTTTTGAAGTCCCCTTTTGGTCATGAGCCAAAAGACAATAAACGTACGCAGAGAGTATGGTGAGCAACTGGCTACTCTTCAGAGGAATTCAAAATGTGCCATTTCTGAGGCTACCAATGAGAACTTAAGTGGGTTTTACATCACCCGTGTTTTGACAATGAATTTTTTATTTCAATGATATCCTTATATAAATAGCAACGTTTCCATGGGAATTGTTTCTGTTACTGTCTTGTTATTCTCTGCTTATTCTCCCCAGTGGCTAAGTATCACCTAACGTTATGATTCAGAAGCTTGAGGGACTCCAAGCTGTGTGACACTCTTCTGTTCTCTAGGTGACTCTGGACGGCCACGACATTCGCTCTCTGAACACCCGGTGGCTGAGGGACCAGATTGGGGTGGTAGAACAGGAGCCCATTCTGTTCTCTACCACTATCGCAGAAAATATCCGTTATGGCAGAGAGGAAGCAACGATGGAAGACATAATCCAAGCTGCTAAGGAGGCAAATGCTTACAACTTCATCATGGCCCTGCCACAGGTACCCTCCTTATAGTCCAGGGGAACGCAGACGTCATAAAGGAAGAATATGTCTTTTTCATTTGAATCCTCAGTCCTTAAATTCTCAATAGCAGGCTCTAGATTTACATCTGGAAATGGACCATGTTTTCCCTTTCATGTAAAAATATGTCATTTGTATAGTTGCCATCTTCCAAACTGGCGAGCTCTCTTTCAAAAACACCCATTTGATGTAGGTAGAATTTCTTGGTCTACCTATTAAGCAAGTATTGGAAACATTGCAATATTTGACATGAAGCAATGCTCGAGAAATGTTTTCTTGCTTGTTAGTCACCTTCCAGTTACTGTGACAAAATACCCAAGATAAAGCCAGTTATAAGGAAGAAGATCTATTTGGGCATATGGTTTCAGTCAAAGGTCAGCAGTTTCCTTTGCTTGTGGCAAGAGGAGCATAACTGTGGGGAGTATGTAACAAGCATAACAGCTCACCTCTCAGAAGCCAGGAAGCCAAGGGAGGAGAAGGAGAGAGAGAGAGAGAGAGAGAGAGAGAGAGAGAGAGAGAGAGAGAGAGAGAGAGAGAGAGAGAGAGAGAGAGGGAGGAGGAGGAGGAGGAGGAGGAGGAGGAGGAGGAGGAGGAGGAGGAGGAGGAGGAGGAGGAGGAGAGACCAGAGTCCTGATGTCTCTTTCAAGGGTATAGGCCCCACCTGCTCAGTGGAACAACTTCCTTCCACAGTCACCCCTAAAAGGTTCTACTGGCTCCCAATAATGCCACAAGGTGGTACCAACTACTTGATAAGAAGCAGCTTCAGAAAGGAAGGATTTTTCTAACAGTTTGAGGACACGGTCTAACATGGCAGGGATGGTGTGGAAGCATGAGCACATATGTCCCAGCTGGTCACACATGTTTGTGGGCAGGGAGCCGAGAGAGATGGATGCTGGCACTGAGCCAGCTTTCTCTTTCCCTTTTCAATCCCAGTCCGTGGGAGAGTGGTCATCTGTATTCAGGCTGGGTCTCCTCTTTGCTGACTACCATTTTTGGAAATACCCTCAAAATCTACACAGAGGTGTGTCTCCTAGGTGGTTTCAAATCCCATCTAGTTGGCAAGGAACACTGCAGATACATTGATGATATAAATCATAACCTACCGCTGTTCTTACGCTTCCGTTTTCTTGTACTTACACAGCTTGACTATTGTGCTCTTAAACCTGAGCCTCACAAATTCAAGAGTTCACCGGTACATCTCCATTCTGTGTGATCGCCATGTCTACAAAAACTGGCTCTATATTATATCTACTGTATATTCCTTGGTGGTTCGCTAAGTCACAGGACAATTACTGATAGTATACCAAGCTTTGCTCTAACACGTCACATCTCCTAGCTCTTAACCCTTACACCTTGCCATGTAGCAACTACTATTATGTCCGTCTGCAGATGAATAACGATGTTCTGTGAGGTCAGTAACTGCCCCGAATTATATATCTGTAAGCAAGGAAGTCACAGCAGGTGGTCCAGCTCCAGCGTCACTGACCTTGGATAGATCACCGTCACCCTCTGAGTTCCCTAGGGTATTATTGCAGTGAAGAGACATCGTGGCTACAGCAACCCATATGAAGAAAAACATTCAAGTGGGGCTGGCTTACAGTTCAGAGGTTTAGTCCATTATAGATATGACAAAGAGCATGGTGACATACAGGCAGACATAATACTGGTAGTTGAGAGTTCAATATGTGGATCCACAGGTAGAAGGAAGAGAGAGAGCCTCTGGACCTGACTTGAGCTTCTGAAATCTCAAAAACCCACCCCCCAGTAACACACTTCGTTCAAAAAGGCCGCACGTACTCCATTAAGGCCACACTCTCAAACCTTTCAAATAATGCTACTCCCTATGAGCCTATGGGGCCATTTTCATTCAAATTACCACACCTGCTAAATCACCTTTTTAAGTAGCATTGTTGCTATGAGAATGCTATGGCCTAATAGCTAATGTGAATAAAACTTTAGAATTACACTGCCTCAAATTCTCCACCTTCTAGCTTTATGAGCTTCTTGCCAAGTTAGTTTAACCCTTTGTGCTCAGAATTTCTTTGTTCAACCATTAAGACAAATAGCAGTACTTGCCTCCTGGGGTTTTGTGAGGACCACACGAGACAGTATCTGTAGAATTTCAGCACCATGTTTTGTCTGTGGTAGGGAACTCAGCTCTTATGGACCGATACCAAGAAAGTCAAGACTCTGACGTCTAACGCTCCACTGCTAAATTTCAGTGTGGACTTAATCCTGTAGGATACTCAGTCAGGACTTAAGGTCCCAGCAAGATGTGTGAAACTAGTTTGATCTCCCATTCACAATATAAAGACGGCTTAAGCATTGTGTTTTGCTGTACTGTTCAGCAGTAAGAAAGGTGCCAGGATTGTGAAAATGTGACTTAGTCCTCTATGATGGATTTACAAGGCTGGTTAATTTTCATTTTGGTTGAAAATTTTTTATTTGAACGTGAACTAAAAAGGAACATGCTCACAGTTCAATGCATTAACTCTCTCACATGCAAAGAGTGCTTGGTTAATTCATTTTGGAAAGGATATTTCTTTCAGTAAAAGTTGGACCTGTAAAAATTCACACCTGAGGAAAAAAGTTAGAAGGGGTACTGGATCGCTGTCAGGAGCCATCAGTTCTTCTCCCTCATGATTCCTAGCAATTTGACACCCTTGTTGGAGAAGGAGGAGGCCATATGAGTGGTGGGCAGAAACAAAGGGTGGCCATCGCTCGGGCTCTCATCCGGAATCCCAAGATCCTGCTTTTGGACATGGCCACCTCAGCGCTGGACAATGAGAGTGAAGCCAGAGTACAAGAAGCACTGAATAAGGTTTGTGGAGAGTCAGTTTATTTCTCAGGCCCCTCAAGGAGGGGATGATACCAATAGGTCAGTACATCCAGTCTGAAATTTTATAAAATATTGGTCAGATGCCATCTCTTTCGAGTTGAACAGAACATAGTTGTAATTTATTCCCCAAAGATACAATATAAAATTAAAACTCAAATGAACTGTGACATGGTTTAACCACCCCTCCCCAAGCTATTAAGCTATTGATTAATTGCTGTCAGGTCGATCTGTGATGAGACTTATGGCTATAAGAAACAGTTGGCTACTTCGGACATACGCACAGCCTGTTTAGGATGTTCCTAGGATCCACAGCTGACTTCCTTGTAGACTCAGGGATGGTGTGAAGCTTGGTGTTGGTTCTGTCCTGTTTAAGGGTACACCCTGTCTTCTGTCCAGATTCAACATGAACACACAATCGTCTCAGTTGCCCATCGCCTGTCAACAGTCAGAGCTGCAGACGTGATCATCGGTATGGAACACGGAGCAGCCGTGGAAAGAGGCACCCATGAAGAACTGTTAGAGAGGAAAGGTGTCTACTTCATGCTCGTGACCCTGCAAAGCCAAGGAGATGAACCCCACAAAGGAAAGGATGTAAAGGGTAAGTACCTTTTCCCTTTGGCCTTCTACTAAATAACTAGCATCTATGGTATTGAATGAACCCATACACTTGTGAATATGTACTGCATATTCTCCCAACGCCCATCCGTCATTACTCAGTTGAGAGGGGAGGTAAATAAAACACGGAAGGTTAAGTTATCAAGTCACCGGGCAGAACCCACGGTCCTCGCTTTTCAACTCTACCATTTTCCTGTAGGACAGGCTTTCTGGATGTGTCAGACATATGGGGGCGGTTCTCATTATTATTATGTGACTTAAACAATAACTAAATATTTTACACTTATTTCCAAAAGGAGATTGACACTCCAGGCCCTACCATGCCTTCTCTTCCTCAGTCTGGAACTTGCAGACCTAGTGGTTATCCTGAGCTAATTCATCAGCCACTCTTGACCTTCTCTACCGTCTCCCATGTAGGCTCATGAATAACATAGTGTATAACTATTGCACATGCTTAACATCCATGAAATCTGTAAGCTTTGAATGTTTGCTGGTTGGATCAATGTTTTTTGTTTGTTTCTTTGTTTCGCCAACTTTAGTGAGTTTTCACTAATTTTTTAAAAATTCATTCTAAAAGATACTCACGTCTATAGAGATTATAACCAGCCAGCACACATTTCACACAAGTCAATCTTACTAAGTACTTTGAATTTTTTTTTGTGGTGCTGGACAAATTTCAAGATTTATTTATTGCAATAGGTTAATAGAATGTTTGGATATTCCATGCAGTAGTTACCTTCTAGGCAAACAGTAGAGTAATCTATGTAAATACAGCCCTGCTAAGAGTAATCTATATAAATATAGCCCTGCTTATCGTGTGCGCTAAGGAATGGTTCATGTTTTGTTAAACAGAAAAAGATGCAACTGAAGGTGGTACACTCGAGAGGACTTTCATCAGAGGGAGCTATCGGGAGAGCTTAAGGTAAGCCCAAGCCACGGGAGCTTTTTACAGTTGTGGTCCTTCGGCAATATCTCAGGTTTAAAAAGGAAACCCTTTGCAGACTCCAGGTCTTGTGATGTAAGAGTATGTCAGTTTGTTTAACCTTGTCATTTCATCTGTTGAGAGGAGGGCCATGATAGAGGACTGTCTGGTTAAAATGTTTATTGCGCTTAGAATAGATATTTTATTATTTGTTTTAATGTTAATTTTATGTGGATGAGTGTTTTGCCTGTATGTATTTTTGTCCACCATGTATGTGCCTGGTGCCTACAGAGGTCAGGAGAGGAAATTGCACTCCCTGGGTCTGGAGTTAGAGATGATTGTAAACCACCAATCATATGGATGCTGGGAATCGAAACCTGGAGAGCAGTGAGTGCTCTTACTCATTGAGCTACCTCTCTGACCCCTAGAAGGGGGATTTTTAAAACAACTAGGGTAACATGGTACTGATATCCATATACTTGGGAAGATGAGACAGGAACATCACAAGTTCAAGGCTAGGTTGGACTACATTATGAGACCTTATTTCAGGAGAAAACATATAAACAATTACAAACAAATAAACTACCAGATACCCAGTCTTTCCCCACAAAGTTCAACCACTGTTTGAAACACTCTTATTTGAAGGCAATCTTCACCAATTTAACTCTGTTCTTTATCCTGAGTGAGAAGCAATTGAATTACTAACACTTCCACTCTCAGCGTAACACATTTGAACTCAAATCATTCTTTAACTGGATGGAATAAAATCCATGTTTTAGCTTTTAAAGAGGGTGTCCCCAACTGAGATATTTATTTTCCTGTGTTTTCATATGCAACTATTAACTTTCAAAACATACTTTGGAGTGTGCTGTCAGTGAGATTGTGAATCATCATTTGTATGTTGGTTTAAGAATTTTATTTTAAAATTTTCTAGCATTAAAAGTTACGTATTAAGAATTCTGTCTAGAAATATCTATCTGTGTTCGTGAAAACATTGTTAAAACAGTGTACCCTTTTGTCAAAAAACTGCAGTAAGTTATGGCTGATGCATCTCACTGCCATTGGCCTCACCATTTCCAAGATATGAAAGACTGTGCTCAGAATCAGTATAGGACTTGCTCATTCAAGATGGCTACTTGTTTACTGAGAAGGAGTTAAAGCTGCTTAAAATAGAACAGTCTGATAAAAGCCTCAAGTAGTCAAAATGATTTTATTTATTGTTCGTTTCTAAGGAATAGTTTGTTAAAAAGTATTTGTACCTATTTCAAATATGGATAGATTTTTTTCATATTTTTCAAATATGGAAAGATAATGTATCTATTCTTTATAGATCTAAATTCTCAGACTTGTTTTTTTTCTTCTTCTTTAGAACAAATCTACTGAAGAAAAAGAAAAAAGTTTAAAGAAGTGTTAACTTTATTGAGCTGGAAAACAAAGCATTATCTTTGAATTCTATATAGTAGAAGATGTAGATATTACCAGAATTGTTAGGTAATATTATAGACATGTGGCACTGTGTTTGATCATGCCACTATGTTTAATCATAAGTAAAATACGAGAATCACAACTTGAAGAGAGCAACTGCTTTCTTGAACACAATAATGACTGGGCACCTCGCTCAACCATCAGGTTAAAATGGCATGTATCTTGTGGTCCTGCAAACAGGAAAGTCAATGTTTTGTTTATTCTTAAGAACAAAATTCTGTCCATTGGAAGAAATTTATGATGAAAAACAGATACCCATTTTCACATAAGTGTCTCTTATTTTGCTACATTGCCCACAAATTCTACATTTTAATGACTAGGATTAAAAAATCCAGAAAGGCAAACTACATACAAAAAGTAGCTATTAACCTCCTGCAGAGAAAGATTTATAACTTTGAATAAGGAGTTCTATTAAAAAATCTCATTGTAAGGGGTGACAAGATTTTCTTCTAGAAGATGACTAGATGAAATGTTAATTTGTATCTTGTTTCTTGGGCTACGGTCTGTCTGAGAGCTGAGCCTTTCTTCAACAATATATTTTAGGTTCAAAAACAAGTTAATTGGCAACGGAAAATAATTTCCTAAATAACAATGTTGAGAAAAGAGAGAAAGAGCATTCATCTCCCCAAATTAGCTGTTTTTATTTGCAGTGAAAAGCAGCATACAACTTTTGACAAAGTGGGGGTTTCTTAAGGAGGAGTGTTGCACAATTTCTGAAAAGGGGCGTGGTGGAATCTTACCGCCCTGTTTCAGATAAAGCACATTGAGCACCAGCTGGCAGGCAGAGCCCTTACCCTGTACTTTCTGCTCATGGTCTCATCACAGTCTCTGCTAGAGAGGTGGAAGGGTTTAAGGAATAGGGGAGAGGGAGATTTAAGAACTCACAGGCAGGTCTTCCTACATCTGGATCTTGGTACTAAACAATTAATATTGACATTGTCAACTGCTGTGAGTTTGATTAGACCCATGGCTTTGAGTCTCACTCATATCATACGTCCCATGATGCCCCTACGCTCACCCTGTGATCTCCAGGTGACACAGCCTACTTCATAGTCTGGAGATGTCCCAGCATGAGTTGCCTAACCCAGAGTAGTAACTCTGTATGTCTCCTCTCCATATCACTCCGAGTCAGAGTAAGTTCAACACCCCAGAGATTAGACTGAGGACAGTGAATCAGGTTTCAAGAATGATTTTCTTCTTGATCATAATGAGGCTCGGCCAGAGTTTGAATGTGCAGGATTAAAGAAGAGGAGACTTCTGGGAAATGGATAGTGTTGAACCTGGGTGACTAAGAGGGAGGCCATTCACACAGGGTGGGAAGAGATTAGCGTAATGAAGCTGGCATGTTACTGATTTCTTGGGAAGCCTGGATAAGCAGATAGTGGCAGGTACCATCTTGGCATTTGTTTCAGTCTACTTTCACCTGAATACAAATAATAGAGGACAGGTAAATTATTCCATCTGGAGTTGGAACAAGAGGCATGGTCCCCTCACCTCGATCATCTCTCCCCTTACACTGTATTACTTCAAATTAAGTCTTCAAAACACAAATTTAACTACTCAAAATTTCTTTTTGTTTAATATTTAAAAAAAGAAGAGAGTTTATTTTGTCTTATTGTTCCAGAGGGTAAGAGTTCATCATGGTGGGGAGGCGTGGGAACATGTGGCAGTCATGGTGGCAAGAAAGAAGCTGAAGTTAACTCTGAGTTCGAGGCCAGCCTGGTCTACAGCATTAGATGCAGGACATCCAAGGTTACATAAAGAACCTGTCTCAGGAAAAAATAAAAAACAAAACCAGCTTTATGTTATGTATAATTTTTTTACCTCTCTATTTTCAAAAAAAAAAAAAAATGGGTGGTGGTGGCTTCCACCTTTAATCCCAGCACTAGAGAGAACAAAGGCAGGTGGATCTCTGCGAGTTCAGGCCAGCCTGGTCTACAGAGTGAGTTTGAGGACAGCTAAGACTACACAGAGAAACCATGTCTTGAAAATACACACACACACACAGAAGAAAAAAAGAAAACTACTCAAAATTTCTGCACAGCGTCCACCCGATTTTTTTCCTTACACTGGTGTTGATTACATGTGTTATTCTCTGGGATTTAAACTCCTTGAGAAAGATGTCTGTGGTTTGGCTAGTCTTTGTGCTCCCTTGGATTTTGACATGTTGTAGGGACCCAGTGGATTGCAGATGAATGAACAAATGCACTAAGCTAAATTATATTTCGATAAGTTTTTGTTGATTCCTTTCCATGGGCAGTCGAAATACACTTCAAACCTAACTTGGAAGCTCTTTGGCCTGGTTGCCGTGTGACCGAGAAAACCTAGAGATAGTCTCACTGGGGACCCTGTGTTTATCACACATGTATCCAGGTGGCCTCATCCTGAAGGGGAGAAGGACAGGAAGAGGGCGAGAATGAGGAAGAGGTGGGAGAGGGAGAATAGGAAGAGAAATAGAGACACAGGGAGACATAGAGACAGAGACAAGCAGAGACTGTACAAGGACAATAGAAATGAAACCCCAAACCAGAAAGAAATACAAGCGCTAAACCATCACCTTTGCCGTGGTAGCAGCTGAAAGAACCATCTGGACTCCGGATACATTTGGGTCTTGGGCAGTTTTCAGTAGGTCGATGGGAAGCTTTTCTCCCTTCACCCTTTCCCTCCCTGGTATACCCCGAATCTGGATCGAGTAGCGACAGAGCTTGGGCTGAGAGAAATCTACCCACTTTACTCTGACCGAAGATAAACTTCATCAAACCTTATGTAGACGCTCCTTGCCCTATTGATGCAATGTGGGATGTAAACCAGGACACCTGTTCAGTCCGGTTACAACCTGCTTGCCATCTATAGCCCATCTTGTCTTACCGTTTTTTTTATTTATTTGTTTGTTTGTTTGTTTGTTTTCCAGAGCCTCCATCCGGCAACGTTCCAAGTCTCAACTTTCTCATCTGACCCATGACCCTCCGTTGGCTGTTGCTGATCATAAATCTATTTATGACAACAGCAAGGTCAGACACCCATTGTCTGGGGAGGGGGCTGGGGCGTGGGAGGAATCTTTCCCAGGTGCCAATCTATCTTTAAGTAAATGTGCTTCCTGGTTGTATAGTAATGACTCACTAAGTCAGATCAAATGGGAGGGTATCAGGACCTAGTCAAAACTCAGTATTTTAAACACACACACAACCCACGCAAAGAACAGAGATTTACTAATTTCTTTGAAGAACATATATTAAGTTAAACTGAATTGTTAAGGAATTGCTGCCAATTTTTAGATGAATAATTATAAAAAAACACAGAAAATATGTTTCTTAACCATTTATAGCAAATTATTTGTTTTTACGGAGGTAACTTTTTAAAGTTTTATATTTATTTATTTATTTATTATGTATACAATATTCTGTCTGTGTGTGTATCTGCAGGCCAGAAGAGGGCACCAGACCTCATTACAGATGGTTGTGAGCCACCATGTGGTTGCTGGGAATTGAACTCAGGACCTTTGGAAGAGCAGGCAATGCTCTTAACCACTGAGCCATCTCTCCAGCCCCCCTTTTTAAAGTTTTAAATAACACCTCGAATCATTTTACTTCTTAAAGTTTAAAATTTTCTCTTAATTGGTGAAGGTATTTGATAAAACTAGACCTGATACAAATTGTCACAGGTTTTAAATACAAAGGCACACTCATGAGAACATAAGTATTCTGCTGTTGCAGACATTGTCTTTCTTACAAGGGACCATGTGCCAAGCCCCAAGTCTTCCCCACCTTGGGCGTCCTCACTCTTGGTTCCCTATATGCCCTTCATTAGAACCTCAGCATGGAACTCTTCCTTTTTGAAGCCATTCTCTTTCCTCTCACTAAATCTTAGACCTTAGACCTCCTGACCCATTGCATCTGTGTTGAATCTTTACAGGCACCTTGTGGCAAGGTTTTCGTTTGCTTATTTTTTTTTAACCTGGAATGAAAAATTGAGTTTCTGTGATGAAAATGAAGCCCAAACTCTTTTACGTATTGAATCAAATAAGCCAGGGAATATTTTAATTATAAGTACATTCATTATGCATGATGTAATCTCAAGATGCCCTCAATAGAATCCCAACATGTGAACCTATTAAGACATCATTACAAACACTGGCTCACAGAGGAGAGATGTGGAACAATTTTTTGAATGATACCCTTTAAGATCTTATGAAATATGGGTTATTAAGGCTCTCTCCTGTCTTGCTCTCCTAACATTGAATGGTGATCTTAATGTTGAATAAATTCCATAGAACCTTCTTTCTCAGGAGTTGGCAGGATGAGTCATGGTGAGGTAGCCCCACATGTGTAATGGTAATTTCTGACCATAAAGGGGAAGCTCTTCTTTTGGGGCCAGAATTAATTATTTCATTTATGTTCATGGTGCTAGGAGTGAAACAACTGAAATCATTTCGATGGTGCTAGTACAACTTTGAAAAGATGACATTTGATGTTTTCTCTTGCAAAGGAGACGAAAACCAAAACAGGGCAAAAGATGTTGAGAAGCTGATATTATGATGTTCAAACTCCAAAAGGAAACGATCTGTTGTCTCCCTGATACTTTTGTGTATACAGTAACTGTATCAGAGTCCTTCGACTTGAAGGAAATTTAAAGCAAAGACTATAACGTAATTTAACTAATGGGATTTCCATTTATTTGTTTTTAACTAATCAATATTTAATCCTAAGGAGTCACTGTGTGCGAAGATTTGATTTTGTTTTAGTATTTGAAAGTATTCTAACACTTAACTAAAGTCTACAAGGCCAAGCAGGATTCTCGTTCTTTCTCATTCTGCTGGAGAAGGCGGGCTTCGCCTTCTGTGGAGTGGGAAAGCATATGGTGTGTTGCTAAAGGTTCCACTTCCACAAAGCAATTACCTCCACCTTGTGGTCTCTCAGGGTATTTACAGAACACAGAGAAGGGCTAAGGTTTAAGCTGATATAAACCCAACGTGGGTAACTCATCCAAAGAGTCAGCTAGTGACAGAGCTAAGCCGGTTCTCTTTCTCCAAGCAGTATCTTTAGCTCCCACAAATGGTATCAGATGGTAGACATCCTGATCAGGTTAAGTTTAGGATTAGGGAATGTCTACAGATCAGAGGTTTTTTTTTTTCAGTCTTTAATATTTATGAATCTTTTTCAGTAAAATTGACATGCATGCATGCATGCATACATACATGAGAAAAGTGGAATATATATGAATGAAGTCAGGATGAGTTTATTAGATGCTTGTAGCTTCATCATTGCTGACTTACTGGGTTTAGTCCTAGCTTAAGACATAGGACAGAGACAGGACTCATAAAAATGGCTGTCTGTTCAGCTGGGTGGTGGTGGCGCAAGCCTTTAATGCCAGCACTTGGGAGGCAGAGCCAGGCGGATCTCTGTGAGTTCAAGGCCAGCCTGGTCTACAAGAGCTAGTTCCAGGACAGGCACCAAAGCTACAGAGAAACCTGTCTCAAAAAAAAAAAAAAGTCTGTCCATGCTTGTTCATCTAGAAAATCTTGGCCTCTTTGTAACATCTACCATGTCATCATTAAATCTGACAGTCATTATCCGGGTAGGAGACTCTTATTGTTAGAATACGGAAACCATTGTAAATAAGTATAGAAAGAAGGACATTCTATTCCAGTAGGAAGTTTTATTTCACCGTGGCCCACACAAGAGAGCTAAGAAAGAAAACTAGGAAAATCCCGTTGAGCATGGAACTATCTAGACAGCAGATAGGAGACCACTGTATCTTTTGGAAAGAATTCAGTTATTATTTATAAGGTATAAAAGATTTTATATTACTTTTTATTCTTCTGTTGTTCATTTAGATGTAACAAATAAAATTCAATAAAATAAGCCATTGTCTGGGGACTGGCTTTCTAGTTTCTCTACTGCTCAAGTTGCTTTAGTATAGTAGGATATAACTTTCTTTTTCTTTTCTTTTTTTTTTTGGAGAGGTTATTTTTATTTTGTTTTGCTTTTTTGAGACAGGGTTTCTCTGTGTAGCCCTGGCTTTCCTGGATCTCTCTCTCTCTCTCTCTCTCTCTCTCTCTCTCTCTCATATAGACCAGGCTGGCCTTGAACTTATGGAGATCCACCTCCCTCTGCCTCCCCAGTACTGGGCTTAAAGGTGTTTGCAATGATGCCCTGCAGATATAACTCTCTTTAAGATCTTTTTTTTTTTTTTAGCCAGTAACAAAAATTATTCAAGTTAACTAGTTTGATTTATTAGTTTATGTTGAAATGAAAACTACAGGGCAAAATGTTTCATTTTGCCTTTAAATATCTCATCGCTTAAGGCTAGGGATGCTTTGCTGCAAGAAAGCCAGGAACGGTTACGTTTTCTTAGGCTGGAAATGACGTAACCAATCTGCCATTAGGGAACAGGTAGAATTCAGAGAATGTTAACATGACATCTATGAGTCTGCGAGCATCCAGATCTGGACTACCAAAGCCTGCAAAGGTCACTTTTGCCATACTGAAAGTCACCCAGTTAGTCCGACACGATCCCAAGGGTGCAGGCAGAATCCACTACAGTCAGAGTGAACACTGAACTACTCAGAGCAATAAAGTCTCTGCAGCTTGGTATTTCTGCACCGGCTCCCCAGATCAACTACCAGTTCCCAAAAGGAGACACAAAGGGGGCCAGGTAATAGCACCTTGAAGTAAATGTTTAGAGGAGAGAACTTACGGACTTGGGAGCGTGTCTTCTCTCAAGAGGGCAGATGTACTAAGTGCTTGGGGTAAAGGGAATAGCTCTGTCTTGCAAGGTAGTTGGCCAGTCAAATATACTCAAAAAGCTGTCTGGACAAAGGTAGTTATTGTCTGTGTGCAGAAATATGATACATCCAACCCCATTTTAATGAGATAGCCAAAGCCCAGAGAGTTGAGTGCTTGGCTGGACATTCTGTGGGTGACCAGACAGGGTTCTCCCAAGAAATCCATTCTTCCTCTGGCTGCTGCACGGGTCCTTTCTCAGGCACCCTCTCTGCAGCACTGATGGCTGAATTAGTAGGCTGAGATGAAACAACCGAGCAGGAGGATTTGCTGCACCAGCGAGCAGCAGTGACATTGGGCAAATGTTGAAGGCGACCAAGAGAAAACTCAACAGGGAGACGATGACAAATTCGTTACCAGCTCCAGCTGCAGCGGTAATGAAACGGCCGTCGCTGCAGCCTTTCATTTAAGCTGAACTGGTCATGTGGTCTTTGACTTTGTAGAAAAGGGAAATTTTTCCGAAGCTTTGTACCATTTTCTGTTCCTGATATTTAGCTATATTAACTTGTACTAGTAAAGAAGGACATCCAATAATTATTTTGTGGAATTATTTTTGTAATGTATAGGTAGGTATTTTAATATATTTTAACAGAAAAAGTTTAAAAATCAATATAAAGCTGTGTAAGTCACCTAGAATCCTATCTCAGAGTAGATCTTAAGTTCAACAAATTATTGAATGAACAAACAAAAGATGAAAAATAAAACAAGGTTCTATACGTAATTCTTGCCCACAAGCGGATGAAAGTTACTAGCTGTGATATTCTAATACCAACTGAAAATGACCAGAGTGGGGAAATCCTGATTAATTTTCACTCTCTGTGGGGGGAAATGTGCAGTTCAGAAGCCCAGCTGCAGGCCTGCTGCCTTGTGAGCCCTCGTTAAGGAAAACGTCATGAACGCGAGTGCACGGTCGTTGTGGACCAAATGCATCTCGACTCAGATACACTGTTCTGTCCCAGAGCTTCGGCCAGCTACTAGCTTAAAGAACCCTGCTTGATATGCATGGGAACTAAACTCGAAGCTTCCCAAAGTTCTTAATGTTGTAAAGCACACTTAGCAAAGTTGTTTTCAGAGATACAACACACTCCTTCCTGCTTGAGAGTTAGCTGGCGTGCAGCGTGCGATTGTGAGCGCTATCAACTCACTACTTAGTGAACAGCCCCACCCTCCCAGCCAGGCCACAGTCCCAACCAATACCAGGGACAAGTCACCACATCTCACGGTCTCTGGAGTCACTCATAATGAGTCAGCCTGCTACTCTTAACCCTGTGGGCGCCAAAGGTTATGAATGTGTCTGGGTAACTGATGTAACCCTCTCTTTCCCTAAGGACAATGAGGAAGAGGTTGAACCCGCCCCCGTGAGAAGGATTCTGAAGTTCAATGCTCCAGAATGGCACTACATGCTGGTGGGAGCTGTGAGCGCGTCTGTGAACGGGGCGGTCACACCCATCTACTGCTTCATATTCAGCCAGATCCTTGGGGTAAGCAAGCCCTGGGCTCACAGCTTCTGTTTTGAAATCACTGGCTAATACCGTACCTCACCCAATACCTCTTTGCTTTAACACACTTAGCTCTCTTATTTTTTTGCTAGCTCTCCTGCCCATCCCCAGCTCTAAAGGATGAAAAATTCATAGTCTCGCTGGGTGGTGGTAGCACGTACTTTTAATCCCAGCACTCGGGAGGCAGAGGCAGGAGGATCTCTGTGAGTTTGAGGCCAGCCTGGTCTACAGAGCTAGTTCTAGGACAGCCAAGGAGATACAAGGAAACATTATCTCGAAAAAACAAAAATAAATAAATGAATAAATAAACATTTATAGTCTCCACCCTACAGAAGATCTGAAGGTGACATTCTCATTAGGTTTGGGCCAGCAAGGGCTCTCAGCCATTAAACCTATGAGAAAATAAATAAATATAGCTACAGATTGAGGCTTGAAAGCAGACAGCTTTCCTGTATGGAAAGCATGTTTGTTGGATAAAAACACAAAGGGATTCTCGGGCAGTTTTTGATCTTGCTGCCCACTGAGGTTCAAAGTTTGACCTAAAGAGCAGGTCACAGTGTGTGCTGTGTGAGTCTCTGCTCTGCTACTGAGTGCATTAAAATGGGGACATGGAGGAAGTGACTGGGGGTAGGGGGAGGTCAATAAAGAAGTAAAGCTACAGCAGAGAGAAAGAATAAACTTATTTTAATTTTTCACTTCCTTGGAGGTTTGCTATTCTCCATTTGACTATTGCTATAGCAACAGTGACAAACACTATTTAGGCATCGTCCAAAAGCTTTGTGTTCATTGTGTTTCCTAATAACCACTGGATGCCCTGATGCATCTTATTGCTGTTTTATAGAGGAAGAGCAAAATAAAGCTCAGAGAATTTAGGGGATGGAGCACATGGTGGAGTTGGGGTTCACATCCAGCCAGGGTGATGTAGAGCCAGGCTCTGTTTACTCCTTGGTACCACAAAATTAGTCATTAAAAGCTGACATATTTTCATAGTTCTCGCTCTCTTACACACACACACACACACACACACACACACACACGGAGAGACAGAGAGTTCAAAAAAGGAAAACCACACCCTTAAGAACATTGTCAGCTTTCTCAAGGACTTGCCAGCACACCACGCTGTCAGAGTAATACTTTGAAAAACTCTCATTTTTGTTCCCTTTTCTACATCCCTCTCTGACAGAAATTAGGACCACAAAAAAATAAATGGGTGTGACTTGTATAAAAAGACCTCAATAATCCACTAATAGAATCGTCTGGAAAGAAATGTCCCTGGCAATTTTCGATCACATTACTTTCAGGAAGCCAGGCAGTTGGAAACACAGCTAGAGTTAATTGAGTTTCTGGCTACATGGTGCTACAGTCTTTCAGACTGAAAAAATTTTAAAATAATTGATGTATATTTCTTAATTTACTGGTAGGTAGAGTATCCAAATATAAACACACGTTCTTTTACTCACTCAAGAAGCATTTGTGGATGGTCTCCCTTAGGCATCATACTAGCGACTTGAGAAATGTACGATTGAAATTTCCAGGCAATGAGGAAGGCAATCATTAAACAGAAAGGAAAATAAAGAGCACCCACCATCCAACCAGTATTTACCCCCGGCTTGTTTAATGGCCGCTGTTGCTGGTGTTGGCCTGGGCCAGAGGACAAGAGGAGGCCTTGCCAGCCTCTCCAGCTACCATTCCAGAAGGGAGCGGCTATGGGTGGACCTCACTGAGCAAGAGGAGCATATGTTATAGAAAGTGTGGATCAGTCTGAAGTCCAGAAGCCGACAGCTTGATGTTGGCTTGTATAAAGAAAAGCCAGAATATTAACTTCTTTACTGATTTTCTCTTTCTAAAAATATTTAGATAATTTGTCGTTGTCTAAATATTTTGTTGACAGTTTCATACACAACTATAGTATACTTTGGTCATTTCCTCCCCACCCCTCTCTCCCTTGTACTTCAGACTCCTTCACAACAGTCCCTCCTCCCTCCATGGTTTGTTAAAAGATCCCCTGGATTTAATCAGGGTTGCTCAAATGAGCAGGAGTGGGAGGCTGTTTACTTTACCAGAAGCTGTGACATGAAGAGAAATGACTCCCTCCAGCCCCCAGCCCCCAGCCCCCATTAACTCCACTTCTAGTTAGCTCACCAACTAGAAGTGAGATTTGAGGAACCTCTCCCTAGTCCATGCTGGAATGTTGGCAAGCTTGATCTGCTCAGGTCAACAGAGCTGCTGGGAGTCCATGACCACCAAGGCCACGTCCCTTCAGCACCCCGCGGATCCTCCAGCTCTTAGGTTCTTTCTGTTACCTCTTCTATGATGTACTCCGAGCTTCATGTTTGTAGGGGAGGGCGGGAGTTGGTGGCATAACTGAACAAAAGCCCAGTGGGTCCACAAACCGCTTCCATTGTTCAGGCGTCAGTCAGTAGACATCTAGGCTGATTCCGTTTCCCCGCTATTGAAAACAGAGCTGCAGTGGGCACGGATGCACAAGTGTTCCCACAACAGGAAGTGGGGTCCTTTGAGTCTATGCCGACAGCACTGTGTTTAGGCTGCTTAAGTGGGATCAAGGAGATAGTCACGCAATTTCACTCAGACCATCTTAGCCACTATAGAAAGATTCTTGAGTTCCAAGAGAACTTTCTCCTCAAATTGGCTCTGTTACCTACTTGACCATGTCCTCAGCAGCCCGATGTCACATCCAGCTTCTCTGGGGCTCAGTTTCATTACAAAACGGGGCTTGACAAAGATGACCATGAAGACCTGTTCTAGCTCTAGTAACTGTGAATTAGTCAAATCAGAAAAAGCAACGATTCAGCCAGAAGCCCTTAACCGCATTGAGTGCTCACTCTGACGCTGATAAAGACTTCATTTCCCATGAATCTTCCAGTCAGCACCGGAAGACCTGGGATGGCTTTAGACTGAGCAATCAGACTTCGATGAAAGGTTCTACAACTAGAAAGTGGGATCTAGCTGCTGGAACCCAGGGCTGCTTGTCATTGATGTTCCTGGGGGCAAGGCGGGGGTTAACATTTACTAAGAGAGTGAGGTTGAACCAATCACGCTCTCCTCTCTGTTGTAGATGATTTCAACTCGTCCTAACACACTTACCACACACTCACCCTTAAACTCAGAGGTCTTGAGTCTGTTTCTAGTCCACCTAGACATACTTCAAGAATATCATATCCATGATATTCATATCTCGACATACTTCAAGACTATCATATCCATAGTTTATTAGATCACCCCGAGAGACGTGTATCCATTAAATGATTGAGCACAAATAAAAACATGGTTGCTAACCTACCTAAGCCTCCATATACAGCTAAACTATAATACGTGTTTCACTTTCTCTGGGTCTGTTTGGAATGGAAGCTGGGCCAAGTGTTGAAGCCACTGCAAGCCGGGTGTAGTACACTGGTAACACATAGACACAAGAATCAGCCAGTCCTGAATGGTTTTCTGTCTCTGTGGTATATTTGTGTGTACTTCATTAATATGAAACAAGAAGCCTAGCTCCTGGGTTGCTGTGAGAAACCTAAATTAAATTAGGATCTAAAGAAGTCCTAATTTAAGATTGGTTAAGCCATGCATTTGACATCTGTCACATAGAAAGAAATTAATGATTCTTTTTCTCCTTAAACAAATGTCGCCATGACAAAAACAGAAAGATGTGTTTCTGAACCACAGCCAGTTTAAAGACAGAGAGTTCTAGTGGTGCATAGCCCTTTCAGGCTGCAATTCAAAATTAAAAATGTACAAAAACCCCACAGAACAGGATTTTGTGGCAGAATGACTATGAGCAAGATGGGAGGCTTAATACCGAGCTAACCAGTCATGTGGGTTTTAACACAGCTTCTCTGTCTGGACCCTGAGAACACAGACAACACCATAAACCAAGGCACACCCAGGAGAAAGTCACTATACCTGAAGCTGGCAACTGGGAGTTTCCTTATTTATGAACAACTCCCAAATGAATGGACTCAGGCGGATGTCTTGGTCTTTGTGACCCTAGCTGTCTATGAGTTAAGTAGGTTCATCTGTAATCCACACAGACAGTATGTGATTTTTGTGGGGAGAATTCATTGGCACATAGCAGTTTGAAGTTCCAAGAAGATCTGTATAGCTATTTAAAAAAAAAAAACCTCAAATTGTAAATTCTTTGAACTGGTTAGTTACACAAGTCTGGCAGGAACTAATGTGGTATCTTAGAGCCCATTTTCTAGAAGTAAAGGCTGCAGAACCTTTCAGCTGTCCTAGATCTAGTAATCTCTCTCTCTCTCTCTCTCTCTCTCTCTCTCTCTCTCTCTCTCTCTCTCTCTCTCTCTCTCTCTCTCTCCCCTTTGCAGTTTGTGTACAATCCTGGAACAGCATTCCCTTTTTTTCATTTTTTTTTTTACCTTTTCTCATTTAAAATATATTTTTTTAAAAATGTCATTATAGTTGCCTTAGCTGCTCTGTAAAACCTGGAATTAAAACAAAGGAAGCAAACAGAAATCCAGCTCTTTGAGCACACAAACATCAGGTCGAAATAATGGCCTCTAAGGAACCATTATTGCCAAAGCACTATAGGTTTTAAAATAAGACTCATGTTGACGCAAAATGAAAGGAGAATGCGTCAGACTTGGGAACCTTGCTTTGATGATGGACAAAGGGAGATGGGTTTGCTTCCTGTTTTCAGTACATCTGGTCCTGGTATCATTCTACTAATGCAGTATTTATTGTCTTGAAACCTGTATTTTCTGTTTCTCTGTATCACTTGAATCAGAGACCAGACACACAAACACAAAAGGGAAACAGATTATTTTTGCTTCGCAGAAAAGATTTTGGACATACTGGTTTCGATGAGATTTGTGTGGTACACTGTAGGTACTCAGCAAATGTGTGTTGGATAAATTGTTTCCTTTGAGAGAACTGGCATTGTTCTAGCTACTCAAACTCATTCAGAATTGTTGGACTGGAGCCAATAAACTTCTTGCCATGCAAACATGAGAACCTGAGTTCAATTACCAGAATCCACACAAAAAGCTAGACGTGGTGACACGTACGTAATCCCAAAAGTGGGGAGACCAGAGGATCCTCTCTAGGACTCACTGGCTGAATTGATTAGTTCCAGACCAGTGAGAGAACCCGGAGAGAGAAAGGGGAGAGGGAGAGGATAAGGACTTCTATAGTCTACAGTCCACACTTTTCCTGGCTTCTCCCAGTTACTTCTTTTAGTCTGAATTGCAAAGATTTGTTGTGACTAAAATGCTTTTCCCTGAGAGCTTTCCCACCACAAGACACTGTAGTTATGGCAACAGCTTGGTTCTCAGCTTGGTGCTTAAGTAACTATCAGCAAATTCATCACAGATTTAAGAAAATCCGTTTACTGATCAAAATAGACCTCAAAGACCCTATCACTCTGGGTGGTGGTGGCACACACCTTTAATATCCCAGCACTTGGGAAGCAGAGGCAGGCGGATCTCTGTGAATTCAAGGCCAGCGTGATCTACAAGAGCTAGTTCCAGGACAGATAGGGTTACACAGAGAAACTTTGTCTTGAAAAACAAAAACCAAAAGAGACTCTAGTCACAATTTCCATGGCCTTTGAAGAGAGAATAGTTCCAGTTTCCTATAGGACAACAATATCAGACTCAGATTTCACTTTCTTTCCTTTTCTAG
>NW_026067899.1:3783685-3830340 GCF_014885135.2 Alexandromys fortis
GGGGACTAAAATGATGGGAGCCAAATTTACCTCCCAAATCTCTACCAACTTTCTAAGTGAGAAGAAAGCGAGCATGATTGATGGAGCTTGGGATTAAAAAAAAAAAAGGAAAGAAAAGAAAAGAAAAGAAAAGAAAAAGAAACAACCCTCCTCGTATTAGGAGTGTTGTGTGTGGTATGCCTCAACTCCATTATAAGAGGTACCTAAAAACACAATTCATACAGAGAGTGGAATAACGATTCCCAGTGGCTCAGGGGAGGGAGGTGAAGTGATCATTTGATAGGTAAAGACGGAGAGAGTGGGAAGATTGAGTGTGGATGTGATGGCCACACAACACTGTGAGCGTTCTTCGTTCGTTTGTTTTTGCTGGAGAGTTGTTTGTTCGGTTTCTCTTCATTTCCCTGCCTTATGTACTTAGGAATGTCTCAAAAACGAAATATCTTCCTATATATTTTATCACAATAAAAAGAATTTACCTTTTGATAGAAAATGGCTTTTCACATTCAAGGGAAAGGGACAATGTCTGTGACAGCCTGGTTGCCTTTGATTTGCAGGCTGCTGGCTCTCAAGTCGGGATGATGGTCAACTCCTTCACTAACATCGCAACGGCCATCCTCATCGCCTTCATCTTCAGCTGGAAGCTCAGTCTGCTTGTGCTCTGCTTCTTCCCCTTCTTGGCTTTTTCGGGAGCCCTGCAAACAAAAATGCTGACAGGATTCGCATCTCAAGATAAGCAGGCTCTGGAGAAGGCTGGCCAGGTAATCTTCTAGACCTATTTTTCCTACTTGTGGCTGAGCGGTTGTCAAGGAAACCATTTAAAATGATAAGTACCGAGAGACACACGTGCCCCTGCCTGAAGGCTATGACAATAAGGCTTCGGTGCATACACTTGATCAGGCAAGGAGAAGCTTGTATGTTTGGTTTCCTCAATTATCCCTCCTACATTTTCTATGTTCTCACTTGCAGAGGTGAGAAGTTCTATTAAAGTTGCTTCTCCTGTTCTCTTATATTGACAGATTACCCAAGGTTTTGTTATCCACACAGAAAACATGCTTTCAACTTTGACACTTTAGCGTTTGCTAGACTAGTGGCAAATGTCTTTCTCAAATACAATCAAGAACTACAGAGTAGAATTCGAGTACCTTCAGGTTTTAGGTATTCTAATTTTTATGTTATAATTAATATCTAAACATAAAAATAAGTGAGAGGATGATGGCATAGACATAGTCAATTGAAAAATAAACACCATGGAATGGAGCTCAAAGGATCAGAAGTTCGAGGCTATCCTCAGCTACATAGTAAGTTAAGAGTTCAACCTGGGTACTAGATGCTGTCTCAAAAACAATAACACACTGGAAGTGAAGAAGGGAAGGAGATACGAACCTAGAGACCAATCAATCACATATAACATGCATTTCTTTTGTTTTTCTTTTTCTTTTTTTTTTTTTGATTCTAGAGCCTGAACATAGGGACTAGAGCTTACTATGCAAAGTAAGCACATTAAAACTGAGGCATACCCCAATTCTTCTTTTTAATTACTGTCTTTGTAATTTTTTTATCTTATATCTATCATCTATCTATCTATCTATCTATCTATCTATCTATCTATCCATCCATCCATCCAGGTTGCCCAGATAGCCTTGAATTCACATTGGAGACCAAGCAGATCTTGAACATAGGATCTTCCTACCTTAGCCTCCCAATCATTACCATGCTGGGCTTTTACTACCAGGCCTGAGTCACACACTCATGCTTCATAAACTCACTCATGACTGCGTTCTAGTTGAGACAAGAGAATATGATGCTGTCCAAGTAGACAAGACATTTTAGATGCCAGTGTAGAAAATAGCATCTCTAATAAGGTGTACCCCAGTTTATGTAGAGTGGAGCTTAAACTGTATTTTACACACATGCTCACCATGTAGACTGAAGATTAACTTATATTTAACTTTAACCATATTCAGTTAGCTGCTTTTAGAGAGAATGGTTTGCCGGACAGCAACTTTTTAGAAAATAGTCTCAAGTAACTTAAATTTTATCAAGTGCCTTTTTTGTTCCAGAAGACATCCAAAGACAGTGTTTTAGATATTTCAAATGAATTAGCAGAGAAATGTTAAAGCATGTCCAGGAGAAGCATGGGAGACCTTGTGTCACACCGTCTCCCCCTACCCCCGCCGTGAGTAGAGGCAGTGAAGCCCTGCTAGAACCAGGCTGAGTCTAAGTGACAGATGGCCCCATGGTCCAGTTGAGTTGACCCCGGCCACCTCTCTGTGTTACTTCCTGCCATTTGTGAGCACTCTAATCTGTGAAATGGCTGAAGTGTCATGGAAAGGGACAGACCTTCTTTTTGATTCCTCGGACCCTTGCCTTTTCAGATCACCAGCGAAGCCCTTGGCAACATCCGCACCGTTGCAGGGATGGGCGTGGAGAAGAGATTTATTAAAGCGTTTGAAGCTGAGCTGGAAACGTCATACAGAACATCCGTGAAGAAGGCGAACGTCTACGGGCTCTGCTTCGCCTTTTCCCAGGCTGTGTCGTATTTCGCCAGCTCTTCTGCCTACAGATACGGAGGTTACCTGATTGCCGAGGAAGGGCTGCACTTCAGCTATGTTTTCAGGTGAGCCATCTCCAAAATGACCACACGAGATGGACACTCCAGGGGGAACGCCTGGGTCTGTTCCTTAACACCCTTGCTGCCCAGCAAACCATTTCCTCTAAAAGCAGCTGGGTTTGTTCTTTTTCAAACTTCTATGAGGTGTGAGACACTTCCTCTGGACTTGGCTGCCTCACAGACTTCTGTGTTTGTGTTTGTCTCCAGAAGGCCTTGGTAGCAACTGAGCTTGCTTCTTTCATGAATTATTTTAGGGGCTCATATTCAACAGAAGCAGAATGTCCTACGTTGTAAGCATGGTCAAGCCTCTTCATGTTTCATTTACCGAGGGCTCTTTGGCAAAAGAAACTCACACAATGAAGCCTAGGTTTAAGGATTTGAGACACAAAGCCCATGTTTGGACTGAGGAGTGGAAAAGAGAAGATGATCCCAGACAGATGAATCACCAGATGAATCATTGTAATTAAATTTATGCTTATTAAAGCTGAGGTCCTCAAAGCCTGGAACAAGATGGGCCCAAGGAAAGTTGTAGTTGAACTCTGTTCCTCACTTGCAAAGACAACTGGTTTCTAGGTACTTTCCCTGAAAAGAGACAGGGTAGGCCAGAGGAGGGGACTTCTGTTCTTTGAGGCAGAGTCTGCTTGCTTCCCGAGGGGTGGGCCTAAGAATGAGGCCTCATCCTTACATGAGGGTGGTAGTGGGAGGTAGTGAGGGCAGAGGCAATCTTAGGTTTGAAGGACGTGATCCTCTCACCTGATCCCTTCCTTCCAGAACTTTCCTGCTAGCCCACTATACCCACATCAACTAGGAACATCTCTTCTCTAAGCCCTTGCATATTTAAAGCTGTTAACCCAGACCAGGAAACAGCAATCCTTGAGTTCTCTCTGCCAGTGCATACGAGGTATGGAACAAATTCTTGGCCAGTATGTGAGCATCAAGAGCCTAGAGAAAGCTTCCAGCTGCTGGTGTTGCTTTAAGAACTAGACAGACATCCTTAAGCATTTCCTAACGTATCCCCAAAGCTTTCATCTTCTTCAGCCTTCTGGGCTCCTGGAGAATGTGGGTTTCCAACCCCATTGGAACAATCACTGGTTACAAGCCGAGCAGTAAGATACACACTTGCACACGCTCTACTTTTCATTCCACCCTGTTTCCACCCTCTGGAAGATGGCACTGATGGGCAGCCTTATGGGGTGCTATGCACATCAAGAGCCAGGCAGCAGCATGGTTGTCCCTCAGAACTAATTTAGTAATCTGCTCGTTCATTCCTGAAGTCTGTTTGATATAGTTAGCAGCAGCTGGGACAAACAGAAGGCTACAGACAACTGCATTTCCCCTATCTCACACGAAGCATGCCTTGTATGTGCGGTATAGACTAGGTCCTTCCATTGCCTGCTCTGCCTCCATCTTTTCCCCAGCTGCCAGAATTCAGGACAGTGGGAAGAAAAGCCAGCTTAATCTGGTCATCAAATTTCTCTCAAAAATAATTTTTCAAAAGTCTCCTCCACTCTTCCCCCACCATCAAAAATGTTCTAATGTGGCACATCTGGGATTTGGAGGCCTGAACCCTATCCCAATCAGCCTAACCCTGGACCCTTTTGTAGAGAGCATAATTTGAAAACTATAAAACTTTCTAACTCCCACAAGATCAGACATATCTAAAGTGACTTGCTTGAGTCGTTTGGGGCTAGCACCCAAAACTTTTGCCTCTTAAGCATTCATACTCCCCGTACCCCACTTCTCAGTTCCTGGGTGTTTGGTTGCAGGACAGCCTCTTCAGTGATGATGAGTGCAACAGCTGTGGGAAGAACCTTCTCTTACACCCCAAGTTTTGCCAAAGCTAAAATATCAGCTGCACGCTTTTTTCAGCTGCTAGACCGAAAACCTCCAATTAGTGTCTACAGCGGAGCAGGTGAAAAGTGGGTAAGTACTGGACTGGGAGAAGTATGTGTGTGTGTGTGTGTGTGCACGCGCGTGCACATGTATGTACATGCATGTTCATGCATGTGCATGTGTTTGTATGCAGAAAAAGCCACTGAAGATGGTCAGATGAGGTCATTTTGGAGTCTAAATTTTAGCAGCCTGTGTCCATCCATATGCACCGGGAGTGGACAAACAAGGGATTTATGGATGTAAAGAAAGGAAATAATTGACATGAAAAATCAGACGTTACATTGACATTTGAATAAGACAACAATGTGTAATTATATCAGTTGTTTTCCATCACCACAATTGAGGAAAAAAAAAGTGTCATTTTGTAGTGGTATTCACCTGCTTGCTTGTTTTGAAGCAGAATCTCCCTAAGTAGCCCAGGCTGGCCTCCAGCGAACTCACTCTCTTCCTGCCTCGGCTTCCTGAGTTCTGGGATTACTGCTGTGTACCGAGATCCAGACTAGAATGTCACCCACTGAGTTGTTGTTTCCTAATGCATAATTCCATACCATTGTGTACATTTAGGTACATCCTCTGTGTTCTCAGCTCCACAGAATTACACATGTAATTCTGGTCCTCTCGTTCACAGGACAACTTCCAAGGGAAGATTGATTTTATTGACTGCAAATTTACATATCCTTCACGACCAGAAACCCAAGTTCTGAATGGTCTCTCGGTGTCTGTGGATCCAGGGCAGACACTGGCTTTTGTTGGAAGCAGCGGCTGTGGCAAGAGCACCAGCATTCAGCTATTGGAGCGGTTCTATGACCCTGATCAGGGGAAGGTGGTAAGTGGTGCCAATACTCCTAACGATTTTGCTTTCTCAGTAAGATCTGCCTCCAGGTGGTCTCCAACACTGCGCCTTGCCAGATCAGTTTGTCTTTCCCCTTAGCCCTGTGCATGTTTTCATTTCCTTCGTTGGCTGGTTGACCTGATTCTGCTCCACAGCTTCTAACGGCATATTCTTCCCAGTTCCAGATGATCTGTTGACCAGTTAAGGAAAAAAACGGGACACAATGCAAAACTCGAGATGAGCATGTTTGAGAGGCCTCTGTTTACCTGTAAATGGAGCAGAAAGGGCAGACTAATCAAGAAACTAATGGCTGGGGATGGAAAAAAAATGGGGTAACGAGGAACACAGTGATAAGTAAGCGAGACAAGGGAGCAAGCATGAAAAACTCGAGACAATCCTGGCCCAAAAAGATTAAGCCTAACTTACAGATAAACTCACACTGACAAAGCCCTGGCGTAGACGGTTGAAATATTGGTGAGCTGCTTTAGTCCTTATTCTGAGTGTTTATTTCTCTCTTTTCCTCCCTCTTTCTTCTCAGGTAATATATTCACCAGACTTTACAACCAAATAAAAAAGATTTTTCATAAAAAAATCACATTCCTCTTTGTTTGCTCAGAGACAACTTACTTCACCATTTCATGTTTTGAGTTCTCCTACTCATTATTACTCCTGTGTCTCTAGACGCTCCGATTTCTGTTTCATGAATTAACTCACTTAGACTTTCTGCTGATTTTTTTCTAACTTTTCTCCAACACACCCCAGTATTTCAAAAAAAAAATGCTCCTTCTAATCTTCCTAAATAGTGTAATCTTCATTGCAACAGGAGCAGGTAACATTTTTGAAGAGAAATACTGAGAGAAAGATGAGGTTCTCTCGCATAGAGCAAAGAAACCAGTAGATATTAGCAGAATCCAGGAGGGATGAAAATAAGGAGTAGGAATTGATTCCTTGTGGCTTATGACCCTTGCTGTTATTGATTTTAGATGTAAAGATTTTAATTTATTTGCAAGGATTTGGTGGCTGATGAACGTGGGAAGTGCATTGCCCTGATCTCTAAAAGGGAAAGGGCTCCATATTCCAAAATGTCGTCTCTGCCATGTCTGTTGTCCAGGTAGATGTGAACTGCTGCAGCTTGACTTCGCCATGTTTGATCTTTCATACTTAACATGTATACTAAGTATGTTTTGTTGCAGGGAGAGAATTTGTTGAAGGAGGGGATGCTTGTTTGTTCCCGGCCACTTAGCCCTGAAATAGTCACACAGAAACTGTATTAATTAAATCACTGCTTGGCCCATTAGCTCTAGCTTCTTATTGGCTAACTCTTACATCTTAATTTAACCCATCTCCATTAATCTGTGCATCTCCACGAGGTTATGGCCTACCAACTAAGTTTCAGCGCATCTGTCTCTAGCGGCAGCTCTACGGCTTCTCTCTGACTCCGCCTTGTTCATCCCAACATTCAGTTTAGTTTTCTCCGCCTAGCTCTGTTCCCCTATAGCTCGGTTATAGGCCCAAAGCAGTTCCTATATAAACCAATGGTATTCACAGCATACAGAGGGGAATTCCACATCAATGTTTCTCTTTTGCATACACTGAATTTTCTGCTCACTGGAAGGAAGCAATCATTTTATGATTTCTTGCATGCAAGAAGCACAGTATATTTTGTAAGTTCATTATAAAATGCATCTATGAAAACTGTAAGCAGGAAAATACTGCTTTAATCAATTCTTTAAAAAAAAATCTTCTTTGCTTTGAGAGAAGCTACCAAACACAGGTACCGTATGTTCAATATGTAATTAGGCATCTACGCCATGTCCCGTACTGTCTATGGGAGATTCTTCAGGAACATGGACTAGAACTTCTGTTTCCTAGCACATATACAGCAGCTAGCAAAAAGCTCAATTCTGACTAAATATTAAGTTGTGCTTTTCAGAAATAGGTACAATGGGAAATACCTCAGGCCTAGTAAGGACTAACTCTTACTGAGGGCTGCTGCACTCAGCCTTTTCTTTTTAAAATAGTGCTTTCCTTTTCCATTGCTTAGAAATGATCTAAATTATATCCTGCTCACATTATTTGAAATAATCTCTTTTTTTTGCCTGAAATCCTACAGTCAAATGTTTTACGATTCATGTTAGATTTCCTACACCTTTGGGATGCAATCTTTGGAATCTTATGTGAACCAGCTTAAACAGCATGTGTTTTGTGGCTGGCTTCCCTGACTTCTGGGCTGTGGGTTCCTAGGAGACAGACGCTGTGTCCTCACACAGCACCCAGAGGCTGTTCATGTGGTGCCTCCTGGGGGTTGATTCCATATGTGATTGTGGCTCAATGAACAATTACATTTTCCCCCAGGCTTATTATCTCATCTGTCCAGGGAATAATGTCAATAAAGCCAAGGACACGGGCTTGGTCTTCACGTCATCTAATAGCATCTGTCTATCCCTCTTCCTGACCCCTCTCCCCTGGAGGAGACTCACAGAGCCTCAGAATAGAAAGAAGTAGGCATATCTGAACAGACTAGGCTATGCCAAACTATAAGGAGAATTTTTTTTTCTTTTTTTTAAAAGGAGAATTTTTTTTTCTTAACTAAATGCTTTCCTAAGATCCTTTCTCATTTATATACTACCTGTGGAGGTAGAATTTAGTAAAAACAACATCAAAACAACAGATTGATCAGTGTCAACTTTGAAGGCCTTTCTGTCAGAAACAAGTTCCAGGGGCCACAGGCAATGAGATTTATTCCCCAGGGCCCCTAGGGATGCTTACACTGAAGCGGAACAAATGCACTGCCCAGGACCTAACTCCACTCTGGCAAACTAAAACTTCTTGTTTTTCGTTGTCATCTCTTTTGGCAGATGATAGACGGTCATGACAGCAAAAAAGTGAACATCCAGTTCCTGCGTTCCAACATTGGAATTGTTTCCCAGGAGCCAGTGTTGTTCGACTGCAGCATCCTGGAAAACATCAAATATGGGGACAACACCAGAGACATCTCCATGGAGAGAGTCGTAGCTGCCGCGAAGCAGGCTCAGCTGCACGACTTCGTCATGTCCCTCCCGGAGGTAGGCACCACGTCTGTTCCATACAGGAGCACAGTGCTGTGGGGAGGCAGGTTACCCAGAAAGTAGCAGGGTTGTGGATCGAGCCGAGGCTCAAAGGCAACACAAAAAAGGGAAAAAAAAGTAAACTCACAGAAGAACCATTGCTGTGGGCCCCAAACAGCCCAGGAGCAATGACTGTGTTCTCTAGTTTCCAAACCTGCTATGGTTGGTTTTTTTTTTTTCCTAGAAATATGAAACTAATGTTGGAAGCCAGGGCTCTCAACTCTCTCGAGGGGAGAAACAACGCATTGCTATTGCTCGGGCCATTGTACGAGATCCTAAAATCTTGCTACTAGATGAAGCCACATCGGCCCTAGACACAGAAAGTGAGAAGGTATGTGTTAATTTTCTTTTTTTTTTTTTAAAAAATTTATTTTAAGTTTTTTTTTTACTCATTTTACATACCAACCAGTTTCTCCTTCCTTCCCCTTCTCCTGCTTCCCCCATCTCCCCCAATCCATTTCCCCCAATCCATCTCCCATGGGGAGTCAACAAGCCCCTCCTCCCTGCATCAAGGTTGAGCAAGGCATCCCACCACAGGGAATGGGGTCCAAAAAGTCAGCTCATGCATCAGGGATGGATCCTGGTCCCACTGCCAGGGGCCCCTCACACAGACCAAGCCAAACAACTGTAGCCCAGGTGCAGAGAGCCTAGTTGGGCCCATGCAGGCTCCTCAGCTGTCGGTCTGGAGTTTGTGAGCTCCCGGGAGTTCAGGTCAGCTGTCTCTGGGTTTCCCTGTCATGAGCTTGACCTCCATTGCTCATATAATCCCTCCTCGTGATGAGTTTCTAAGCTCTTAGGTTACTAGAGGTGTCTTTGCTGGAAGATTTGTGCATGTAAAATAACATTTTCAGTTGCCTTATTCGTTTGTAGTAGAAACTGACAATATTTTTCTTTGGACGCAGAAGATAGTAATGTACAAATAGCAATCTAACAGGGCGACTGCCGCTAAAAAGAAATTCACTTTGAAATAATTGCTCTTATAGGTACTTTAGGTTAAATGGCATTTTTCAAAGGCCAAGAATTTTCTTACATATATTAAAACAACTTAGGTCATTTGTGAAACTTAACATGTTTTATAGTTTTTAAATTATGTGGCAGAGTAAGTAACCGATACACAGCACCTAAAAGGAGGTGATAGCCTTGGCTAGTGTCCATAGACCGTGTAGCCGAGAGAAAATCAACTGTGAAGTTCAGAGTTTATGATCTAAGGCTTTAAAATCGAGATTCCCACTTTGGAGCACGCTAAAATGTCCTCAGTGAAGGGAGTATCAGAAACCATTAACTACTCCCTTGCTCTGCTCTTTGGTTTTATCCTTGTAAATTGGACAATCCGGTATCGTGAAATTGCACGGTGACATTGTGTTTAGCTCATGCTTGCTTCCCTGAACTTTCTCAAGCGTGTGGGCTGCAATTTAAATAAAGCAGAGAGGCGTTGTATGTGCAGCCATCTGCTTAATCTCCCTTAGTGCTCAGGCTTTGGGATGACCCCTGAGCACAGAGCTGTTGCTCAGGTGGTGTTTGAAATGGACCCTCACAGGAGTGAGTCTGGGAACAATCCCGTGTCTTTCCACTGATCCCCCATCTTCTTTCTGTAGACCGTGCAGATTGCCCTGGACAAAGCCAGAGAGGGTCGGACCTGTATTGTCATTGCCCACCGCTTGTCTACCATCCAGAACTCGGATATCATTGCCGTTATGTCCCAAGGAGTGGTGATTGAAAAGGGGACCCACGAAGAACTGATGGCCCAGAAGGGAGCATAATACAAGCTGGTCAGCACAGGAGCCCCCCTCAGTTGACCCTACTCAAGACCTTCACCCGCAAGTCCAGGAAGGCTGCCTGATGTTGTACCGATACAGAGCATCGTAAACGTTATACAGATATCGCCATTCGCTGGGACCCAAGCTAATTTCGAGTGACCTTCAGTGTAATAATTCAGTTTGAAATGTCTGTGTAGAAAAGAAAGAACCCAGGGTCAGAGAGAGTGAAAAGCCAAGGTCGGGCAGCTGCTTGCCTACCGCTGCCCTGAGTGGGAGGTGATCGCTGAGGCGGGATCATTGAGAGGGTCTGGAGTCTGCATCTTGCACTTGTGAAAGCTCCTTGTACACCGAGCCTGCGTGTACTCTCAGCTGTTGTTGGAGTCAGATCAAGGTCAAGGCTGAAGGACACAGGCTACTGGTATTTCTTGATGAAGTTTTGTTTGTTTTCTGAACAAAAGCAGATCCATTTACCTCTAATCCTGCGAAAGGAGCCCTTTCACATTCTGGAGTCTCTCAGACTTAGGGAGGGAAAGGTGAGCTAAGGGATAGCAGAGGTTACCAGTCAGGTGTACTGACTTAGATTGAAGACTCGGGTGTTGGTGTTGCCGTGCGCTACAGTCGGATCTGCCGGTGTGGAATGGGGACTCTCTCCCAGGACTTCTGCTATCCCTTCCCTGCCCCGCGTTGCCTGATGTCCCTTATTCCTGTGAAATCCTGGTCATAGAATGGGAATGGCAGCAGCTTCTGAAGCTATTACAGAATAATCTGGTTAAACGTCGTAGAAAAACACCCTTGGTTGTCATTTTCTTCAGAATACCACTAAATACCACTTCTTACCGTATCAAAGGAGGCATGAAGCCTTAGGAATAAAGAAAATTTCAAAATGATGACAGGAAAAAAGATGTGTGAGCTAAATTTGTGACAATGGATTTCAAAGACAAGAGGAAATTGGCATGCAGTCTCTTCACCAGGAAGAGCCTGAAGATACATTTCCTACCACAGACCCCTGGAAAGGCTAAGATACAAAAGTCTCGGGGTCCTTTTGGAAGGGAGGAGTCAGGGAAACAAATGAGCCCAAAGTTAGAAGAATGGGCTGAAAACCTGTGTAAATCTTGTGGGTGCACAGCCCACTCTTGCCACAGGCTGGTAGCCCTTGTTCAGGTCCTGAAGGACACTAGCTAGCTACTGCTTCCCTTGCCCACAGGCAGGCTTTAGTGTAGGGACATAAGCTACGACTGAAGGGGTGAGTCCTGTACAAGAGCCGAGTGCCTGGGTATAATATTGTAGATGAACAGAAAATCTTGCAGCTGCCCTGTCTGGCAGGGATCAAAGAATTACTCTCTGGCTGGAGCAATTGGTCAGTATAAAAGCGGAAGATCTATGGTCTGATGCTAGGAAAATTCCCAAGGAAAATTTCCCGTCCACACACAGTCCCACCATGAAGTCCAACAGCATGCATCCACTGAGTGTGCTGTTCTCTGTTCGGTTCTCTCTCAGGAGGAGACAGACCTGCTGAGATTAGTAGAACACACTTTAACAAGTAAAGCAACCACAACAGGGCACCAGGAGATAGGAAATGACAGGTGACAGACAAAGCAGAGATTAGGGAAACACTGAGAGAGAGACAAGATAATTCTGGCTATCCAAATAAAACTAGGACTCTATGAAAATGACCACACAGAAACATGTGCATGCTGGCACACTCACATCACACACACACACTCACACGCACACACACACACACTAAATATACAGAAAATGGCTCATGATTGAAGCAATGGAAAATTAAATAACAGAACAGCTCATGGGCCATACTGCTATTACAGCAACTCCCCCTCTTCCATCTTCCTCCCAAGTCCATCCTGCTTATAGCTTCATCATCCCATGCCCATCAAATGACTAGCTGCCTACAGAGGAAGACTGAGCTGGGATATTTTGAAATGGACAGTTACTGTTGCCATAGTTATGTCTCGTTTGATGTTGCCTGGTAGATAACCTAACAGGTTAACCTGAAAGGTCAGACTTGCTGAAAGTGCCTCTCGTTATGGAAAAGAACAGGGGCGAGTAAGTTCAGAACAAATGACTGCTAAAAAAGAACTAAGGCCTGTAGTAAAACTTGCTTGTCCTCAACTCTTGGATCAGGAAAACTACAAGTCACTTGGTTAGGTTTGCAGACGGTGAGGAGGGGCTATGCTCTGCGAGGTCGCCTGTTGCCTAGGAAGACATATGTGGAGTGTGCGCAAGAGGAATGAATAAATGTTATCCTTTTAAATAAAGCAATTCTGAGTAATTGAAGGGAGGGAAAGGACTACCCAGACAAGTTGCTTCTGGCTGTGTTGTTATCACAGCAATAGAAGCCTAACTGCTACGACTGGCCTCCTGATTCTTTCATCCAAAGCTCTTTCACTCCAACGGTTCTGCGTCTGCTCTGCGTGCACATGGGCTAAAGCATCCCAGCAAAAGGAGGACCATGAGTTCAGCGCTGCATGCAAGCATGCAACTTTCGGCAATGGGGTGCTCATTCAGAAGCGGGGAGCCTGAATATCTGATATTGTGTCCTGGTAGAGGGAAATATATGGGATCCCAAGTAAGAGTATTTTGTCATGTATTAGTCAAGTGTTAAATTTAAGTTTCCTATCTTAAGAAATATAGGTGGATTTGTGGGATGGCTCAGCGGGTGAAGACACTTGCTGCCAAACTGATGACCTGAATTTGATCTTCAGGTCCCACATAGTGGAAGAGGAGAACGATAATAGATTTCTACAAGTTGTCCTTTGATACACAATACGTGTATGTGTGCATGCACACACACACACACACACACACACACACCCAGAGGGAGAGAGACAGACAGAGAGACAGACACACCAAATTAAAAAAGAAAAACATAATTTTTAAAGCTATCTGCCTTTTTTTTAAAAAAAAAAAAAAAAAGAAGTGATCAGAGCATTCTCACAGGACTGGCTGGCTTTGGATCTAATCTCATCTGTTTTCCTAAGGGCTTGGTTGATTATATATTTCTTATACATGCAAATATCCCTGTAATCAGGCCACAGAAAGATGTCAGTAGAGAATTTTTAAGGAACTGCAGATTTCATTGCTGTTCCCTAGCATGCTTAGAGAGCAATTTGCATGCGCACAGGCACCGTGGTAAAATAGGCATTATGTTCCTTTGTATTTTCTGAATCTCAGGCGTCAGTGAATAATCTCACCTGCACAGGATGACAAGCGAACGGAACTCCCATAAACAACCAAACTCCACTGCAGTTCTTTCAAACTGTGCTCAATTAAATGCCCGATTAATTTAAATGGATAGACTGTAAATAAAATAATGCACATGATTATCATCTAATTAGCACTGGCCAGCATTAAAACGCGCTCATTAGTGAGCTGTAGAGTATCCTAAGGCTCACAATTAGTAATCAGGGTGTACGTGATTGGCATGGGTAGCTGCCGCGATGTAGCTACTCAACCCAATAAATCAGAGTTAGGGTGAAATGTGCCTTATAAAGGGGAAAGAGGAGTACATAGCCAGTTGGTGAATTGACATTTTTCTCCTTTATTGTAATTAAGGTGCAATCCCTACTCTCAGACACAAACAGATAAATCTAAGAACAACAGAACCTCTATAGGAAAATAAAAATGTGCACTCAAGATGAAACAGGAAGTCCCAATAATTACCATAAAAGAATACAAAAAGGAAAAAATACACACACAAAAAAAACCCTTTGTGTTCATTAGCTGAGAGCATGAAATTCTACTGGAGTAAGTACAGAATAAGAGGAAAGATAAGCAAGGTCTTAAGCTTTCGTGCATGTTGAAAATTCCAGTAAGCATTTCAATATGACTGAAACGCATGTTGTAATTTAGAGAGCACCTTGCCTTTATAATTTCACTGTTAGTGTGAAACCAACAGGCTGCAGAGGACAGACACAATGGAAGTTACATTCATATCTAAATGAAGCCGTCATGGCAGATGCTGTTGATAGGCTACACTATTTTCCCTATTACAAAGGCTAGAACTTCTTTACCTTTTCAGACTCTCTTGCAGCTAGAGAAGGTCAGGTGATCCTGTCAGGCTTATGAAACATAGGTATCGGACTCTGTGGGACTTTTCCTTCCTAAACAAAGCCTTTGTTTCCCCTCTTGTTTAGACGTAAGCAGCCACACTGTGATGACTTAGACAAGGACATGGTACACTATGACAGCAGAGCAAAAGAGACCAAGCCTGATTCCTGTATATCCCCCAGCTGGTTCACCAGCCTTGGCTATCTACCCCACCCACCTTGGTAAAAGAGAAAAAGGCACATTTTGATTGCATAAGGCCCTGGAATAGCTTGTTATTAACTATGAATAAATAAATAGGTTGTTAACTATGAATAAATACAGCTTTAAGACAGGTTTTTATTCATAAGAATATTGAAGAATAAGTATATGGAAAATTAAACTATACTATGCTTAACTGAACTTCAGATATGACCTTTATATTGAGAGATAGTCTAAAATGATTTTCATGTATTTTTGTGTTTACTTAGGCAGGTTCTAGTTATTTGACTAAGTCTAGTCTGGAGTGGTATGGATGTCTCAAATTACCTAGCACTCACCTCAAATTACCTAGAACTCACATTTCTCCTGCCTTAACCCCCAAGTGCTGGCATGACTAGCATGGGCGATCATGTCTAGCTTTTAGAGTGATCTCAAAGTTACTAATTTAAAGAGGGAACCAGTTCATCTGCTTGCAAGTTACTATTGTGGAAAGGATGGTGCATGTTCCTGTAGCTTATTTTAGCTGTCTTCCAAAAATATTTCACCTCCCCTGCTTTAAATAAAGGAAGCTATTAATTAGGCATTTTATATGATGTATGGGAACTATGAAGGCTATATAGTCTCTAGCCCTCATTAAGCATAATGGGCTTACATTGGGAACATCTGGATTCCATCTAAAGGTGATAAACCATTGGAAAGAAAGTAAATGAAGGAGAGGGGAGATTTAAAGGATAGCCTAGAAAGATGCGAGGTCATGCCACTAGTCACCTCACAGGCAGTTATGGTCTCAACTCAATTCCCTAAAGCCCACAAGCTAGAAGTATTCCTAGGATCTAGTAGAGCTGCAGTAGGTGGCTGGGAGCCAATTGGACACTCCTCAGGGCAAAGGCTATGGTATTCTATAATAGCTGTGTATGTATGACCCTACACCTCGAGCACCCAAAGGCACTTGATTAATGTCAAGTGGATGGTTGAACAGTTAGAAAAGAAAAGCCCAATTTGATCCTAAAGAGCTCTTTGAACAGTTTTTGACACTGTTTTCTAATATTTCTTTTACACGGTCATTCTCAAATACCTCAGTATCATAAAATTAACTTACAGAGTTGTGTTACATTCGAGAAGTGCATTTCAACTGCTGGAAAAACTAAAATATGACTTATCTTTCTTTTTTTTATTTACCATTTGTTTAATGACTTTAAAAAACGAAAGAAAACAAAGTACTAATTGACATTTTCCTTTAGAAGGGTTGGTTTTTTAAGTAAGAGTTTAAAGTGAACGGAAGAATGTAAACGTAATTTAAACTGTAAAGACCCAATTAGCTTATAAACAAATGGTTGTTGCTCAGGTCTATGGAGTTTGTGGTTTTAGTAGGGTTCCCCCCCCCCGCCCCCATTGGTAGAAATATGAAGATCTAATCCTGGTATTAAAGGTGGAAACCCAGACATACTCAAAGGCAGAGAAGTAACCGTTTCTTCTTCCCGTGTAACATACAGTTTCCAAGGTAATCCTTACGATTATCGTTTTCCGTTGCTCACAGTGTTGAGTTTGGGCAGAACCTATGATTTTTACCTTCTGACCAACAGGCAATGGAAACACGGATTGCACACACACACACCAGCCCTTTCTGCAGAGGTGTTGGACCCCTAGGACCCTCTTCTCTCTCCACCTGGTCATGAAGAAAAGAAATCAGTGCTGTTTCTGATTTGTATGGCGAGAGCAAAGTCCGTGTGAGATGAACTGTGTGGATGGCCTCCCAGAGCTGAGCTGGTCCTCTGGTTGACAAAGCACAAAATGTGAATCAATCCTACAGTTGCAAATATAGAAATTGTGCCCCAGACCTAGGCCTGAAAGCAGATTCTTCTTCTTGAAGCGTCTAGGTGAAAATTTCCCCCAGCTGACGTTTGATTGAAGTAGTCGAGGCCCTGAAGTAGAAAGCCCAGGTAGATGGGTTATGGCAAACTAATCCTGGGAGGAAAAGCAAATGAGAAGATTGAGAAGAGGCAAAGTAGACTCGGAGATGCATTCTTCAGTTCTTTCTTAAGGTCTTGGGGAAGCTGTTCCCGGGGACTTGGACCTGTAATCCCACCTCCACGGGAAGCTGAGACATAAGATTGTCAAGTTCCAAGCCCCGAGAGCAATTTAGTGAAACCTCTCAAAATGAAAAATACCTAAAAGCCTGGGAATATAGCTCAGTGGTAGCCCTTGGCCTAGTACGAGTAGTAGGAGCAAGGCCCTAGGCCCACCCTACCCTATCCCCCCCCCAAAAAAAAAAGAAAAACAAACAGGTCTTAGTGAAGCTTTCAGGTATTTAGATTAGGGCCCTTTTTGAAGAGAGCCACACTTCTGAGTTCCAAACTAAGAGAGCTATAATTACAGCTTGCTGGAGTTGTTGTCCAGAGCAAAAGAAAGCATCAATTGACTTGTAAAGTTCTGTAAGGAGACTGTAAGTAGCTGACTAGCAGGTAGTACTCCCACAGCTGTCCCTGCTTTACTTTCTTCCCATGCTCAAAGTCAGGTATGTTCAGTTCTTTCCACATAGCGCTCTTCCAGCTCGACTGTTAGGGACAGATCTTAAAGATGGTTTGGGGCCAGGTTCTACACACGGGGGAAGGACCATTCCTGTTGACCTCCAGATGGAGAGTGCGCTGCCCTGTGGCTTGTCAAGCCCATGGGAGGACCTGTGTTAACTTGCATGGGCAGATGCGCATGGAGGCGGTTCAGATTTACAACAGGGAGGAGGGCAGGCATGAAGAGGAAGTGGAAAGCCTCTGGATTTTTCTACGATGGTGTACAGAGGCTGCTGAACCGTGGGAGTGGAGTGATACCCCTTTAGGATGCCATACCGAGCAGAAAGCCTCCAAAAAATCCTCCAGTTACTAATACATTCTGCTTTATGAACGACACCAACTCCTCAGCTTTGCTCTTGACCTCAGTTGGTAATTGGGCGCTCTTCCGAATCTTCAGCTGTTCCTTGGCCTTTTTCATGTCCTTCTCTACGCGATTCCAGTCAACTTTGATGTGGCCAGTATGGTTTGCGAGCTCAAGGAGAATAATGCCCCCTCCCACCGCTGTGGCAGCCAGCTTTCCAACTTTCTGGAATATGAAGCCAGTGCACCAGCCCGTGATGCCGCCAATCAGGAGCTGGGTTGCCACACTGTACTTCTCGCCCGCAGACCGTGTCTCCTGCCCAAAAAGTTTGCGCCACCAAGGCTGGTTTTTGCCAAATTCTGTAAGATCCAATGCCTCATAAGCATCAAAGTGCTCTTGACTGTTCGCGGCCATCTCTGTGAGCTGCGAGTTGAGAGAGGACAGCCGCAGAGGGTCAGTAGGGCAGGAGATAGAGCGCTTTGCGGTTACGGTGGTGGTGGCTTGTGGTCGTTGTCATGGCCTGCTGACCTTCCGCACGTGGGCAGATGTATCCATTCCCAAGGCCGTGGCGAAAGAGGGCAGGTGGAGCATGCGCCTCAGCTTTTCTTCAGGAGGAGCTACGTCATAAAGCCACCTTGGCCTTTATCAAACTGCGTGTTCTGGTTTTCACCCTTGCACTGTTTTGGACATAGATCTCCCTGTTGCTCCTGTTGGCCTCAACGTTCTGGGTTTAAGTGATCCTCCCATGCCTCTTGAATAGCTGAGATTATAAGTGCCTAACACCGTACCTTGCCTGGCTCCTCTGTGATTCGTGCCTCGCCCTCCGGTTCTCACCGGGATCCTTGGGCACCTCCCCTTTTTTTTTTATTTTTTGAGATCTACTTACATCGTTTCCCTCCTCTTTTCTCCATCCAAACCCTCCCTTATCTCTTTTAAATTCTTGGTCTTTTTTTCTCAATGGTACTACATGCATATGTTTATACTTGTATATATTCCTAAATACATACGTGCACCCTGCTCAGTCTGGATATTGGTACTTGCATGCACGTTTTCAGAGCTGATCATTTGGTATTATTGTATAACCAGTTAGTTGATGCATAATCCAGTAAACACGAGTTTTAACAGAGTTACTTTCCTCACACAGCAAACATCTCCAAACCCACAAAAGTCCCCTCTTTCACTCATCCCAGTATTTTTTATACCTGCTAAGTATCTCTTCTAGCAAGAATTTCCATCTTAAGGTGTCAAGGAAGAATGGAATTGGCAATTTAATTATAAGAACAATCAGTGGGCATGAAGTCTATGAATATACTCATGTTAATAGTGTTGCCTCATTATATCAGTTGGATTATTTCACATCTTCAAGTATTCCCTTTCATAGCTATAAACTTGAATTTTAATTTGGCATAGAATGTCTGAAAGGCCAAAATGTATTATATAGATCCGAAATTGTTTAACAAAAGAGCAAATTTCAAATTGGATCACAGCCCTTTTTAGAATTTATAGCCTTGTTCATCTCATTAAGTAAAATTAAAACAGTATCTATGAAACACATTTTACACAGCCTTTCATATCATCTTTCTTGCTCTTTTTATAGGGAAATGACAATACCCCTGTACCGCCTTCCACAAAGACGGTGCTTCGCAAGAGCAAACAAAAGAGGAATTTGAGGAAGGGTTACAGTTTGAATCTGAAATGTCCCCGATGAGCTCAGTTTGAAACTGCTGGCATCTACCCCCTGTATCCTAATGCTGTGTGGTCCACACAAACTGAGCTGCAATTGTGCCTCTCGATTGGCCGGGATGGGAAAAGCATGACCAGACCAAAGCCAAGAGAATCAGATGCCCAGTAACAGCTCAGGACGGGCAGAATACTTGCTTCTCCTTTGCTAAGTCAAGGCAGTCCTTAGATAAGAAAGATTGACAGCTCCGCTACTCCTTCACCCGCCTCCCCCAGATGTTCTAATGGCAGAGCTAGGGATAATTGTGAAGAAAAAAATAACAGCCCAAGGACTACATGCTTTTAATGCAGAATTGCTCAACTTGGAGATGTCAGCGTGTGTTACAGGCAGTGGTGGGTAAAACACCATCCAGTAAAAGCATGGTGTGTGGTCACGGAACACAGGCTGGGCAACACTGTCTAGGGAGTGAAGCCCGGGGCCTGGAAAGTCCATTTTACAATGGGAGTTGGAGTATGAGCCTCCAGTGTGCTGCAGTAGAGAGAGCTGGGAGCGGGACTATTGTCTTCATCTGGGGTGGGTTCTCTCTCTGGTACACGTGTCACCTGCTCTCGCCTACATGGTTCCCAGATGATCCCAGGGAAGGGCTTCAGCCCTCATCTAGCCCAGCACTGGAAATGAGGTGATGGACATTGGGAGCCAATGTAACCCCTGAGTTGTGCCTCAAACCTAACCCAGCAGGACCCCAGCTGCCATATTCTTTCATCTCCCAGCAGCCTCGGGGTTGGGGGGAGCAACACAGTCTTTGAACTGAAGGCGGAATTATATTCAGACATCACGTGGCAAAATGTTGGTGGAATAGGAAAGACCCCAAGAAATTAAGAATTCACAACAGAGCAGAATTAATTGGCTTCACGCTAACCTTTATAACTCCACTTTTGAGTTTTTTTCCTACCACTTCTGTGCTGCCTAAAGAAATGCGATGTGGTTCCTTTGAAATCGTTGGTGCGATCGCCATCAAAGGAGAGCCAAGACAGTAATTAGTACTTTTAACAAACCAGCCTCGTATCTGACATAAACTCCAGTTGTCCTTTGTGGAGCCCCCAAACGGAGCCTTTATTCTCAGAACTTTCCCATGCGTTGTTACGGGAGCTGCGTCTGGTCCTTTCTACCACTCAAGTCCTTTTCGTGGAAACAGGATAAGGACTTCAAAGCACTAACAAAATAGCATCACCTGACCTTCATGGGGGAGTCACCAGATGACATGAAAGATAAGGGGACAGTTAGGAATGGCTCTTTAGTTCCTTAGCAACATTAGATTCAGGTATTCATCCAAAAATGCTGCCTACAAATTACCAGGCGACCAAGATGAGGACCAAGTCTTCAGGGCAAAGTGATACTTGGGAAGCGTTTGTTACTATTTTCTGAATGACCATTGAAGCACGGCTATCAGACATATATGTATCCTAAACCAGGAAAACTTGTTCATAAAGTCATCAAGTTACCAGAATATGGCCATGAATTATGGATAAAACACACAGTTTTGATGCCTTTGGGTTCCCAGGACATGGTACAGGGAGGATGAACCCAGACTCCTCAATTTGGAGCACCAAAGCTTCAGGGAGACCCAGGTGGCCAGAGCTCACAGGATGGAATCAGGGGGAAGGGACCTGGCCTCTGCAGAGGTGCCTCTGGGAAAAGCTGCCGAGACCAATGCTGACATGCTACAGAGCCCCGCCGCCCACTTCACCTTAATGTAGTTAGGGATAGGAAACAATATAAATTTTGTTTTGCTTTTCAAGGAAAAGCACGGTGGAGTTGGATTTGTAATACCCAATTCAGTAGCTACTAGACACACACTTAAATTAACTAAGAATAAATAATATTTTATAATAGCTATGCTAGTTATTCTTCTTTTAAAAAGAAAAGATTTACTTATTTATAATCTATTCAGTGTCCTGCCTGCATGTGTCCCTGCAAGCCAGAAGAGGGCACCAAATCTCATTATAGATGGCTGTGAGCACATGTGGTTGCTGGGAATTGAACTCAGGACCTTTGAGAGAGCAGGCAAAGCTCTTAACCACTGAGCCATCGCTCCAGCCCCACATGTTAGTTATTCTTATGTCAACTTGACACACAAACTAGAGTTACCTTAAAGGAGGGAGCCTCAATTGAGAATAAGATAAGATCTGGTTGTGAGGCATTTTATTAATTAGTGGTTGGTGGGAGAGGGCCCAGCCCATTGTGGGTGGTGCCAACCCTGGGCTGGCTGTCCTGGGTTCTATAAGCCAGGAGGAAACAAGTAAGCCAGTAAGCAGCACCCCTCCATGGCTTCTGCATTAGCTCCTGCCACCAGGTTCCTGCCGAGTTTGAGTTCCTGTCCTGACTTCTTTTGATGATGCACAGCTGTATGAAATGTAAGTCAAACAAACCCTTTTCTCCCCAACTTGCTTTTAATCATGCATGGTGTTTCATCACAGCAACAGCAACCCTAACTAAGACAACATCCTTCCTCAGCTGTATTAGGCACATTTTTAAGAGTTTAGTAGTCATATGAGCCAATAACTACAATATTATACAAAAGCAAATATCTTTATCATTCTAAAAAGTTCAATTAAAAAAACTGCTGGGGAAAGTAGTTTGAATATATTTAATGAATCAAAACTTTTTTTAAGAAATGTTTTTAAACAAGAATTTTGTGTGTGGGTCCATTTTGTCTCAAAAATTTTGGACCTGTAAAATGTAGAGTTCTGTTCTTGGATTTTAAGAATGTCTTATGACATGTTTAGGCCCTCTGTTGTGGGGACATGTATACAGAGATGGCACCAACTTAACCTTCTAAGGGAGAAGCCCAATCAATAGGCTATCAAAAGAAAGTGACTCGACATTCTTCTTTGTAGCTAGTTTTAGCAATAATAAATTCCCTTGCATTTCTTTTAGAATGCATGTTTGATTGGGATAGCTTCTAAGCCTCTCGTCTAGATCGTATCATCCTGACAGCTCAGGATATTGACATTTTTCTCTTGAATATGCAGATGCATAGACACTGAATAGATGGATATGGTGAGTCAAATGAGCTCAATTTTGCTTATTTCTTGTGAATAAATTGAAAGCCGAAGTCTTCTACATGGTCATTAAAATCAGGCATTTTCTCCAAGGCTGTACAGAACCGTCCCTCTTGCTGCCGAAGCAATTTCAATCACAAAAGCAAATTGCCTCCACGTGGATTCCTCCAGGAGATTTCAACTAGATGGAAAGAAAAATCTCCTCACGAGGGTCTCAGAGGCTTCATGGTAGATGGGGGTAGAGTTGTTGGAGATTAATTATTGAAAATAAGTCCCATTCCCTCCCCCCCTGAGGATCGCATGTCATCTACAGATAACTATGTAGGGTATCTGAAGAAAGTTCCTCCATGGCAACCAACCTACAGGAAATGCCTAGTAGAGTCGGGCACAGCAGCAGAATCCCCAGCCTATTGATGCCCCAGTCCCCTAGGCCTGGGTGAAAGCAGGCTCAGAGTGTACACGGATGGAAGATTCAGGACGGATGTTATTGACTCAACAGGAAACTTCCAAAAAAGGCTCGGAGGGAAGTGGGCCTCTTACATCTGCAGGTGGAGGCGGGGCAGACAAAACGCAGTGTGCTGTAGCCTCCTGCAGGGACAGGGACAAGGAACGCTGAAGAAAAGAACAAGAACGATGATTCTCTCCTACTTCTCTCCTGGCAGTTCCCCAATCAACATGGGATGGATTTATTCTCAAGTAAAAGCTTCTTTCGCCCTGAGCTTCCCCCCCCCCCAAGGAATCAATTGCAAAAAAAAACAAAAAACAAACAAACAAACAAACAAAAAAAAACAACAAAAAACCGCTAGTTAATGTGTCTTATAAAACCAACAGGACATTTTCTAAAAACACACTTGGAGAGCAGCCAGTGATTAGGTGTTAGAGATGCTATTTTCCATGACCACAACCAACTGGTATGTTTTCATCCACATTTATGGTCTATTTAATACATCATCACCTAAAGTAATTCGTGTATAATACCCCTGAGAAGAGTTACAGACTGCGTTGAAGGAGACCACAAGCTACCAACATGTAGCGAAGACAGACTCACAGTCTTTGAGCTTGATCAGAAAGACAGGGTTATCCACTGAAAGTCTAGAATTCCATGAGGAAGAAAAAAAAAAATCCTGCTGAGAAGTTGTTGGTGTAATAGTACAGCCCACAATTAATTTTCTAAAGTGAGGCACAGAGATTGGTCCGATGAGCCAATGCACATGTATCTAATAGTTTTTCGGAGGTTGAAGAATTTGGTTTTCCTGATTTTGAAAGACTTGACTCCTAAAAGTAAAATATGGGGACGCCACAGTGAAGACATTTTCCGGTAAACAGTAATCCAGTGGGGTGGCTTCAGCAGGGTTTACTGACAGGCACTTCTGTAGAACAGAGATCAGCAGTTGACAGTTTCTGGTCCAGACAGGAGCTGGCTTTGCTCATTTGCCCTGGATAAACTTGGCTGTCACAAGTTCAGCCATTGCTGGCCTGGAAAAGACTCTGTATTCTGGATGTAAGTCAAATAGATAAGGCATTTCAATGCACTGAGCAGGACAAAGCAGCCACCGCGTGAAGTTGAGTCATGCAGTAAGAACTTAGAGAACCCAGACCGAGGGGCTGTGAGTTGTAGGGTCTTTATGAAGTCCCCCAAAAAGCACAGTACATGACATGATGGTTTGGAAGATGGACTTCGCTTCAGTGACACCTCAGAAAAGCCCATCTCACCGTGCAGTTACTCATTTACACAGTGAGAGAGACTGTGTCAGCATGAACACAGACGCTCAGGAGAGCAGAACATCACCTAAGCCCCTGTGGTAGCATTTGTGTTAGTTGCTTGCTAGAACTTCCTCTGTCACCAGAAACCTGGTGACCAGGGAGTGCCTGACACCATGGAGCGGCAATCAAAGCAAAGGTGAAATCACATAACTAATCCTAAGAGACCGTATTACTACCCAAGACTGCAAGAATGACTTGATGGGGGAAATGTATTGCTATGAACACTCTGGAGACACAGACGCCGACTTGAGTCAACCAGAAAGAACTCCAAAGGAAGGACCAGGTCAGTCAGTGATGGAAGAGTAGACACAGGTGTGACTAGCAAAGAAATCGAAACTCCTTACACTTAGGCGTTGGCGTCCATAGTCCATATGGGAATCTCCCAGATGTGACATGACACAATTCGAGAGTCTCTTTTCCACACGCCTTCACACCTTCCATAGGATTCAAGAGCTTTTGCACAGGACTTCAGATTCCTCAATGCAATCTCCGAAGCCTTTAATGAATGTTTAAAAGGAATGTATGTAGTCAAAAATCCAAGCATGAGGGGGGGGGGGGGGGGGGGGGGGGGGGGGCAAGGAGAGGGATACGGACATGAAGTCCTACTCCAACAAAGGAGCTACTGGCATTTGATAGCCATGGGGAGGGAGAGAGTTAGATTTGTTCTTTAAGAGTGTAACCCTTGCTAGGTCCACCATGTTCCAGTCAGACTTCACACCCAAGAGCAGTTGAGTAACACAATTTTCTCTTAATGAGTTTAAAGGGGGGGAGGGTAGAGGGAGGAAGAGAGTGATGGAGGGAAAGAGAGGGAGTGAGGTGATGGAGACAGAGACCCTAAATTGGATTTGTAAGGAGGTAAGAGTGGATCTGGAAGAAGGTGGATGAGAGGAAATTAATATCAAGATACACTGTATGAAATTCTCAAAGATATTTTTCTTTGAGAAATATTTTAATATCATTCTTAAAGAGGGAGACATTTGATGACCTTGAAATAGGGAAGAGGGAGCAAGGAAGATTCAGATGTGTGTGTGTTGGGGGGAATTAACAGTATCCAGAACAATTACGAATAAACCATGCAGATCTTTGCTCCCTGGCATTTGTGCTTCCTCGCTGCCCTCCACTCGCAGCTTTTCTTTGTTTGATGCAAACACTAGAGAGGCAGTGTCTATTTAGATGAAAAAACTCATGAATGTTCCACTGAGCCCATGACCTCTCTGTGTGTAATTTCACAGACTCACAGGGACCCTGATTGCTGCATGATATCCAGAAAAATGAAGAACAAGAAGATATACTATATACATTCTATTAGAAGAAGAAATGTACACAAAAAACAGGGTAGAATATTAAAATCCAAACAATAAAAAATGCTGTATTTAGTGCCAGGAACCCTCAACTGGTTTATTGTTGACAACTCGACTAAATTTTAGTTATAGCAAGCTCAAAGATTAAAAAGAAGAAATGAGTCTACCAAAGGAGAGGTATCCAGTGTTTATCCAAAGGGAAGAAGGATTAACAGGGATTTGGAAATGTCAGGTAAAATGCAGGCACTCACTACATTTTCTTTTGAAGATTTAATTTATTTTTATTTTATGTGTATGAGTGTTTTGCCTCCATGTACATGTAAAGCATCATATGTGTGTCCCTGGGGACCTTAGAGGCCAGAAGAGGTTGTCAGATCCCCGGGAACTGCTCTTATGGATGGTTGTGAGCCATCATCTGGGTTCTGGGAACTGAACCTGGGTCCCATGCAAGATCAGCAAATGCTTTTTAATCTCTGAGCCATCTCTTCAGGCCCCACTCACTAAATTTTGATAGATAAAGAAAATATTGCCATTACATATATCAAAAAGGAACAAGGATATTTTTTTAGAACAAACATATTTTTCCAGAATTGTTCATTTGAGGGAAGAAAGGCCCACATAGACTCCTTGCTTATGTTATTCTGCGCTACTCTTAAGAAGTAGAATAGTATTTTCAATTCTTCATTTTAGAAGAAATTTTCTATACTGGTAATGGTTGTATGCTAGATTTTTTAAAAGGTTGACATGTTTTTCTTTCAATAACTAAATTTTGGTTTGCTTGTCAGCAACATAACATTTGAAGATCTTGGCATTCAATGCAGTCTTTTTCTTATAGTTGAATTTTAACATTTGGTAGGATTTTTTTTGCATGTTTCTGCTTCTAATCAAAACTGTACAACCTATGACTAAGGTGATGTCTAGGATTGCTTTCGTTACAAAGAATTTCAAAGGAAGAACAGAGGAAAGAGGCCAATTTCTACATGGTGTGCTATCTTAAAGTTCTGTAAGGGTCTCCACATTAAGATATCTGTCGGCAGTAAATCTAACAAGCGAGTTTAATTTTGCCTCTAGAATGTTTTAATTAAAAAGACTGCACAGATTTTAACAGCTAGAATATATTTTAGTGATCTTAAAAGCATTGGGTGTTCAGAGTAGGAAGCATAATTTCACTAGATAAATCAACGCATTCAAGAGCAACGAAGATTCTTATATTTTTAAGTTAATCTTAAGGCAAGAGAATGTGCACACAAAAATGTTTTTTATGCAATTTTAGATGGCTTGTTTATGAGGTATCAAAATAATAATTGAATTTCAGAATCCCAAAGGCGTATTTAGCAAGTCATTAATCAGATAAACATTTCCAACTCAATTATAAAAGTGGTAATAGCTGTGAGCTAATTAGGACATTATCTTAAAGCAGAATATTCATTTCCCCTCAGCCTGCTACATGGGCTGTGAAAGAATAGAATAAGCACATTTCACTGAACAACCGAACATGTATTAAAATGAGTATTTAGAAACGACTTCCCATATTCAACACTGTCTTGTTAATGCTACAGAAGTCGGGGCACGCTGACCTGTGCAGAGTGACAGAGGACTTGTCCATCTGGCTGGCAGTGTTGCTTAGGACAGCTGTTACCATGATATACCAGACACACGATGAGCCCATTGCGTGACCAGATGGACTTCCTGTAACGAGCATTGTTTGTTCAGAAAGTGGTTTATTAAGCATCAGGATCAAAAATGAGACAATAGGATGTTATATTTGCCATGTAAATTACCCTAAAATGAAATAGAAGCCTCATTGGTTACAGGTTAATATGTGCTGTACAGAAGTAGATAAAAGTGGACTCAATTTGAGGCTTAAATTCATGACTTCAAAAACACTGTTTAAAGAAAAAAAGAAGGAACAGAGAGAAAATTGCTAGAAAGATCTGATTTTTCCTCTTGGTCCCTGGAGGAGTAGCCCATTCTTGATCATTTGTAATGTGGATAATAATGGTTAGAGTTAAAATTGCCATGTCAAACATAGGGAATGTGACTTCTTAGACAATTCTACATGATGGAATAGGTCATGAAGTCCTAAATATCATGAACTTACAACATATATAATCAGATATAACTTTATGTAATTCTACATTAACTTTCTTTAATGAGAATGCGTTGGGTACCTCTCTCTCTCTCTCTCCCTCCAGACTTTCAAGCTGACTGAATTCTGCAAATCAATATATCCGGGTATAATTAAGAGCATGGGCAGTTGCAGACAACGCTAACACAATCTTATTCATTCTTCATGTGTTGTTTTCAATTGACAAGAAAATTAAAGTACTTCTACTGGACCTTGAATTGATTTATTTTCCTTAAGCTAATAGGCTACCATTGTTCTGCTTGTGGTTCACCAATTTACTTACAAACAGCTGCTGTGTGCACGCAGAAACCAGAATGTGCACGTTGTGGCCATTGCAGTGAGAATCTTGGCGAAACAATGGCGAATCCAACCCACAAAGACACTAAAAGGGGGGTGTGGCTTGTGACAGGAAACATCTGCCATCAGGTGTTTCCTGTCACCGGCCTTTCCTTACCACCAAAATGGATGTCTTTCCTATATACTGCTAATTTTGCTTTTAACATCTTTACTTAGATATTGGACATAACTTTTCACCCAGCAGAAAGCCTCTCAGGTTAAATACCAAGCCCTTGCTGTCCTGGAACTTGCTCTGTAGACCAGGCTGACCTCGAACTCACAGAGATCCACTAGCCTCTGCCTGAGTGCTGGGATTGAAGTATAAATGATTTGGGAAGGATTCTCTGCACGTAATCTTTCACAAATAACAATGCAGAATTCAACGATCCATAAAATTCTTTCCTTCCTCATTAGCAGTTGTTGTAATAAGCGTTAAGCTTCCCCACTCCTGACACGTTCTTTGAGATCCTAGCTATCATATGATCATAGGATGCTAATCATGCATAAAGCTTAGAATAGTGTCCGTAAAGTGAGGTCGCTTTAATCGTTACCTGGACCTGTCTCACGTGTAGTAGGAAACTGGTCAAGACGTGGGCTTGAGTGATTTGGGTAAATCTGACTTTCTTGGATCCACCAGTAAGGACGATGCCCAAATAATATCCTGCAATTAAAGGCAGACGAATTTCACATGTACTTAAATACAACCATTAACTAAGTGGAGACTTGTCATTCTTGTAAAACCTAACTCAAGTAAAGAGTCATGATTGAAACACCCTGATATAACTTGGGTTTTGGGCTCTCATCTTTACAAAAGATGGTAGTATCTGGGGTTTGGGTACCCTTGCCTCCCACAAACAAGGAAGTCCTATGGGTGCTTTGGGTACTTAGAGTGGGACTATCAAAATGGTCCTTAGACTCATCAATCACACTATTGTTCCGCTAACTCCTTGGTTAATCATAGCATATGTGTTAGTGGGTTTTGTAATCACCTATAATTCAGTCAAAGTGAGTATTTCTATGCTTTTTGTAAGTTCTACAAAAGTAACCAATTTGTTTGGAATCTATTCCAAGTCAAACTACATAGATCTGAAACCTGATCATTAATCGAAAATCACAAATTTAAGAATACGTTTTAGGAAAAAAAAATAAAACAAGTCAGGAGTCGTACCATTTGAATATAAGATTGAACCAGTCCCCTGTGACTGCTACCCATATCATCTTGGTTCCAACAGCCTGATTCAGTTGAAACCAATGTAGAAAGTAAACAGAAAAGGTATTCCAGGGGTCTCCAACGTTGGACATAAAATGCAGAAAATCATAGTAAGCCCTGTAGTCTCTCTCTAGATGTTGAGTAATGAGTACTCCGCCCCTATGAAGGAAATCCATCTTGAAAAGACGCAGCTCTACGTATAAAGACACAGCAACAGAAGCTGTGTCTTTATACGGCGCCCTGGTGATGTGTTGAGTGTTAAGCCATCACTGTGACACATGATGCAGAGCATCCATGGAGACAGGATGATGGTCCTCCTCCCCGCGAAACCTCATCTGTTTATGACTTTAGTTGGAGGGAAAAGAGGTGCTGATCCGGGCACTTGGGGGACAATCTGGAGAGAAGCCCGTGGATTTCTTCTGCCTCCTCCTTTCCCATGAACAGTTGGACTGTGTTTGCTTGGAACTTTTCACACAGTTCATTTCCCTCAAGGGCAGACATTAGCAATCTCTATGCTTGGCTAGCAGACAACATAAATAATTACTCCTCGTCAAAGAAGCCTCAAAGCCATGCATTTTAATTTCAGATAGACTGTGGCTTTCTGACTATTATACTGTGTCTTTCAGGAAAACGAGAGAGCGATTTTTTTTTTTTGAAATCTCTTATGATTCGACAGATTCATTTCTGATCATAGCTTTTGAAAAATAAATGATCGGGTAGATCTTCAGTATCAAAGAATGTCAGGATATATATGGAGCAAAGACAAGATACAGCAAATACATGAACTCAGAGGGAGATATGGTGTTTACATGTTTGAGTGTAAGGCCAAAAAAAAAAAAAAGCAGACTTCTTCGACTTACTTGGGTTATAGAAATGTGTTAGAACTAAACTATTATTATGATTATCATTACTACAATGTATGTATGTCTGTGTGTTTATGGGTGCACACATAGCATGGTGTAGTTGTAGAGGTCAGAGGCCAAAGTTCAGGAGTCAGTTCTCTGTTTTCACGGAGGGTTCCAGGGCTTGAACCCAGGTCATCTGGCTTGTGGAACAAGTACCCTTACCACCGAGCCATCTCCCTGGCTCTATATTGCTTTTAACTGAATACAGAATACAGCTGTGAGCTTTGGAAAACTGCACTGGGACAAAGGAACTGACTCCCAAGGGCTTCCCACCAATCAGGGATTTTCAGCCATTTGGATTGTTGAGAATTGCTCGTCAGAAGTAAATGAGAAGCACGACCCCGAAAAAAAAAAAAAAACCAGCTGGGGTGAAGAGAGTGCCACATGGAGACCTAGGAGTCACTGTCAGAGTGAGGTTCTCTTTCTATGAAGTAGGGTTGGCGAGGGTAAAGTCAACCCTTACAGGTGTTGAAGGTGTGGCCAGTAACGCGCTACTCATCCCTCCATTCAGACTGTCGTCTTTGCGGGTCACAGCCCTCCTTTACCAGAAATCTCTTCACTGGCTGTAGTTGTCTCTGTGAGGCTCTTCCAGACATCCCATCACTCCACAGGAACAGTGTGACGGGCATACACTCCCTATGGGGTTCTGTTGCCCTTTGTTGCCTCCCCTGGAAGAAATAGATTGACTGGCCATTAAAAATGTTTGGGGGCGCTTTACAGTGAGCATAGTTCTTCTGATAAGGGAGAAACATACGTGGACTTAGAAGAATTATTCTTAGCTGGCAATTAGATACCTCAGACTATCATGGGCAATGACCTTGTCTCAACCCATATCTGCTGAATTCTACTGGTGGGATCTGGGCATTGGTTATATAAAAATACTCCAAGTGAGTGATTCTGGTGTAGAACCTGGGCTTAGAATGACGGAGCTCAAACAAGCCATGTGCAGCATCTGTCTTGACCAACCAACGTCTATGCTTCAGGCTCTTTTGTTTTGCATATTCAGGCTCTCTAATTTCCATAATTTCTTTAATGAGCCATGAGAAAGGACATAACTTCCCTTTATTCTTTTTCTAAGAAGTATCTGAGCTACATAATTCATGATATTCATTTTCTTCAGAAGTGTCATGTCCTTAAATCAGGGATAAATGATATCAAATACATTTTGTCTTACAATTAAAAATTAAACTTCATGCTCATTCAAAATTTCAGCATCTATGGTCTGTGATGAAGTTGACTGAGGATTTGTTCTTCATCTTAGGTAGTTAATTTCGACAGACCCTGTGTCTCCAGAGAACGCCAGTTCTGTAGATTTATAGGATAATTAACAGAAGCAAAAGCATCTCAGTGTCTTTTTCCCTTTAACACAATCTGCGGAATCTTCTTATTCCATCATAGCTTGCTAAGGCTTTTCATGCCTTTGCCCAATGTGCTTTCTCAGCAGGCATTCTTTTTAGGGCATCATGTTCCCCTGCTAAAGTTGCCATGAGAGCATCGGACTGGGTGGCTAAAATAAACACACATTTATTTTCTCATAAGCATGGAAAGTGGAAGTCATGATGAAGGAGTCAACACTATTGTAGTTTGCTCCATGGCCCCTCCTTGGCCTTTGGATGGCTATCACCATCTCCGCGTGTCTTTTACATGGTGTTCCTCTGTACCTGTGTCCACCATGCGTTTGTCTCTCCTTTCCTTTCCTGTCTTTGTGTTTCTTAGTCTTTCATCTTTCCATCTTCACCCCTTTTTATCCACACAAACTGTGAGGTTTAATTACCTAGACTCATCACTACTGGTGTTGTATGAAACAAAAAGTCCAGGTTGACCTTGAATCTCCAGTTCTGGGGCCAGAGGTGTACTCACTCTACCACACCTGGCATTAACTGAGTCTTCGAATTGATTGCTATGGTTCCGCTTCCTAGCCAAAGAGCAAGGGCATCTCTAAAACAGCCAACAACAAACATGAAATGTCCAACGTTGCCTTTGAAGATCAAGCCAAGGCCACTGGGATGGCTCAACAGCTATGAACACTTGCTGCCAAACCTGGCAACCTGACTTCAAGCTGAACACACATGGCAGAAAGACAGAAGAGACTCTGCTCACCTGGGCATACATACCCACCCACCCACAGATAAATGGAAAACTCTCACACAAAGCAAAGACTACTACTCAAAAGTACACAGCCAAGCACCATTCGCTTCAGGATCAGTCTATATCCTCGCCTTGCTGTGGGATTCATCTCCAGTTATTTCTCTAGGCTTCCAACAACTAGAATTCTGCTATGCCAAAAAAAAGCTGTGTGTGTGTGTGTGTGTGTGTGTGTGTGTGTGTGTGAAAAAGAAAATTTTTTCTTAGTATGTGGTTTGGGTCCAGTCTTGGACTTTCTGGAATCACAGGTAGTATGTTTGTCCTTACATTTCTTCTAAGAAGGTCACGGTTTTCTGCAGATTTTCAATAGAAGCCCTGACCCAAACAAATTAAGTACAACATGAAGTTTACTGGCGTCCCTGTTCTGTCCATGTGCCTATTCCCTGGATCCATCCCTCTCCCTGGTTTCCTTGGAGACTTCAGGATGCCATCCTCCCCAGCATGACAGGCTTGTGTTAATGATTTCCTTACTTTTAATGACTGTGTGGGTGTGTTTCTTTTAACTCATGTAGCCAGTCTCAAAACCCTCTACTGTTGCCCTGTTTCTAAGTTAGTTCTAGTAATTGACTACTTTCAGCTCTCTCCAGAATGTTCTCATTCTGGTTTATTTAAACTCTCTGGGTTTTAGGCAAGCCCTGCTGGTTTTAGACTGCAACCTGGAGGCCACAGTGCAGACTTTTTTTCAGTACGTTTTGACACAGCAAATATTAAAAAAAAAAAAAACCTCACAAGATATATTCTTGTCATAAAACGAACTGTTTGTCTCCACTTATAGTTCCTGCTGCAGTTCAGCGCCAAGCAGACATGCTTGACTTTGGCTAGCGCTGCTCCTGTGTTGGCAGCAAACAAAACCAGGCCTTTAATGCCTTCGTGGGCTTTATCCCTTCCTAACAAACTCATCTGCCTCTTCTACAATAAATCATATTCGAGAACTCTCCAGTGTCACCTTGCAGAGTAAGTGGATTTATTTCAGGCTCTAGAGTTGAGACTCTAGTGACTTTTATAATAATTACCTCCATTCTGGCTAGCATCCCAGGAATACTGGCATCCCATAATGACACTATTAAAAACTGTCTTGCCACAACTTTCAGGTACCCCTTCCATTAGTCTCATTAGGAACTACTCTCTAGAACTGATCATGACCTATACATCCATAACCCAAGGCTTGGCTCACAGGAGAAAACAACAGCGTTGTTCTTCATTCTTTCCTTCTTGGTGGAGCTGAGGTGTGTTATGCAGCTGAGCTCATGTTCAATGGCAGAGGAAGCACTTACTTTACAACACAGTAGTCTCAAAGTTTGGTTTGCATCCTGCTCACCTAGACTTGTTAAAACCAAGATCCCAGGAACCCCTTTCCGGAGTCTTAGATGTAGTATTAATTGAGCAGGACCTGAGAATTTACATGTCTACTGAACTCCCAGACCGTGGTGATGCTATTGGGTGTTGAACCTTAGCTTTGAGAAGTACTGACAGGTTTTGATAGTCAACTGTTCTGGGTAGGACAGCGGTAGATGGTACAGCAAGAATCTTGTAGTCTAGTAGAGGCTGTGAGGCAGCTGCATAAAAACCCATGCTTATGCCCTTAGACTTGAACAGGGAGAAGAAGAGGAACTTTCAGTCTGGGCGAAGGAGGTTAGAAAGTTTTGTGGAAGAGGAAGCCTGTGACTGGGCCTTGCACAGGGAAATGACATTTGAGAATATAGTGTAGATAATACTATTGTGCTAACATGTTTGCATTAATTAGTAGACCTCATTTAAAAGCAGTAAAATAGCCGGGCAGAGGTGGCTCCCTCCCTCCTTTCCTCCTCTCCTTCCTTTATTTTGAAACTGGGTCTCAAGTTATAGCTCAGACTGGACTGGAACTCACTATGTAGCCCATGCCTGGTCTCAAACTCATGGCAATCCTCTTTCCTCAGCCTCATGAACACTGAGGTGAAAGATAAGAACCACCATGCCTGGCTTCAAATGACCACTCTTAAACTTAAGAGACAATTAAAAACTTTACTGGCAATTGAAGCCATGACTTCACACATGCTAGGCACTCATCTCTGAATTACAATCTTAATTAATACTTCTCCTTCCTCCTCTTCCAGGAGACAGGATGGCATGCTGGCCTCCAACCTCACAGCAATCCTCCTGCCTCAGTCTCCCTAGTACTGGGAACAGGTGCAAACCATCATGCCTGACTTCTTCTTAGACCAGCTGACTTCTTCATGACCAGCTTCTTAGAGAGAGAAAGTGGAAGAGTGGCGGCCAGTGCCCAGGAGACGGAGAATGAAATTCGTGCCCAGTGGGCACGGGGATGTGAGTAGCCGTAATGGGTGTAGCTGTGTTAGTACAGCATCAACGCTAGGATGCATAAAAAGAGTTGAGGTTGTAAATAATCTGTCATGGTTTTTTTTTTTTTTTTAACCACATTATCCAAAAGCTGAGGATTTTTCTTTTGGCATTGAACGTTTTCTGAGTATTGAGCAATGTCCTGTCTTTCCCCCCCCCCCCATACCGATATCATTCATCCTTTTTTTTTTTAATTGAGTACTTTATTAGTGCCTTACCTCCTAATAGTGCTATTCCCTATGAGATTATGGGATTATGGGGCCTGACTGCATTCAAACTACCACACCTCGTTTACAATCTTTATTATTGTTATTACTTTTAAAGTATGTGTTTTTAAAATAGCTTGGTGTCTCCTACGTGTCTCTCTTCAGGGAGCATGGGTCACTTTGGTAGTATTCTGGTCCCATTCACTTTGAAGTGATGTAAAATCTGGGAGCACATTGTTCTTGTGGCCAGTAGTCTTAAACCTCAACATCTGATGGATTGGCGGAGATAGTTTAAGAAAATGCCTGCTGCTGTCCCAACGGCTCACATCTGTTCCAGGGCACCCAATAGCTTTTTCTGTAAGCACATACAAACATGGAAACCAAATAAGTAAAATACTTAAGATAAAGCAAGGTTAGAGAAGCCTGGGAAACTCAAACAGTAAATTTTGGTAAATAGCTCGGTAACTTTCAGAATGTTGCTGCCTAATCAATCATAACCGGAGTCCGGAGTCAGTTCAGGAATCTTTTGCCATTTACAAAGAGAGGTATATAAGACTGACGGTGGTTGCGCACACCTTTAGTCCCAGCACTCGGGAGGCAGAGGTAGGCGGACCTTGTGAGTTCAAGGCCAACCTGATCTACGAGAGCTAATTCTAGGACAGGCACCAAAGCTACAGAGAAACCCTGTCTTACAAAACAAAACAAAACAAAACAAAACAAAGAGGGGTATATATTTTATAAAAGAATGCAGTTAAATTTCAATTTTTGCATTTTTCTTCGTCCGGTGGCAAGCTCTTCTTGCTAGCTCACTACAGATCCAGTCCAAGCCTGTCTTAAAACAAGAACTACGAACCCCAGAATGCCCTGCTCCATGTTTGTCCGCGAGAATTCCTCAGGCCTATTTTAAGCAATCGTTGCACTGAGAGCCTTCGCCGCTAGCCAATCAGAAGGCGAGTTGACTGGCGGGTAGCGGCGGTCCAGAGTTTGAAATCGAAACTCTGCGCGGCGGAGGAGCGGCTTGCTGGTTCCTGCCCGACGTGTCCGGTCTGCAGAAGACGGTGGCGTTTCTGGCCGCCCAGGTCGGGGAGCCTGCCGAAGGACTGCGGGGCTCGCCGCCCGCGCGCGGTGAGGGAAGGTCGGCTTGGGTCTGCCGGCGTTTGTCCGCCGCGCCTGGAACTCGGGTCTGGGCTGTTAGCCCCGGGGTTCGGGTTGCGTCATCCGGCGGTCACTGGGCCGCCCCGCCCCCTTCCCCGCCCCCCGCAGGCAGGGAGTTAGTGGGGTCCTGTTGGCGGCGGGGGTCTCGTGCAGGAAACCCAGACCGCCGGTCCCCCTGCTTCTTAGGGTCTCCTTGCCTGCGATCGGGTCCTTAGGAGGAGAAGTTGATTTGGGTTCTGTTAAAAAAAAAAAATGACTTGGAAGATTCATACAACATATTTGGATAATATTTCCTCTCCCCCCCATGCACACACCTCCCTTCATGTTACTGCTCTCAGAACGGCTTTCACCACAATTCGGCCCACGTGGCTGGAACCACCCAGTTCCTAGCTACTGGGACTATTGATACTTTGTTCTGTTTTTTAAACACAGGGTCTGGCCTGGAGCTCTCCGTTGACCAGGCTAGCTTTGAACTCAGATATCCTCCTGCCTCTGCATCTTTGTTGCAGACGGGGCTAAAGGGGTACACCACCATGCCCTGCTGTTTTTAATTTATTTAGATAAGGTCTCAGGTATTTCAGGCTGGACGTGGATTTTGCTGAGGATTGACCTTTAACTACTGATCCGCCTGACCCCCAGTATGCTGTAGCAAGGCCAAACTGCGGGTATCTACTTGGTTAGAATACGTGGCTTATTTGGTGTCCATTACAGTTACATGTGTACTCTGTTTTGCAGCATCGGACACGATGTTCGAAGACGAACTGATCCTCTTGAATCAGAGCATAAATGAATTTGGAGATAACTTCAGAAACGGCCTCAGTGGGAATCCTAGCCAGATTCTGGGTCTCAGAGATGCCTTCAAGGACTCCCTTAGAGCGCTTTCAGGTACTGCCCTTACCTCCCAGCCTGCTCCCCTGGCTGTTCTTCCTACTGATGGACTTCAGCGGAATTGAGACTTCTATGGCAATTTGTCTTTCAGAAAAGCTGTCTTTGAAACTGAAGGAAGAAGAAAAGATGGTTGAGATGTTTCTGGAATATCAAAACCGTACGTGCAGACCTGTACAGGCAGGAGGAACATTGTATACATAATAAATAAATAAATCATAATTAATAAAAAAGAATCACTGTTTTAAAAAAAAAAAAGTTGGGCGGCAGTGGCACACGCCTTTAATCCCAGCATCCGAGAGGCAGAGGCAGGCGGATCTGTGTGAGTTCGAGACCAGCCTGGTCTACAAGAGCTAGTTCCAAAGCTACAGAGAAATCCTGCCTCAGAAAACAGTAGCGGTAGAGTTGGCCCAGAGGCACCTATCTACATTATTTGGAGGACTGTCGCAGGAGCTTTGAAAGTTTAAGGCCAGTTTCAGCAATTCAGTAAAAGCCTATCTCAGGATAAAAACTTTAAAAGTGCTTGGGGGTGTAGTTTGGGGGAGGGTATGGAGTGATTGGTTTAACGTTTTTGAGGGTCTGGGTTTAATCCCCAGTAAAATAAAAAAAAGAGGGTGTACTTAATTTATATAACATGTTTTGCCAGTGCCTGCTCATATGATACATTTTCCTAATATTTTTATTATATCTAACCATATTTGCTTTTAGTGGATTGTTTTTAATATATATTTTAAAATATGTATTTGTTTTTTATGTGTATGGGGATTTCCTGCATGTATTAAATGTATAATACATTCATTCAGTTCCCATGTAGGCCCGAAGAGGGTATCAAATCCTCTGGAAAAAGAATTACAAATGGTTGTTAGCCTCCATGTAGACTGAACCCAGGTCTTCTGCAAAAGCACAAGTGCCTTTAATCACTGAGCCAGCTTTCTAAGCCCCTGGATTTCTCTCTGAGAGTTTTGTATAATGTGTTTTGGTCATATTCATCCTTCCCCTCCCCACAACTTCTCAGATTCACAAGTTCTCTCCCCTACACACCCCCATCTTTTTTTTTCCCCAAGCCTTCGAGTCTAATTTGTGCTGCCCAAATACTCTTGGCTGTGTAACTTTCTCTGTAGTGAAGAGTGACCTGACCCTCCTGCCTCTGACTCTTGAGCGCTGGGATTGCAAGTGTGCACCACCACACCCACTTTATGGGGTGCCAGGGATCAATGTATATGTACCATGGTTCATGTCAGAGGTAAGTAGTCAATTTACGGGAATTAGCTTCTTTGTCGTCATGTGGGACTGAAGTCAACTCAACAGGCCTGGCAGCGAGCGCCATTACCTACTGAGTCCTCTTATTGGTGCTGACTGTGTTTTACATAAAGCTAGCTGTGAGTGGAGACACAGCAGTGTCTACTGTGTGTTAGTCTCAGGGTTATGCTGACTTGGTAAGGTTTGCCAGTTATCACTGTTTTCTCCAGAAAAGCTTGCAAAGCATTAGAATTAGCTCTTCCTGTAAAGACTGTGCAAAGCTGTCTGGTAGAGCTGGACTATCTTCTATGGTGGGCTCTTCTCTTAGAACTGCTGGGGTCATGGGCTCCTCATTTCCTGGTTTGTGAATTAATTCAGTTTTCTCAATTTTAGAAGCATTTTTTATTTTAAAGACAACTAATGAAGCAGATTCTCTCTTAACATTTATGATTTTTGAGTCACTAAATAATGTTTATCCATCAAAGTACTTTTTATACTGGGGAGATCGAGGCCGAAGGATTTTGCATCTGGGGCCAGCCTTTGCTACATGGTCAGTTTGAGGCCAGCCTAAGTTTACATAGGCTCTGTCTTCAAAACAAAGTACAAAAGGAATGTATTAATCTTAGAAAAACCGGTGATTTTTGTGTTTTTCTTAGTTATGTGTCAGAGAGTAGGCTGTATGTATTTTAAATGCCGTGTGTTTGTTGCAGAACTCCGTAAGCAGAATAAACTCATTGAAGAAAAGAAAGATAACCTGCTAAAGATGATCGGTGAAGTAAAAAACAAGAAGCAAGAATTGGAAGGGCTGACAGCAAATATCCAGGACCTTAAGGAAGAATATTGTAGGAAGAAGGAAAGTAAGTTTGTGGTTACATTTAAACTAGTCAGCTAACTTCAAAGGCAGGGTGGTTCACAGTCAGACGCATCTTTCTGGCCGTGCTCCATGTCTGTGCAGGTGAACGACTCTTCAGGGCGGAGCCAACCCAGCTTCTCTGCTCAGCGTCACTTAAGTCACCAAGCGGGCTAGGTTTTCTTTTTGTGATTATTGTCTTGCTTAAATAGTTTTGTCCGGTTTCAGTTACAACCAGACCTCCATGCTGTTGTCACTCTGAAATTGGACAAAGCCTTTTAGTGTCTCATATAGAACTTCTGGTCCTCCTGCTCCTACCTCCCAAGTGCTGGGATTATAAGCATGCATCACCATGCTGTACCTGCACTGAAGAATCTTTTTAAGGACGTAGCAGACATTTATGGTCCCATAAAATCTCTGCCAGGCAGTTAATGCACAGACTCACAGCTGGTGAAAGTACAGAGAGTTTGTGGCTGGCCCTAGAAGGGACATCAGTATCACACCCCTCCTGCCGAGGCTCAGGGAGCATCACAGAATGGAAGGCCCAGCGCTGGGGGAGGGGTGCTATGAAGCAGCGTCTTCTGGACGTGAGACGTAACGTGTGTGGCCAGTGCGCTTACAAGCTCTTCGCAGCTGCGGTTCCTGCATGAGTGTAGGCCAGTCAACATAGAAAGGAAGAAGGGCCCATGAGATCCCACCCTCAAAGAACTACTGACAGTATTGGTTGTGGGGAATGAATGGGTCACCACCGTCTTCAGTGGTGTAGCTACTGATAACAAATTGCGCCTGCCCCAATATAAACTCAACCTTTGCTCCTGCAGGAAACTCAGTTAACTTCAACAAGTCACAAACAAGATGTGAAAGGTTAGGGGAGTTCACCTATTGAGAAGGAGCGGGGTTTGGGCAAGAGAAAGATGTGTGTGTAGAACTGAAAGGATAAAAAAAGATTCTTAATCTCTGTTGGGTTTAGGAACACTCATACTACAAAGGCCCTTTCTGTAAAACCTTTCATATTTAAATAAATGCTTTATTTAGAAGGGAAATGTACTGCCTACAAACTCCAAATCTCTGGGTTAATGCTTTCTTTGACAGTTCTCATCCAAGACTAGACTGTGAACTTGTACTTCTCATCTGCCATCTCTTAGTTAGACTTATTTGTTAACCAACAAGAGATGAGGCTGAATTCTCATGGGAAGCAGCTATGCCTAGAAGAATAAAGTATTTTCCCTTGAAACAATTAGTATTTATTTGCCTAGCCAGTAAACAACAATGATGAAATCTTTTCCTAGACTAGTTATACAAGTTCCTGGCCTGATTATCCGTATCTCAAGCAATCCTTTTTTCTTTCATCTCTTGTTATTTGTTAGTTGGAAGCTGAATAAATATAAACAGATTGCTATACCTGGTGTAACTTTTTAGTAGTTTTAAACTTTCTTAATTCAATAAGCCTTAAATTGAGAATTACCTGAAATATTGAACACTTCTTGAATTGTAGCAATTTCCACTGCTAACAAAGCTAACGGAGAGAGATTGAAACGGCTGCAGATATCCGCGGACACGTATAAAGATCACCTTGAACTAGAAATTAGAAAGATTCATGGTAAGTTTATTGTCCCTGGTCAGAAGATTAGAAAAGGGTTATCTAAAGAAGAAAAGAATCTAAGAGTTTTTTTTTTTTTTTTTTTTTTTTTTTTTTCCCGAGACAGGGTTTCTCTGTGGTTTTGGAGCCTGTCCTGGAACTAGCTCTTGTAGACCAGGCTGGTTTCGAACTCACAGAGATNCGAGACAGGGTTTCTCTGTGGTTTTGGAGCCTGTCCTGGAACTAGCTCTTGTAGACCAGGCTGGTCTCGAACTCACAGAGATCCGCCTGCCTCTGCCTCCCGAGTGCTGGGATTAAAGGCGTGCGCCACCACCGCCCGGCCCTAAGAGATATTTTTAACTAAACTAGTAAGCACATCGTTAGGTTTTTGGGAAACAGGCCACTGTCTGCCTTTAATCTAAATATGACTATTTTCTTTAGCTAGGATTCTGATGAAAGCGGTTTGACATGATTGTCAAAACAAACAACAGAAGGCATGCAGATGTTTGCTGTTTGGTTTTCCCTGGCCTTTACTTCATCTCCAGTTGCCTTAAGAATGGCTATTTGAGAATGCTGGTGAAATTACTCCTTCCATCAATGAAGCGTGACTTATTCTATTTTTTGTAAACTGGATTGCTATGAGTGATTGGATTGTTCCTGTTTGCTTTATCACAAAATTCCCCTAAAAGGGGGGAATTACTATATTAAAAAGCACATAAATATTTTTATAGCTATTATATACATATATGTTAATTGGTTATAAGTTAGTATTTGGGGGCTTCCCAAGATCACAGTGAGTCTTGGTGAGTCACTGAGGGTACTCAGTCTATGTACTGGCCTTCCTTAATTCATAGGGAATGTGTTTTAAGACATGTATGGGCTGGATGGTGGTGACACATGCCTTTAATCCCAGCACTTGGGAGGCAGAGGCTGGAGGGTCTCTGAGTTCAAGGCCAGCCTGGTCTACAAAGAGAGTTCCAGGACAGCCAGAGCTAAACAGTGAAACCCTGTCTTGAAAAAAAAAAAAATTAAAAAGACCTGTAGTAGATGCCTGAACCAGTTAGTTGTGAACCCTGTGTATATTTCCCCTGGATATGAATACTTGACATAGATAAGATTTTATATTTTATTTATTTATTGCATTTTAAAGTCATTTATTGTGTGTGTACATATGTGCCATTGTGCTCTTTGGAGGTCGGAGAATAGCTTGCGAGAATGAGTTCTTTCTCATGTGTGTTCTGGGGATTGAATTCAGGTCATCAGGCTTAGTGGCAAGTGTCCTCCCTGATGAGCGGACTCTCAACAGCCTCTTTCCCCCTTAGGTGTTCTTTCTATCTATCTATCTATCTATCTATCTATCTATCTATCTATCTATCTATCTATCTATCTACAGACTGTGTGATTATAATGGTGGGAAGGGCATAGTGTGTGTTTGGAACCAAGTAGCATCATTTGCTATAAACTGGTAAAAGTAAAGTGTTTACCTGGCTTATGCAGATCAACTGAACCAGAGGAGTGAGTGACAACCTGCTGTCTTTCAGAAGAGAGCAGCAGAGCTAAAGTAAATAAAAGGGTGACAAGCTGGTGTCCACTAGAGAACCGATAGATGGCTTGGTGCCCTGCAGGGGGACGCACCAACCCACAAATGGGCACAGAAGTCTCTTTGCCTGTTGGTGACTCTGAGACAAGGCCCTCGTGTATATACTCGGGAAGAAAAAACCCAGGTTAAACCCTTCATTTAGTTTAGCTGAGTATATCACCAAATTTTCTTTGGCATTAACATTCTAAAATCTGGTGTGCTGACAGTGACTTCGTTTTGAAGTTGGATGTAAGATAAGTCTTCCCTAAGTTTCTGAAGCTTTCCTTTTATAACTCAGAATTTTAAATAAGATTACTTAATTTTTTATGCTATAGAAGAACTAAAATGTGTGTGAATTTATACGTTGTAGCAGCCAGGCATTTACTTCTTTGGAAGCATATCAAGATATTTTTGGATAGTAAAGGAACTAGAAAAATGCAAAATAAATTCATTTAACAATATGGGTTTTATTGTAGTAATGTACGTGTAGCATAAAACTAAGCTTTTTTTATTTTTTTGGTTTTTCGAGACAGGGTTTCTCTGTAGCTTTGGAGCCTGTCCTGGAACTAGCTCTTGTAGACCAGGCTAGCCTCGAACTCACAGAGATCCACCTGCCTCTGCCTTCCAAGTGCTGGGATTAAAGGAGTGCGCCACCACAGCCCAGCTAAGCTGTTTTAACCAAGTACATTCATACATTAATTACATCTGAAGTGTTGTGTGACCATCACTAACCATCATGGACTTCTGTATCTTTTTATTACCCCAAGCAGAAAATTTTTAAAAGCTCTCAGTAACCTTGACTTTATTTTTTGGTTTCCATGAATTTATCTTAACTGTTGTAGCTATTTTATATAGTTGAATTGTACAATATGTGTTCCTTTGCATCTTAGCTTTGTATTTCCAAGGTTTTCCCATCCTGTAGTTATGTATGAGAAGTTCATTCCTTTTTATGTCTGGGAAACGTATGTGTGTATATATTGAGCATGTGCATGTAGTGTACACATACACAGTGTTGTGTTTAACTGTTCCCCTGCAAGGGGAAGGAGCTGACACTGATGGTTTACTCTTCTGGTTACAGTGATCTTAAATCTCTTAAAAGCTTAAGTCTCTGCTTTTGTGTTTTCAAATTTTTAGAGTTTTTAAAAGTGTATTCTGTGCATTCAAGCTTTAGTGGGTATTTTGATTTACAAATATTTTCCATAATTTTGTGAGTTTCATTTTCTTGATAATATCTTTTGAAGGAAAAAAAAGGTTAATGTCAGTGACGTCTACCTCTTCTGTTCTTCCTTTGTTGTCTGCTTTTAATGTCATTTAGACTAATTTGTAAGTTCTGTGTTTGGAGATACTGGTTAAGTGGATACACGACAGTGTTCATTCTGATCAAAGAAGTGTATGTGTGAGTTTATCTCTACTGAGGGCCTTGGCATTCTAAGAGTTCTCATATTAAATGGTTTACTCTCTTCAGGTGATAAATTGCAGTTTATATTCACTGGTATTGACCCTAAGAAGCCTGAGAGACCATATATGTTTTCCCTATGCCTAAATGAAGCCAGGGATTATGAAGGTATGTATCCCCATCTTTTGCTTCTGTTTTAGATCACTACCCTCAACTGTTGTTTGATTCATAATATAAGGGAACTACTGTTTGCACAAGCTGTCTCCTTTTCAGTGTTTCTTCTTGAGGTCCAGTCCTCTAAAGGACGTTAGATAGTTTTGCCATGTAGATGCATTAGGGGCCAAAGCTCATTGTATTTTATATGTAAATTTGATTGCCCTTGCAGAGAATTTAAAGCTGAAACTGTGACCGGCAGTATGAATAGTTTAGTCATTGCCACTTGGTGTAAAATAACCAAAATGCGGTCATTTATTTTGCTCAAAATATTTTCTTTAAAGGCTGTTTCATCCCTATCGCAGGTTAGTAACTGGTTCTGCAGCAGGTCAGAGAGCCTTTAGTTTATAGGGAATGTGTGTGTGATCGCTAACAGCGTGAACACTAAGCAGGTACAAGTATGTTTGTGTCGTCTTAATTCTAGTCCTTGAATTGGTTGGTGTTCATAAAAATGATCTCACCTGCAGTATCATTTTAAAGCTTGTGTAGCTGGCAGATAGATGCCCAGCGTGCTGCTCGGCTCCGAGGCTCTGTCATCCTAGAGACTCTTCATCCACCAAATATTTGAAGATTTTCTCTTTAGTAATTGTCTTTTAATCAAACAAGCACTAGAGCAAATTCCCAAACCCTCTTTCCTAGTTTTTCGATTTTCTCTAAATTGTGTATTGTTGGTACATGGGCTGTTTGGATGTTGTCGCCATGACCGCGTGCCGTGAGTCATTATCGTGATTGTGTTGATTGAGGCAGGAAGACCTTAAGGTGCGTGGTGTGGAGCTGAGCAGGAGCACGCATGGCATCAGTGCCTCATCACTCTATGCTTCCTGATTGTGGGAATCAGGTGGCCAGCTGCTGCATGCTTCTGTTGCCCAGACACCCCCACCATGGTTGATTGACCTTTGAACTGTGAGCTGGAATAAGGCCTTTCTCTGTTTTATCAGAGTATCATAGAACAGGAAAGACAACTTGAGGACCCTCACAGTGTTTGATAGTATATTAAATTAAAGCTCCCAGAATGAATTTTGAACCAAGTCCTCTGCTCCTCTGTTATGGTCCTGTCCAAGCGAACTCTACCAAAGCCAGAAAGCTAATGTGGCCAAGTCCTTCCTCCCGAACAAAGGAGATGATTGATGGTAGAAAGAGTGGGATTGTTCTTTTGGCAGCTCTCAGTGGAGTTTTGCTGTAGTCTACTTGTACAGCTGACACAAGGCTCTTTGTACCTTGTAGCTTTTGCCTCATTTAGTTAGTGGACTCTGTAAATGCCACTCTTGGAACAGTTGCTGTGTGAAAACCTTGGATATTTCTTTCAAAAATCATAAATTATTAAGAATTGGCCTTAAGGCCAGGTATGTAGGCTCCTGTCTTCAATTCTAGCACTTAAGAGGCAGAAGCAGATGATCTACATAGAGTTCCAGGCCAGCCACACCTATAGAGAGAGACCTTGTCTCAAAAAAACAAAGATAAAAAGAATTGGCATTAAAAGTGCTTTTTTTTTTTCTTTTATATTGTGACAAGAAACGTAAAAGTCAAACTGAAGGTTTGCACAGAAAATGACTTCTAGTAGTTAAAACAAAATGTGTGTGAAAGATGGCGGAAAGAGCACTGAGTGTCACTCGGCTTGGTCCTCTGTACCATGCTCAGATTTAAGGCGGGACCGAGTCTCACAGTTTGAGTCCTTAGGGATTAAGGAAAGGACTAAGAGATAACTATGAAACTCAAGTGTGTTAGTTTCTGCCCAGCATTTCAGTAAAGTGTAATTGTCGTTGAGACCAGCTTAGAGCCTGCATTAGAAACCCTTCTCCACGGTATAGCGAGCCCCTCATTTAAAGTGCCTTCTTCTCTCTTCCAGTGTCCGACTGTTCACCTCCTCTTGAGTGCCTAGCAGAATTTCAGGAGAAGGTCAGGAAGACTAACAATTTTTCAGCGTTTCTTGCTAATGTTCGGAAAGCTTTCATAGCTACGGTTCATAATTGATGTAGAAATGGTAGGTTTGTTCTGCTTTGTTATTGTATATATACCCTAAAAGAATTTTTGTCTTTTGCCCCTCTGCTTCTTCAGTGTTTTGTGTGGTATGAAGGAAACTAGAATACATCATCCCAAAACACGCCCTTTGACATAACACTTGTGGGCTAAAACCAGTTAAACAGCAACAGAGTTAGAAACGGCTGTGCCCTCCCTGAATTGGCCTAAACACGGGACCTAAAATGATAAGGTATCTAGCCTCATACCCACAAAGAAAGATGGAAGTTAACCGCAAAAGAGATCGCTTACCTCTTCAGACATGTCACCGGAGAGACGGACAAGCTAGCTTCATTCCTGTAAATTTATTCTCCACAATTCCCCAAACTTTGGTAGCCCAGAAGTCCAACTTGTCATGTTTGTCAGATCTCACTGTTTTCTGTTGAAGATGCTGCGCAAACGTGAGGCTGAACCTTTTTGGTGTTCTTTTATTTGGGGTCTCCTGTACAGTATACATGCGTGTGCTAATAAAGGTGATGGTTTTCTCTTTGAACCAGTCTTTGTCTCTTCAGTATGAGTTTATGAGGGTCGAAGGGAAATGCTTTCCTCCCTCACAGGTATATTTCTGCAGTTATTTTCATTAAAATCTTAGAGGAAGATTGATAAGTAAAACATGCCCTTTAAAAGTGAAACAAAAATTCATGAGCTAACTTACTAGTTAGTACCTGCGTCCAAGCCTGATGACCCACATATCAGGGTTAATCCCGTGACCCACATATTAGGAAGGAACGGACTCCCCACAATTGTTCTTCTACTTCCACCGTGCCAAGGTATGTGTGCCTGCTTGCATGCACACAACTCAAGAGTTTCTAAATGAAATATATATCGTAGAATTCGTTCATCTTTGTAAACACGCGAAGAGGTAAACAACAATAATACATTTTGGTCCTTTAGAAGAACAAAAACAACACATTACCTAATTACAGGAGGTTTACTGGGTTGGCTTGCATGGTTGGAGACGAGTAATTCAAGAGTATGCAGGAGATGCCGAGAACTCGGTAGCTCTTTAGGCCGTGAAACTTGAAGCCCCAGAAAATGGGAGACCAAGGATATAGTAACAGTCTCGGGCTGAAGGCTGGGACACTGGAGAGGACCTGATGTGAGTCTCCATTGAGAGTTAGTTCCCTTTATTGTAACAGGCACCCCAGACCATAGGCCCCCAATCCTCAACACCATGTTCTGGAAAGTCCTTAAATGTACTAACCTTGCCTTTTGGCTTTTTTTAGTTTTTTTTTGTTTGTTTGTTTGTTTTTTGTTTTTTTTTTTTCCATGTTCTGGAAAGTCCTTAAATGTACTAACCTTGCCTTTTGGCTTTTTTTAGTTTTTTTTTGTTT
>NW_026067899.1:3831377-3835185 GCF_014885135.2 Alexandromys fortis
CAAAAAAAAAAAAAAAAAAAAAAAAAAAAAAAAGAAACGGCATAAATCCCATTGTTTTCTAGGTCTAACTCTGCCATGGGCTTTTTGTTTTGGGTGATGGATAAGTGCATAAAGCATATTTGACAGCGAAAGTGTAAAATTTAACAGCAAGCGTTCAGAGCCGCCATTCTGAATGCCTGTTCTAGCTGTTGAGTTGTATAGACTTTGTATCTGGTTAATTTTTGTGTTATATTTTTATTTACTTGTGAGTTTTCTTGATTAATAAGGTTTATTTTTTAAAAAAACAACTAACAAAGAACAACTTTGGAGTGCTTTCCTAGGTTTTATGTTATGTTCCATAGAGTAAATTGTACTTGAATTCCTTGAGGCTCGCTGTCTGTACCAAACATTATTGTGTTTAGTTAAGCGCTAGTCGGGGACGTAATGACACATTAACCTTCGATGTTCCCCGATTTGACAATTTCCCTTTAAAAAATGGTGAATTAATGAAAAAGGTGTAGCGCCATATTATACAGGCCCATATTTCTACATTATGTGGCGGCCAGACTTTTAGGCCACAGTTTGCTCCTGGCCACACAGAAGGTGGTCACCTAGCCTTTCCAGAGAAACCGACGCCATCCTAAACAAAGAGTCAAGATAAGCCAATGCCACCTGCTTCTTCTTTGTAACTATGAAAGATGGCCGCGGGGTTGGGGGGGGGAGGTGTTAATTCAATCTACAGGACAGAGAAGCCATAGTTCTGGACGTGACCTAAATCCCGCTACCTAGGAAACAGAATGCTAATGAATTTCCCCTTCCTTTATGGTTTGGTATAAAAGCTGTTTGGAGAATAAACACGGGTGAATTTTGAAGATGTGAACTCAGGATTCCATGAGGGATCACTGAGAACTCCCTCCCAACAAAATGATGTGAGTTGTGTCTTTTTTCTCATGCCTCCCCGCTGGTCCGAGAGATAATTTATGTCGAGGCCGGACCTCGACAAAAGGAAGGCACAGGAAAATGAGAGGATTTTAATGAATGCAAATATAGATGCTTTGGAAGCATATTCTTTTTGGCAGAGAAGTAAGATGAGTGTCTCCATCAACATCCTAATCTCATTCCCTAGACTGTGATCTCCATTCTCTGCGAGCGGCTGGCTACCGTAACACATCCATTAAGTACTGCTGCCCTTGGCGGAGTTTGCTTTCTTTCTCAAGCTTCTAATTAAATGTATTTGAGGAAGCTGCGTACACGTCCCTTTCCAGCCCCTAATCTCGGAACTTGGGAGGTGGAGTCAGAGGCAGGCAGATCTCTACAAGTTCAAGGCCAGCCTGTGCTCTGCACAGTGAGTTCCAAATAAACCAGGGCTGGGTAGTAGGATCCTGTCTCAACACACACGCACACACACACGCGCACACACACACACACACACACACCCCATATACACACACCCCTCAGCGCACCACACCGTACAACAACAACAAACATTCTGTTTTGATGGGCAATGTTGGGTTCCACTTTCTGCTCCAGCTGAGTTCTTATTGGCATTAGAGTTCCTTTCAGGAGAATTGCATAGGGTATGTTTTGCCTCCACAATGACCCAGTTTCCCAATTGGCAGAAGATGTTCTGCTGCAGGAAAGGAGGCGTGAAATCCCACACACCACCTTCTTCCTTTCCCTTCCTGTTTGCTTTTTCTCAGTCCCCAAGCCTTTCTTGGCTTGTATTTGACCTCACTCTAGGAGCAGTTGGTGGTGGGCAGGGGCTGGGAAGTTGTTATCTCAGAAGGTCAAGGCTCTGGCTGAAACTTCATTCTGCCCTGAGATCCTCTAGGGTCTCACTCCCACCCCCCACCCCCACCCCCAGCCTGTTGGGAGCAGTGAACCCCCAGATCCTGAATTTCTTGTAAACAACTTGTTTTCCCCTGATCTGAGTGCCTGCAGCTGCTCTGAGCACGAGATCCTCAGGAGTTCCTAATGGCAGGAGAGTGGTTTCTGGTGGGTTTGGCTGGGGCGTGGCTATCACTTAAGGATCCCTATGTAAGTGGCTCTGCAATAAAGGGGGCATTTTGGGGGCATTCTTGTTTCAAGGATGACCCGTGTCTCTGTCTGTCTGTTTTGGTGTGTTTCAATCTGCAGCCCCTTGCCCAGTTCACGAACTGTATGGTAGCGCATACAGCACAAATGGGCGCAGTGCACTACACCAGCCCAGTGGACTTTGGAGCCTGGCTCCTGATCCTTTATTGTGCTTCTCAATCCGTGTCTATCATATTGTATCCTGCTTGTCTGTCACGACTAGATTTGGCTTTGGTCTGTGTTTCTTTCTTATTTCCCAGGCTTTGCTTGACCCCTCATAGGTCTGCTGGTTCTCATCACCACCCAAAGCTAAAGAAAAGAGGCACCTAAATCTTAATTATTGTGAACTCCCAGATAATGAAGTCACTTCGGGCAAGTGGCTGAAGTCACTCTGGATAACCATCTCTGTTTTGTCATGAGTGGGTCGTCTCTAGGGTCTTAGATTTTAGGAATTCTAGGAACCCATAAACTTCTGTGCTTCATTCGATCCAACTGTCTTTAATTCTGTTTTGAGCTAATACCTCTGAGCACCAAGTACTATATTATGCAGGCAGGTCTCTACCACCACTGCATAAGGAAAACTTGCAAAGATGATAACTGTGCGTCTTTATTCACAGCTTATCATTTAAGAACACGTAAGGCCCCTCCCCCAGGTGTCCAGTCTTGTTTTATGACTGCGTGGCTGCGTTCCCAGCCTTTGAAGGCAGCTCCTCCACATAGGCAGCCGGAAAATGGCCTTTCTTCCCATTCAAAGAGCCGAACCACCATCCTTCTTCCTTCTTCTCATGTAGGGTTACAATGTCTCCTGCGAGGACACACACTGAGTTAGACGGATGGTTCTGGGCAGCCTGAGCACATGCCACACAAAGTTGGTAAGAGCTTTGAAGAACAGTTCCGTACCCAAGAAACTGCATGGCAACATTGCTTTCTGCATTTGATTCGGATGAAGCACAGTTTGCTGAGTGCTGGGCATGAAAAGCTGAGAATGCTAAAGAGAGTGAAATAATGAACTACCGAGTGATGCTAAGGATTTGCATAAAATCAGAATCGTGGTAGAATAGCACAGCTGGCTTCTCCTTTTATGTGCAGTGATCGGGTTGTCAGCAAACTTGCTGTATTTTCCTTAAGGGTTATACATATTGGTGGCCATGAGAGTTGAGAATATTTCATTGGAAGTGTGTGTCTATCAACAGTCTTTCTTGAAATTGTGATAACTCCCTGTGTCACATTTGGCTTCAGTCTTTCTGCAGTTGCACGTAGAAATCTAGCCTCCATCCCAGTGATTTAGACGACTTTAATAATAAAACATCAATTTGGAGATAATCATTTGAAGGAAATGAGTAAAGCCAAACTCCTAACACAGTTCTTATCTAATTTTTGGTTGCCCTTTAAAAAAAGTAACCATGGTCTTAGTAACTGTAAACTGGGTGGGTGGGCCAGCACACTTTAGTTAAGCCTCTGGCTTGAAAGAACTCTTTTTATCTCTCTGGGCATATTATTTGCTTGTGAAGCATCCCCTAACGGTCTGTGCATTGAAGGTTTAGTGCCCGGACAGTGGTGCTGTTGAGAGAGAATTGGATATTGAGGCTGCTGACTTTGTTAATGCGTTCATATTGAATGGCGTGTACAGTGATCTGTTTGCAGGAAGGTCACTGCAGGGCTTGCACTAGAAGGTCAAGGTCATCCCTTCCCCTCCCTTCGGTCACTGCAGGGCTTGCACTAGAAGGTCAAGGTCATCCCTTCCCCTCCCTTCTCC
>NW_026067899.1:3838938-3839579 GCF_014885135.2 Alexandromys fortis
CCCCCCCCCCCCCCCCCATCCCACTCCCACCTCCCAGCTGGCTGGCTATGGAGAATGGGGCAGCTTTCTTCCCTTGCTACAACATTCAACTCTCAAATTTTTGACCTCCCCATAGACCTGAAAGACAACCAAACAAACCAAATCCCTGGAAGCTAGGAGCCAAACTAGCTGTTTTGTCTCCTCAGCTGTTTTTTTTCAGGCATTTTGCCACAGCTTTGAAAAGCCGACTACCAGGCTGCTTCCCACACGTCAAGGTAGAAACACCCACTTCCGGGTCCAGCACCTGCTTTTCTTTAGCCTCGTTCTCACTGACTCTTCCTTCACTCTTCCCTGCCCAGCCCTGCTCTGGAGGGACAGGTGGCGGTACCGTCCTATCTTCCCAATCGTGGTTTTCTCTTTCTTCTCACAGAAGCTCATTCTGATTCTGAGTTCTCCCTCTCCAAAGAATTTACTCGGGCCAGTATGTTGTTTGATGAAATTTAAACAAATCTGGTGCCATGTTTCATTGAAAAGAGCTACTTAGACTATAAAGCATAGGTGGCTTTGTAACCAACAGAGAATTGATACAAGTAAGATAATTAATGTAAACTTTGAAACATAAACTCGAGGACCTTTGATTTCTTGAGTAGTCTCTAATGTGT
>NW_026067899.1:3839904-4047427 GCF_014885135.2 Alexandromys fortis
TGAGACAGGGTTTCTCTGTAGCTTTGGAGCCCTTTCTGGAACTAGCTCTTGTAGGCCAGGGTGGCCTCGAACTCACAGAGATCCTCCTTCCTCCTACCTCTGCCTCCCCAGTGCTTGGATTAAAGGCATGCGCCACTGCCACCCGACTCTCCATCTTGATTTTCTATTGCTCTGGAAGCCATGGCCATGGATAGTAAGCTTCTCTTATGGCATAATTCTTTCTCATGGGCACATTTCTAGGTCTCTGCCTTAGCTTGGACATCCAACCATAGAGAGGCTGGACATTTGTACTGACTTAGGAGTGTTAGTTTATATAATCTACTGGAAAACACTTCCCTGGGAAATACTCTGACACAAAGGGACCTGATCCTTTAGAGGGGCTACAGGTTCTTTTCTGAGAAATGGGGGAACAAATATTAACCTGGGCACCAATGGACTCAGATTCTAGAACTTTCTGTCATACTAAGGGAGCTATTACTTCACTTTTCTGCAATTCTCCCATCTGAAAAACAAAAAGGTGAAGTTCTGTCTCCAGTGAATCCCCACGAGTGGCATCCTGCCCCAGTATAGCACTGTGGTTAAGGATGTGACTGAGTTCTGAGCTCAAATCCTTCACTGTTCCTGCTTGTGATTTTAGTCTAAGTATGGAACTTTTCTCTGTGACATTCTTCTCATCTATAAAACAGGAATAAATAATGTCTGTCTCACAGGGTTCTGTGAATAATAATTGAACAATATGCTCCCAACAGGCCCGACACACACTTAGAAACATGAAATGACCTTGTGTAATTAAGGTTACACAAGCCTTAATTTCATGTACGTTGTCTCTATTCTGCAAAGAATGACTGAAAACCTCAGCCAGGAACAACTTAACACTGTCCCTGAAAGACAAATTTTATTCAAAGGAAGCATCTCAACATGAAAAAAAACAATTAAAATACATGAGAACGAGTCTTACCTTTTTCCAAATTCAGCTCATCATCTTGCCTGGCTTGGAAGGTATACAAGGCCTTGCAAAGATTTTTGCCAACTCGGGACCCAGAGGCTAGAGTTTGGGATGAAGCTGTAGTTACCATGGTGACTCAGTAGGCAAAATGAACACAATCAGAAATTCTTTGTTTAACAGTATGGTGCATAATTTGAATTTTCTGAAAAAAATTTATAATTTTATCTAATATTTCTTCCTTGGTCAATAAGTATCTATAATATATCCAACATGCATATGAACTATGCATATTATATAATGAAGACTCAGATTGTGCAAGAAATATTAATTCTGGAGGAAAATTACTGTTATTATACTAATAACAATGGCAATGTAAAATTATTTGCTTTCCGTGTGCACATGGTCGATAGCATTCGGTAATGCGTGTGGTAGCTGCAGTTTTTCTTTTTAAAACATGCCAGCTTTGCCATCCAGGTAGAGAAAGGGAAGAGTTGAGCGTGTGTGTCTCATTAGCCCTTGTTGATTAGGAAACTGTTTCTCAAAAAACTTCACTGGTGGCCTTTGAGTAGATTGTGCGACCTCAATGCCTTGGGTCTTACTAAAACTCTTTTTTAATAAAACAAACAAACTGGAGAGCTGAGATTGTGGTATGTAGCTGAGGGACAATGACCGTGTGTATGTATACATGCATGCACATGTATGTATGTGTATGTACGTGCACGTGTATATATGTACGTGCACGTGTGCATACATAGCTTCTCATGTTATAAAATGATGTTCCCAGCCTGCACTCTTTCGTAAGGCCTTCCTACCTTTCTTTCTACATTTGTACACGAAACTACAGACGCTAACAAGTTCATCACTCTCAGCTGAGAGGTAATTTCTTTTTAGTAAATATGGGTGAATGTAGCTTAGAAATCATATTTAAATACAGCGATGAACTCTACCCAGAGGACAAGCTCACAATTATTTTGGGCACTGGATTACCTGAAGGTGAAGAACGAGGGCTGTTCTGCCCGCCAGAAGGTGCCTTGCTCACAGTTTTCTCTAATCTCGTTGTCAAAAGCGGCCGGGATATTCTTACGTAAGTGTGAGAGTGTTCCTGTGCAAATAGAGTTTATAAAAAGAAAGTCATTTTAAACAACCATGCTATAAATATCCATGTAACACTGTTCTCTGTATGTTAGTTCCTTGGGATTTATGTTTGTGGGTTTTTTTTTAAAAAATGGGGATGATGCATAAATAATCAAACTATTTCTAAGACCCCCTGTGTTTCAACTTTCTTTGTTCCAAAGGCAAAGTAGTTTCAGAGTGAGATGATTACTGTATGTTATAGTCTGCATTTCCAATTGGACCTATATGTCTGGGCCTAATAGAAACGTTCACAGCAATTTCTGGAAACCCAAGCTTAATGGGTCCCCAATAAAATGATTGAGACCAATAAAATGATTGAGGAGAATGCATGACTCTCCTCAGAAAGCAATTGTCTCTTCATCACTGGGTGTTTGGTTATACTTCCCTTCAGAATGTCACGAAACTAGCCACAAGCAGTAGCTGTCTGCGTAACAATTTCCAGAGTGTGGCCCTGCACGGACACCTGTGTGTGTGGTGTAGCCACGTTATGTACTGGGTTAAACTTTTCCACTGTGCTAAGATGAACCTGAACCTGAGGCTTGGCATACGATCTGACAGTCTAGGTCTGTCGGAATACCAACATTTCAAGTTACTCGGAGGTTCCACAATAGCACATGGTAAAGCTAAAGTGAAGGTCTGAAGAGAGAGGAGAAATGCTGAGTTCTTCACTTGAGCCACTGAGTCTCATTCCAAAGGACGTGTTTAGTGCCAGTGTGCTCAACAGAGATAAAAATAAGTTTATTTTAGTCACCAGAGCAAGAACTGGGGCACAGGTACAGCTTGAAAGTTACGGTGGGTTTTCTGCCTTGACTTTCTGGTAAGCCCTTCCGCCTGGCCAGTCCAGCTAAGCCATCCCAGTGATCGCCCCGTTACCTTTTCCTTCCACTTGAAGATGCAGGCGCTACAGGGGTGGCTGGGTTTCGGCCTCTGCTCCAGGTCTGCTAACACTGATGACAGTTTGTAGGAGTTCGCTTGCAAAAGGTCTAGTTTCAAACTGTTCTGTAGATCCCATCGTGTGGTCATGGGAGGAAATGTCAAGAGAACGGGGCACAGCCGGTGAATAAAGGAATCTCAGGATCCCTTCCAAAGGGAAAGAGGTCTAGAAACACACACACACATTCGGCTCACATACGAATACACGTGAAAAACACAAAAGAACAAGACCCTTACCTCTCCAAGAACCCCGGATACTACAAAATACTATGAAATCTGTCAATACCACCGTGTTCCTCTCCCCACAGGTGAAGAGTTCTGTGGGATTTGGCATCCACCACTTGAAGCTTCATGCTTGCTGATAGAGTCCCAAGCTCAGGGGTTAACTCGTCTCTTTACTTCTGTGTGAGCTAGGGTAGTTTGTGAGCAAATGACGCTAATGCGTGTCTAATGCTGGCAATGAGAGCAAAACTCAATGCAAAGACAACCGAAGAGACGAGGGCCATGCCCTTTATGACTCTGCTTTGGTAGATATCCTTTGCATTGAATTAGTTAATTGAACATTTTGTCTGACTGTCACACAAAATGTCCTACAGTGTGTTTTAAGACTTCCTGTAAACTATACCCACGTGTTATTGCAGCTGTATTTCAGATCTCCGCTCCCAAGCAAACAGAATGAGATCTTTCTTTTCACAGAAAGCATTAGGGTCATTTCTGCAGCAGCCTTCCCACTAAAGGAAATCTATACTTAAAATACACACACACACACACACCACACACACACACACACACACCCCACAAATTATAGTTGGCCGCATCTGCCGGTTTTCACCAAACCACTACTCAAACTCCCAAGTTGGTCAGAATTATTAGATAGCTACTTCCTCAGGTAAAAAAAAAGTTCTCTGGGTTCTTATATCCTTTAAGACATTACTAAAAATGTCCACCCTTCCTGAATTCTTCTTGTATTAATAGCAGCCCATGTCTCACCATGCAAACCACAAACCACAGCACAAGCCCTTTTCCAGCCCCTTCTCACTCCCCCCAAAGTCCTCCAAAAGTTTGCCTCTAAAATACCTCCCTGCTTCCTCAGAGTCCTTTGCCACACCCCTGTGCTCTCCTTTGCCACGCCCCCATGCCCCCCTTGCCACCCCCCCATGCCCTCTTCCTGATTATAGCCATATCTTTTTTCTTGTTTTTAGAGGATTCTGATGTCAGTTGAAGGAAAAAATGGAAAGTAGAATCTTATTACTAACTTTAGCAGCCCTCTTCATGATGAGGTTTCATCCCGATATGCTCAACGTTAGCTGAGAACTGATGTAATGCACCCAACATGCTGAACGCCCCCACTTAGACCGGCAGGCCTGAGGCTGCTCAGAATCTTACATTAGCTTACATTGGGCAAAATCACCCGGTGCAAAGACCATTTCATAACAGAGGACAGTCCCTCATAATGTATTGGACATTATACTGAAAGTAAAAAAACAAAACGGCTATGTGCATATACTATCCCACCACTGTAAAAGGCAAATAAAAAGTTGAACAAGCTGTCGATCAGCTTTTGAGCTCCTTCTCTGAGCACTGCGGTGGCATTTTCTGGATAACAATGCATCCTCAAAAAAGCTCTACGGTATAGTATCCGCATTCCCATTTTGCAGATGAGAACAGTACATTCCAGGTTTCTACGGCCAGCAAAGCTAATACCAAGAATCAGCTTCTGTGAATGGCAAACCGGCCATTTGGTGATTCCGGGCACCTGACAGGGTCAAAGTGCCTAGGATTCCACTAACGGATGCTTCTATTTTGGAGACTTCTATTCAGGACACAATTGTGTCTCTCTTTTACGGAAAGTAAAGTAAACATTTCTAGGTGATAGGAAGCTTCCACAGCCCTCCAACAACCGGTGTAGGAGCAGGCTATCTCAGCTCTCCGACTCAATTGTTCTGATTCAGCAGGAAGGAGCCGCAAACAGGGTAAGCGGGCTGAAAAATAGTCTAAAAATAACCCTCTCTTCAGGAAATGCACTCTGCAAACGTTTACCTCGTCCATTAAGGCCTCTGTATCCTTCTGGCTCTTGGCATCAGCGAAGGAAGAGTTGCCGGAGAGTGTTTTAAGCTTCTGTTCCAGGCCTGGAAATGAAAGCCCATGCTGGGTGGTCACCTTTCACCCAGTCCTAGTCGGGTGGTAACAGGGAACAGTCACCTTTAAAGAGATCCTGAAGGCTAGAAGTGATACACATGGGATGTGGTGCTATTTCATTTGTATTTTATATTTTTGGTTGGGAGCCTAGCCTTTAACGGCTGAGCCATCTCTCCAGCCCTCATTTGTATTTTAGTAAATAAAGCTTGCCTGAAGACCAGAACGCAAAGCAGCCGCACTAATCAGCCATACAGAACAAGCAGCGGTGGCACACACCTTTAATCCCAGCCGCCACACTAGTCTGGAACAGAGGCCGGGCAGTGGGGGTGCATGTCTCTAATCCCAGCGCTAGAGAGGAATATAAGGTGAGATGAACTCGCTCCCTTTCAGTCTGAAGATTTCATAGAGCTCGCTAGTGGCTTGGCTGCTTTGCTTTTCTGGTCTTCAGGCTGAACTCCAGTCTGTCTCTGGGTTTTTATTATTCATGCTCCAGTGGGATTTCCTAAATGGAGGTGGGTGGGGTGGGGGAAGGGCTTCTCTGTGTAGCTGTCATGGGACTTCACTCAATGGAGATGATTAGTGGACATACAGCTCATTTATTGCTACTCTTCTTGGATGAAATTTGAGACATGCCAGTGCTTAAAGGATCTGACAGTATTTTTTCAGGATAAGATTTTGCGTTTCCTTTGGCCGATTCCAGTAATCCTCACATTTACACGATCCTGCTAGGTTCTTCCTCCGTGTTCCTTTTAGGCCTGCAGCATTCCCTATCTTGGGTTTCCTAGTCATGTCAAAAGAAATCCTGAGATACATGCCAAGAAACTGGATTGTGAATGTGAGGATGTTTTGTTGTCTGTCCTGCCTTGGGATTAGTTCATGTGACATTTCACCTCTGACTCCCGAGTATAGGATTTGGCATGAATAACTGTTATAACATTTCAAACATTAGTAAAAGGACAAAAATGAAACCCCCAAATCATGTCTAAATCCCACAAATTGTCTCTCATCCCAGTCACTTTGAGAAACAATGCAACTATACATTCCTAAAGCAGAGCAGTGAACTACTTACAAAAATTCTCATAAATTGACCAAAGTGTCCTTTTATACTTTTTTTGTCTTCCTTATTTGGGTGTTTTGAGATTGGGGTCTCACTCTATGCCAGACTGGCCTTCAAGTCATGATCTGTCTACCCAGCCTGCGATTCAGCCCACGACAGTCTTCCTGTCTTGACTTCCTGAGTCCTTACGGGTATACTCCCACAACTGACTCTAAATTGTGGATAGTTCATTTGTATTTTAATAAATAAAGCTTGCCTAAAGATCGAAAAGCAAAACAGCCACACTGCTCAGCCTTACAGACCAGGCAGTGGTGGCACACACCTTTAATCCCAGTAGCCATGTTAGTTTGCCATAGAAGCCGGGCGATAGTGATACACACCTTAATCCCAGCAATAGAGAGGGATAGAAGACGAGGGGGGGGGGGAAGGGAAGCTCTCACACACAGTCTCATTCTGAGATTCCAGGAGGCAGGATCGCCATTTCAGACTGGGGTAGAGATAGGAGCCAGTGGCTGGCTGTTTTCCTTTCCTGACCTTCATGTTTAACCCCAATTTCTGTCTCTCGGTTTTTATTAATCATGCTACACTAAGTTGTTTTGTTTTTTTTAAATTTTTTATTTACCATGTGTTTGTGTGTGCGCATGTGTATGTGTAAGGCATGTGAACATACGTGCCATAGAGCATAGTGGAGATCAGAGGGCACCTTGGTGGAGCTCTCCCCTTTCACCTTCACGTGGGTTCTAGGGATCCCCTCACACTGCCATGTTTTTAAGGCAAGTGCTCTTACCCACTGGGCCATCCCACCAGCCCCACACCCGACTTGAAATTTTTTTCCTTTGATTCAACACAACTTAGATTTAATACGCAGTTCTTTTTAAAGATCCCCGCCCTGCTCCACAAAAGCAGACGAACCCTAGCTCTGAGTAAAGCTCCCGAGTGTGACGTAATACTGTTCTTTATCCTGCATGGAACGCCACTGTCACACGCCAGGCATGATACCAGCGAGTGTGTCAGAGCACGAGGGGCAGAGACAGGAGAAAAGTGTGAGGCCAGCCTGGTCTGCCCCATGAGTGAGTTCCAGGCCAGCCACGGTTCTGGGGCAGGAGAATCACACACCTTCTTTGTCCCTTGAGGCCTTTTCGATGTCTTTTTGCAGTCTCAGCAATTTTGATTTTATCAATGACTTCCGTCTCTCTTTGTCCATTGTATTCTTTGGATCTTCTTCCTTTGGAAGGGGAAAGAATGACATTTATTAACTTAAGGGAAACAAATGAGAGTCACTACTTAGAGTTTTTCTGAGACTCTCATTATTATATGATGGTTTTTACTCTTACACCATATTTGCTGGTTTTATTCTTATTCATCATATTTGATGGTTTTTCAGTCTCACCAGAGAGGGCGAGATTGAAAAATGAAGGTAATATTTGGTTCACGCACATTGTTCCACGTCTTAGTCCTGATTAATAAGGTCACATCCTGTTCACAATTCATCAGTACACAGCCGAGCATTCTATTTAATAAAGCAAAGAATTCTTGGGGGAAGAGATTTTCTATGGTGACTTCAGCTTCTGGATAAATAAATTATTTGCCGGATACCTCATGCTTCATGACATAATTGATATTGATTCAAACTCAAGTCTTTTAATCATCCACCAAGGGACTCTGCATGCCTCAGGTTAGGACTGCGTCAGGAGCGGAGCAAGCGTTCGCTGGATATTGCGCTGGCTAGCTATCAGGCATTCTAGAGCTAGGACGCATGCTCAGCCCCAGATGGTGCGTGCTACCTGGTTAGTTCCCCAAGCACAACGTTAGGAGAAGTAGCCACTCAAGGCCACACGTGTGCACGCACCAAGGCTGTAGACTGGTGAGGTGGAAGGAGGACCAAAGGCATTCTGCAGGAGAAACAGTGCAAAGAAAGGAAAGAGCAAGAACGGTAGAAGAAAACGGGGCCTGTATCAGTTAGACTTGAGGTTAGTGCAGAAGCCGCCACGTTTATGTGGTTTCATTTTGCTTTGTTTCATCTTGAGACAGGATCTCACTATTTGGTTCAGTCTGTTGGGCTTGAACGTACGGCAATCCTCCTGCCTCAGCCTCTCAAGTGCTGGTATTACAGGCATGAGTCACAAGACCTGGCAGTGTATAAGTTCTCATGTGGATTACTTCCGGGCTGGGTGAAAAGAAAACAATCAAGCTGGTGGGTCAGGAGGTGGCTGAACACGAGTGGACAGCAACCCACAGAGGAAGGAGGGATCTGCTCGGGGAGGGGGGAGAACCTGGCTTTAGAGAAACCTCCACGAAGCGGGGGTCACGCAGGATGTGGAATGAGAGCATCATCCCCATAAAAATATGAGGTTGCTAAAAAGATTTTCTCTCTGTATCATACAAAGGAGGTTTCCCTGTGTCTTTATTACATCCACCTCTTACTCTGTGAGCTTGGCTGTGTTTCCCTCATCGTACCTGTGACACCGAGATATGAAAGAAAATTCAGGCTGAAGCCGGCAGGTATTCAGCCCCTAAACACAAAAATAATACTCCGACCCCAGATTCTCCACCACTGCTTCTTGGAGCTGCCTGGAGTAGAGGTCTCAACTGCTGTCGTACCGTTAGGTGAGACTTGACTAAGCCCTAAGGACACCTCATTCTAGTCCTAAGATCTCGTTGGAGAAATACCATCACAGTGTAGCTCCTGCACTGGACCTTCTGGGGACACCTTGCATTTAAACATGCATTACCAGGAATGCCGCCTCCTAGCACTTCAATACAACCCTAGCCAAATGTCCCAGCATAGCCTTATTTTATTGACAAAGGTGACAGTGGCGTTTTAAAACGTTATTATGTTTATTTATTTACAAATGTTTGCAGAGGTCATAGGACAGCTTGTGGGAGCTGGTTCAGTCCTTCCACCATGTGGCTCTTTGGAATGAGCTTCGGGCAGGGCAGCGGTGCCTTCGCTCTGCCTGCTATCTTGCCAGCCCCGTGGGGACCTTGTAGCTACAGCTGGTAAGCAAACAGCAGGTGAGTTTTGCTGTCCATTTGCCCATCTGAGGGTTCGCGCAATGTTGGAGGAAAGAAAAGACACCTTTCATTTTCACCTTCCTTTCTGCTTTGAACAAACCAACTTGGGGACATGGGATATCTCCACATTCTGTCCTTCTTCCCCAAACACTGACCGGGAGAAGGGCAATACCAAGAGAGGCATGTCAAGCTGCACTCCATCGGGCAGGGATTTTATAGAACTGACAAGTAGCTCCACACTGGTCACTGGCCTTCCACGGTAGGAGCTCAGATTACTCTCTGGTCTCATTTGCTCCTGTCTGAGTAAATGTCACGGCACTGGATAAAAGCCAGTTCATATTGCCGATGACCGTGAGGTCACGCGCTAGAAGGCTTAGCTTTAAGAATAGTGTGGCAATCCTCGTCAGTCATCTGAGACAGATTTAGCCACCATGGTTAAATTCTAGGGGACCCAAGTTTCTCAAAAAACATAAATTCCCCTGAGCATGCCCATTAGAGATGAACCGTCCTAACTCCTGATGCTGCAACGGAACCCTCGAATCCCCCAGAATACTTTTACGTTATTGATAAGTTAGGTGATGGAGGCATGTATTTTGGGAGAAAATACAGGGGTGTCTAGAAATACCTGCTTAACTGAGGCTGGCAGGGAAGAGCGCCCTACCCTTTCATTCCCACCGCCTCCCTTTCTGTGCTGAGCAGACATGGCTGCTAGCAGCACCCTTCACCTTTGCCGAGGTAGGAAAGAAAAGGCTCAATAAAGAAACAGCCAGCTGTTTGGGTGACTGTTGGGCGTGGGGGACAGGTTAGTCTTGTCAGGAGTCAGAACTCTTTTCCTCTCCCTTCTCCTTCCGTCCCTGCACTCTGAGCAGGGGTACTGGTTCTTGGCTCTGGGTCGGCTGTATATGGAATCCAGCTGGAGGGAATGAGTAGATTGGCTCAGCAGATCAGAGCCGGGTAAGAGCAGGGAGCGAGCTTGGAACCTGGATAAGTCCCAGCAGATAGCACAGGAAAGAGCAGAAGTCATCAACTCTTAGGTATAAGGTGTGTACAGCTCAGGGTCGTACACTTGACTGCCATGTATGGGGGAGGGCCCTGGGCTTATTCACTCCTCAGCAGCCAAAAAAGAAAAGAAAAATTTAGGATCCTGGGGCCTGGAGTTCCAAGCATGAAGGCCAGGAGAAGCTTGGGGGGGGGGTTTGGTTTTGCTCTTTTTTTGTTGTTTGGTTTAGATCAGCTAGCTTCTGGAGGTCAAAGAATTTACTCTGAGAGGCTGAGTGCATAGCTCACACCTGTAATGCAAACATCCAAAAGACTGAGGGCGAGTAACAGAAGCAAGACGACTTGGTCTGCTGAGAGAAACTGGGCCGTTTTCAGCAATAAACACCATCCTGTAGCAGAAACCCCCAAATGGCCTAAGAAGAGGTCTCAGGCAGTTGGGTCCTAATTTTTCAAGGGTAGGAATCTTTAAAAAGTGCCAATTTTCCCCATACTCGGGACTTACATCTCTTCTCCTTTGAGTAAGGGTTGCGCTTTCTGACTTCTGACACACAGAACATTGATGTGGGAGTGTCATATATCAATCTGTTGATTTCATTGGTTAAGTAATAAACCAACTGCTTGGCCTCATAGCTAGAACATAGATAGGAGGAGTAAACAGAATAGAATTCTGGGCGGAAGAGGAAGTGAGGTCAGACTCTGCTCTGCTCCGAGACAAACCCGACAACTCTGCTCTCTGGAGCAGAGACACCATGGACGGAGGCTAGAATCTTCCCGGTAAGCGCACCTTGGGGTGCTTACATGCATTATTAGAAATGGGCTAGTCCAGGTGCGAGAATTAGCCTGTAAGGGCTAGAGTTCATGGGCCAAGCAGTTCTTAAATGAATACAGTTTGTGTGTTGTTATTTCGGGCATGAGATAGCCAAGAGGCAGGGGTGTTGGGGAAGCAGCCCCGCAGCACCTATTTCAACAGACCATGACAAGAAGTCTCTGCTGGGACCAGTTACACAGAACTGTGCTTCCTCTATGAGTGTTATGGCTTGGGGTATCTTAAGCCACTCATCCAGAGGGAAGCAGGCTGCTATGTGTTGCCAGGTGAGAGATGGGAAATTCACATTGCAAAAATTAAATATGTGTGCTGGGCGGTGATGGCACACGCTTTTAATCCCAGCACTCGGGAGGCAGAGACAGGTGGTGGATCTCTGTGAGTTCAAGGACATCCTGGTCTACCGAGTGAGTTCCAGGACAGACTCCAAAAGCTACAGAGAAACCCTATCTGGAAAAACAAAACAAAACAAAAACATTAAATGTGTGTGTGTGCGTGCACACACACACACACACACGTGTACGCATGTGCACATACAGATTCAGAAAGTAGAGATTGAAAGGGAGCTATGAGAGCGCACGCATGTGCGCATACAGATTCAGAAAGTAGAGATTGAAAGGGAACTATGAGAGGGGAGGTCAAGGTGGGAGAATAAAGAGAGCAGTGGAACACATGTAGCCTGAAAGCAGAAGGGAAGTCTGCTTTGGAGGAGGAAGGAGAATAACAAGCATGATAAGGAGGAAGAAGGTAAGGCCATGGGGTAAAGGACAAATAAGAGCAAAGTATGATGGCATCTATACATGTTTATATGTGTATATGTATGTATGTGTGTAACTATATATGTATATATATATATGCTGCAGTTGGGATGTATTGCATGAGAGAAGAATAAAAAAGATAAAAAGAAAACAGAAAAAGAAAAAAGAGAAAAAAAGGAAGGAAGGAAGGAAGGAAGGAAGGAAGGAAGGAGTCCCTCAAGCTGAAGTATTGAGAAGATTGACTTTGAGCAATGAGACATGAGGACTCTTCTTGTTAACGGACTAATGTCATTGTCATGGGAATGAGTTTGTTCTGGAAGCAAGTTCAATCCTTGCTCTCTCACCCATATGATTCATTTTTCTGTCCTGTTATGATGCATCAAAGAAGATCCTCAACAGACTCAGCCACCCAGGATGTCCCAGCCTCCAGAACCATAATCCACCTAAATTTCTGATCTCTGTTAGTTACCAAGTCTGTTGTATTCTGTTCTGGCAGCATGCAAGACTGACCAAGACAAATACCCAACAAGATTCTCAAACTCAGCCAGCCTTTCAATGGAGTATTGCTGCAGTTGTAACCCACGGATTATTTTTTATGATTATTTATAACTCTATGGAAAAATAACATTTTATTTACAAAAGGAGAGAGTTCCATCCAGGCATGAAGACACATGCTTGTAATCCCAGTCCTTGGGAGGATGAAACAGGGCGATCAAGAGTTCAAAGGTCAGCTGTGGGCTACAGGAGACTAGGTTTGGGGGTGAGGAAGAAGACATTTGCTTTAGCATTGTTTTCACTTGACTTCTCAATGCATGGTCAAGGTGACCTGTGAAGGTCACTTCCTGTCGCTCCGTACTTACAAAGTAGTCAGTCAGTAGGAACTCAGATTTGTTCTCTGTAGACAGGATTGCAGTTTCTTCCATTAGAGCCTGGATATCTTTCTCAACATCAACCTTGCTGATGGCGCAGTGGATCTGTGTGTGGCACTGTAACACCGAGCAGAGGAGAGTAGGGAGGGTGAGGAACCATTTCCCTCCACCCTTTCCCCCTCCATCATACGCACCAGGAATGGATCCATCTCTGCTACTCACCGTGGTCAGCGTTTGTCCAAAAAGAGAGATGTGTTGGCTGTACTGGTTTAGATTATTACATAAAAGTTGAATCCTTTCCTTCTCTAGCTCCAGCATGCTCTGGAGAGAAAAAAAAAGAAAATGAGGAAAGACCAAGCATTTGCTCCACAGAGCTGGTCACCCCTCCCACATCGTGAGATACCCTGAGCAAACTGTCCTAATTTGTCTTTCACTACGGTACATCCAAACTGCAGCGCAAGGAGAATCCCAGGGCAGGGATCTGACTTGCTGTCTGTCCTAATACCGCCATTGAAGATGGATTTAATGCCTAAACTTCCCTGTGTTCCTCTGCCTGCACACAGCATGGGGGCAGATGCTACAAGTTACCTGCTGTCTGCGAGAAAGGAGAAAAAGAGAAATGAGAGCATTAAGATGCACCTTTGATGTTTTAGAAGAGACTGACTCCCAGGAAGACCCATCTCTGTCTCCTAGACATGCTTCTAGACACCAAATACTTCCAAAATTGTTAACAATACAAGCAAGGCACACAAGAAGCAATGTTCATTCATTCTCTTCAGTTTCTGCTGCGCTGGCCTCAGGGAACTCACAGGGGATGCTGCAGGGGTTGCCTTTCCATTTGATCTGCTTTCAAACAAAAGGTGTATCCTATTTGACTCAGGCTATAGTAATTTGATGTTTGGATATTGAAGAAGTAGTTACTTTGTTTGCTCCTTGTTTGTATCATGGTAAAGAAGTCTTGCGTTCTCCCCCCTCCCCCGTTTTTGGATTAGGGTATTTAAAGTGTATGGAAAATACACGCTGGCGGATTCAGAATTCACCGGGTCGCCCTCCCAACTCGATTCTGTGTCTCTGTCAATTTCTTTTGTGTCTCTGTTCTTTCCTGCCTAACATTTCTAATCCACACATCCCCTACCCTAGAACGTACAAACCATTGAGGCTGGACCCCCCCCAACAGATGTCACCCCAACACGGGACTCGACATATGAGTGTTTTGTCTGTACATATGTGTGTATGTCACATGTGTGCTTGAGGACACACTGTGATTAACCACCGAATCATCTCTCCAGTCCCCATTCTCTAATCTTCAAGAAACCATATGATAAGAGTGGAATCTCTAATTACAATGAGTTCTCAATGCTAACCTTTACTAGACCTTGGGGATCAGAGTCTATCGACTAAAGGAAAGAACACGGCCTCCTTGTTTCATGCGGGGGGGGGGGGTAACAAAAATTCCACAGCTGCGTTTTTATGACTTTTAGCTAACAAGGGTGAATAAGGAAGCGAGGAGCGCAAGCTTGTTAGCCTTGTTAAGGTTATGTGGATAGCTTCGCTGGCTATTAACATTCTAGAGCAAGTAAGTTACTGGACCCTTGGCTCTCACTTGCTGGTTTGTGGCTTTCAGGATGGATGGAGAAGTTCAGCAACCGAGGCTAGCTAAAGTGATCAGAGGAGATGTATAGGCCATGTTGGAACAGTGCAGGCTTCAAAACTGTGAGCTTTGAGAGAGATGGCAGGTGTCTGGGTCAAAATTCTCCACAGGTGGTTTCAATAAGGTCAAGGCTCTGGGAAAATCAGTGGGTACCGTTGCCCCAAGGAAGAAGGATGACTGGGTATCAAGGCTTTTGGTAAGCAGGCAGGGCAGCACAAAGTCAAAGGTTGCCCCTGGCTTGATCAGTTGGTGTTCCTCTTACATCCTTGTGCTATTATTTATCTGTTGGACATAGCCACCAACGCTTGCAGTTTGAATTTACCTTTTTAGCTGAGATAAGGTTTACATAATATAAGCAGCCTCATTTGAAAGGTACAGCTCGCTACTCTGAAGAACATCTGCTTTGCTCTGCAGCTCTCATCAGCACCATCTCCCCGCCACTTTTCATCTTGTAAAAAAGGAAACTCCATACACGTGAAGTAATGACTGTCTGTCCCTGCTCCTCCCGGCCCCGGACAGTAGCGTTCTACTTTCTCCCTCTCTGAACTTGACCATTGTAGGTCTCAAGCAGGAAGAATCATCAAATGTATCTTTAAAGTCCACCCATGTTGTAGCTGTGTCTTTAAGGGGGAGTGATAATCCAGTGTATTGTATGCTATGATTTGTTTATTGGTATAAGATCATTTTAATGTGTCTTCAAATGGAAGCAGCCAAACAGTCAACCGCAACAAAACACCTCTGTACCAACAGGAATACAGATCCTTCCCCCATCCCCGACATTTTGATGGGAAGCCGGCGGTTGCGGTTGCGCCCTCATAGCCACCTGATTAGACAGCTACACCGTTTTTTGTTAGTCGAGAGAGCCCAGTGCCTCTGCAATTGCCAGTCTCTCCTGAGACTTCCCCTAAAATCACAGGCATCAGCAAATTGAATGTGACCAATTGTCCTTCTGCCTTCCCGATAAAGAATTAAAGACACAGAGGAATAGCCTATCAAACAGATTGGTAGATTTAAAATTTCTCCTAACAAACATGCAAGACAAATGCAGTTCATCGATTTGGATCACCTTTAAAAGGAATACAAAAGGTCCTTATCCTACTTTTAAAAACCTAGGAATTGGTTGTTGCGGTCTAGCAATGCAGGCAAAGGATGCGGGGTGGGGAATAAAAGTCAGGCTTCGAACACACGGCACTCTGGGGAGTCGCTCTTTCTTTACATCGATAAGCGCAGAACCAAAGCATCAATCTGAGGTTAGAATAACTGGTGTCCTTTTGTAGAGATGGGGATGTTTAACAGCTTTAATTACATTTCAGGGAAATCATTAAAATGATTTGTGTTTGCTCACGAGAAGAGGCAGAAATGAATTCCTCTGTGCAAAGGGGAAAAATCCATATCTCATTTAATGAGTTATTGCTTCCTGGCGTCTTGTTCTTTCTGTACAGAAATGGTTGGTGGAGAGACAAGGCATTCTGGAGGGCCTCCAGCTGTTTGACAGCACGGGGGAAGGAAGCATGGTCAGAGGGTTACCAAGGGATGGCAGATTGAGAGCCTGTCTGGGCTCGTATAATTCGCGTTCTTCAATTATTCTCTTCAGTTTCTGCTGCTCTGGCCTCAGGGAACTCACAGGGGATCTTGGAGGGGTTATGTTTTCATTTGATCTGCTTTCAAACAGAAGATGTATCTTACTCTTTCCATAGCAGGGACTTCAAGCTACAGTATGCCTAGAAGTTACCTGGACTCTTCCTCGTACCATCCAGAGGCTAATTTTAACAGGCACTCTGTGCTTTGAGACACTATTTTAAAGTCTCTCTCTCTCTCTCTCTCTCTCTCTCTCTCTCTCTCTCTCTCTCTCTCACACACACACACACACACACACACTATACATTCTAAAGACTATTATCGTATCTGTTTTAAACATTTTTTAAAACTTAGAACACATAGACAAAAGTGAAACAAAAATATTCAAATTCTTACCAACCAGAGTTGACAATTGTTTCATATGATTATGCTGGCTACTTTTTGATTTGGTTTGGTTTTGTCAACTTGCTATAAGCTAGGGTCATCTCGGAAGAAGGAATCTTAATTGAGAAAATGAGCCCATCCAATTGGTCTAGAGGCAAACCTTTGGGGGCATTTTCTTGATTAATGATAAAAGTGGGAAGACCCAGCCCACTGTAGGTGGTTTCACCCTGGCGGACATAGTTCTGGTCTGTATAATGAAGCAAGCCCTAGAGAGAAAAACCATAAGCAGAGTTCCTCCATGGTCCCTGCCTGAGTTACTGCCTCCAGGTTTCTGTGGGTGTCCTCCAATGATGAATTATAATCTGTAAGCCAAATAAACTCTTTCCTCCTCAAGTTGCTTTTGGCCATCCTGTTTTATTATGGCAACAGGAACCTAGCTGGGACAATGGTAATGTTTGTGTTGACTTGCAGAGTCCAGCAAAGCTGCACTTCTATATCTGAAGTAGATTTTAGGACTGGAAGTGGTTATATTGGTTTCTCAGAAGTCACTCACACGCGGAATGGCTGTATAATGTAGCCCTGCGGTATTCCCACCAGGGGTTCCATCTCCCTGGTTCAGCCCAGGTCTGGACACTCTCTGTTTACAGACGTATCAACTCCATATGCATCAGGTGTGAATTGAAACCTTCCTACGTGGATGTATAAAAGATTTGTTTTTCCGTAATATCATTGTTTGGAGGCTAATTCCTATTTAAATATAGGCTTGGTTTATTTATAGCTGGAAATTGGCCTACTTTATAAATTAGAGCACATTTTAAGAGATTTCTATGGACAGGCATGAAGACCGAGTGCAATGTTTTCTCACCGTCTAATTATGAACTATCTTGCAATAAACATTCTTGTACCTAGTATTGAAGGACAGGTTAAACCTTTCTTCAGGATGGACCCCTACAAGGGAACTTCTATATTATGGGCAAAACCACTTTTCTGTTTTCTCAGATACTGTTAAATATCTCATTACAAAGCTTCAAGAGTTTTTATTTTCTAACATCCTTGCTAATACTAGATATTCTCACTCCCTAATTTTGACACATGACTATCTCTTCATGTGCTTAGCTGTGATTTTGAGTTTTTCCCTTTGCAATTCGTGTGTTCACATCTTTGCCTATCTTTGTCAATTTGACGCAATTCATTCTTTTACAAAAAGATTTTCTTAAAAAAAAAAACCTATGTGTGTGGGTATGGTGTCAGCATGTATGTATGTGAACCACACACATGCAGTGACTTCAGAAACCAGAAGACGGTGTCAGATCCACTGGGCCTGGAATCACAGATGACTGTGCACTGACATGCAGGTGCTGAGAATTGAACCAGGAGCCTCTGCAAGAGCAGCCAGTGCTCTTAATCACAGAGTAACCGCTCCATCCTACAGAATTCAGAATTCCTCCTCTGTGTATCTCTGTGTTACCAACAATCACTTTTAAGGTTCTGAGTTAGTATCTTATTTGTTGTTATATATTACTTGTCTAACAAATGCCCAAAGCAGAAAACTCCATACGTGAACACCGAGCCTGCTGAAATTCCTTTCTGAATCTCTAACACCTAAGTCTTAATTTACATTCTACTTGGATAGAACTTCTTTGATGTTGGCTTAGACTCCACTGAGAATTAGGAGCAGACACTCTGGCTAATGGTGCGCATGAACTCTCACTGATGATTGTGCTCGTGGAGAGATGGAAGAGGAGAGGGAAGGCGGACTGTCTAACGCCATACTACAAGTGAGCGTCAGAGCTAGGAGAGAAAGCAGATCTCGAGAATGCAGAGCCAATCAGAGCTAAGAAAGAAGGCAGATCTCATGAAAACAGAGTCAATCTTCACTCCCACGGTTACACAAACGGCGTGGGGAGAGGAAAACCATGAACGCCGGACATACCTTGTAGCAGGCCTCCAGCGTGCTCTCCCATTTCAGTCTAGTAGAATAGCCGGCCAGGTTTTTTTGGTAGTAACTTTCATCTTCCTTTTCCAACTTCTCAGTGGATTTTTTCAGTTTGTTGAGGAGCTAAAGTCAAATATCAGAGTCACACAGTCATCGGCATATTTACAAGAGAGCTCTTGGAATCCCATCAATCACATGGGACCCAGTGTTCCTCAGTTTCAGCTCCCTATAAATGATAGTTACCGCAGAAGACAAAACCTAGGTTTTTGGAGGTTTTTTTTTTTTTTCTTTTGAAACTATTAAAGGACATTGAATGTTCTCTCAATATACCTCCAGTTTTATGCTTGAAGAAATTGTATTCTAACTGAATTTCCAGACATTAAGTGATCTGTCCACATCCCTCACATTAAGGCCAAATGACTGAATTTGACAGTTTACAAAGTAGGTCCGAGAACTCCACCTGCAATCTAGTGGCACATCCTATGGCTTTCTCCTTCCTTCCCAGTGTAGTAGAGACTTGTTGACCCATACAAATTTCAAACCTATTTCTATGATAGGGAACCAGACCGCCATTATTCAGCTAGGAGCAGAGTTTTGGAATGAGGCGCCATGGATCGGAAGTCTCATTTCTGTTGCAGGAGAAGTGACTTCACTTTCATGGGCTTTGCATCTCTGATGGGGATGGCTGCTCCCTCTTAAATGAGAGGTTGGGAGGATTCAATTCGGTAATACAAGCGAGAAACATAGAGCATCATGTATCTGACCCTGTTACAAAACTAAGCCTGAGATCCATCCCCATGTTAGCTTCTCACTAAAGACAGGCAGACATATGGTTTCCTTTCATTTTGATCTCCAAGGATCTGCCCCTCATAAGCAGTCCCCTCCATGACATCTGCTTTCTGATTGCTAAGTCTGTCTTTGGGAAATCAAGGCAACGTTGAACTCCCCGAACCACAACCGCTGAAACGGCTAATGGAAATGTCCAGACAAGCAGTTCCACTTCTGAGAAATGAGGATTTGGATTGCACAAAACAATTCGCAACTTTCATGTTCTTAGGTATGAACTGGTATTTATAAAGTAGCAGCTTCAGGGCTGGAGAGATGGCTCAGTGGCTAAGAACACTGGCTGCTCTTCCAGAGGTCCTGAGTTCAATTCCCAGCAACCACATGTATGGCTCACAACCATCTGTAATTAGATCTGGCACCCTCTTCTGGCGTGCGGGGCATACATGGAGAAAGAATGTTGTATACATAATAAATAAATCTTTAAAAATAAATAAAGTAGCAACTTCTAGGGCCCCCAGTAGAGATAGTCAGTCGTTAGCTAGCTCTGTAATGGACTAGCTGCAGGTCCTCAGGTGGCTCTCACGCACCCTCCCAGTGTTAGCAGTTTAGAAGTTTCAAGGACAGGCTTTTTTATTATTATTATTTTATGACTGACCCTCTTTATGTTTAAGGACATTTTGACTAATGTTACAATAATGGAGAACATCCATTCAAGAGGCTGAATACTAAGACTGTTCTCTTTATTATTCCAGACAATACACTGCTGCTCTGTGATGTATGACCTATACCAGGCTCATTCAGCTTTGCATTTCAGGGGTAATGAGCCACATCTATCTGCAGAAACACGAGCTTGTGAATTTTAACCTGATAACAATATAGTGCCCTGATATGGGAAAGAATTGATGAACCCCGAGGACCTAGAAAGAACAGTCAGAGACAATGGCGAACAGGAGGCAAGGTCAAGTCAGGGAAGGCCTTGATGGGTCACATATCAGAGGGTAACCCATATTGTGAAGTCACTAGGCAGCCTTCAAAGACTTCTCAGAAGAGAATGAATGTAGATGACTTTAGTTTGAGGAAAGTCACCCTGCATGTGTGTGACAGTAAGAGCCAACACTAAAGGCAAAGGGACCCACTTTAGTTCCAGTAATCCAGGCAAATGATGAGTGTGCCTTGGTGAATGGTATCAGGGAGATGGGTATGTCAACAAATGGGGATGTCAACAAATGGGGATGTCAACACATCCAAGAAGCAATTGGTTTAAGACTAGAATCGGAATGGTATGCCAGCTAAAGGTGTACAGAGACCCAGAAGATGCAGGGGAAAAGACTTATCTTAGGTAGAGAGAGATGATTTCTAGAGGTGCCAGGAGACAGTTTAGAGACAGATATGGATAGAGACATAAATTTAGGCATTGTCCATGTAGAAATGAGAGTTGAAGCCTTGGAAGTATATACGTTGAGAATCTATTATTTATTGAGTGCCTGATATTGCGAATCTTTTGTTGGACACTGAAGACACAACAATGAATTAAACAGACGGACCCTGGGAAGAAATCCTCAGGTACAGCAATATATAAGGGCCAAGTGGGAAAAAAAATGACATCCATAAAGGAGGCAACGCTAAAATATCCAGAGATGTAAGGGGACCAGGAATGGGATACTGATAAAGTTAAAAGAAGAGACTGCCTACAGAAGGGGAGATAAATGATTTACAGTGCTTCTAAGAAGTTTGTGGGGTAGCTTGAGGAATGAACAGGGAAGTGGAGACAGAGCGCAGACAACCCTTCAAATAAATCTCAGTACACTGAGTACACTCAGTACACTCCTACAGGAGAGAGAGAGCGAATGGAATGGGTAGGGTCATGAAAACCTCCCTCTGACTCTTCCTGCTCTCCCAAGGCAGGAGGTGCATTGAAGGAAGTGGATGAGCGCCTCCAAATTCAAGTGTTGAATTTTAACTTCTCTACATCATTGCAATAGAAATTGGAATTTTTGGAACCCTCATGAATGAGATCAACGACCTTATGAGAGGAACCCAGAGCTCTCTCCTTGCCTTATGAGGCTATGAAGAGATGACTGAAGTCTTGGCCCTCACCAGAATCTGACCATGCTGGCTCCTGATCTCTAGAACCATGGCAATTCTGACTCTAAAGAAGTTCAGTAAGATGTACGCACGGGCTAAGTGTTTGAGTGGCTTCCTTAAACCGTGCGACAGTTTTATTTGTGGGCTAGTTAAAGTCATTTTACTTAGGTTTCTGTTTTAAAGGCTATGAGAAATAGACCCTGTGGTGCCAGCTGCCCAGGCTATGGTAACTTCTTATAGCTGCTCACACAGACCATGATAGACCTGGGAATTCAGAAGACTGATGGGAAGAAGCATTGTGGGGCAGGAGGGGATTGTCTAAGACAGGACAAGTCGGGTAATCACCAGAGGGTCTGGGAGGCAGAGAGCCACAGTCTGAGAACACGGGATGACTGGACTCTCCCTTGCACATTTGCAGTTAAAAGTGAGTAGTGAAGTAAGTCCTTTGGGAGTGGGTGGGAAGGACAGAAGTGGGAAGAGGATGGGGTCTAGGCTCACTTCTGCTTCCTGGAGAATTGGGATTGCTAAGCAGGAAAACAGGAAGAACTGCCTAGCAGCAGTGCTGATGATAGAGCACTTCCACGTGCATGAGAAATGAAGGCCAGGTCTGGTATTCACTTAAAAACAAAACAAACAAACAAACAACACCAACAAAGATCTAATTTAAGCAGTGACTGTGGGAGGGATCTATGATGTCATCACAGGCAAAGGCCATGGTCACAGGCCCACTGTAGGAAGGTAGGGGAGGGCACTGCATGCTTTCACCCCCAGGGAAGCTGCTACCGAAGGAAGAAGAAATGCACCCCTCAGCTGCACCAGTTTTTCTGTTGCTGCTGTTGCTTGACATCAAGGAAGAATAGCTTCTGATGAGGCATGTTCTAGTGCTGAGATCTTTACATATTATGAATTAGCTTCCTCTGTGGCTGCTTGTTATCCAGCACAGTTTTGAACTGCAAAGAAGGGCATGTCGAGAGATAAGGACCTTCCAAATCTTGCTAATGGTGCATTTAAGTTACGCAGCTGACGATTTTTTCAGATGAAGTGATCGTCACTGGCCTTGACAGTTTCTATTTCCCTTTTGAGGATTGCGATGGTGCCGGCTGCTTTCCTTGGGAGGACTTCACATTAGAGAAAGTGTGCTCCAATACGGAGCACATCCTACAGGAGCTGGGCTAGATAATCTTTTGAGGTAGAGCCCAATATTACTAGTGTTCATTTTTTTGTCTAAGAACGGAGTTGTCAAGTTTACACTTATTTAACACGTGACTCACTTCTGTGACCTACGCATGGACGGTTATAGATTCTGAAGAGGCTTGGGAGAAGGGGAGGGGGGTGTCCTGCCACAGGAGGGAGCTGCAGTGGAGCCTCACAAAGACCTTCCCTTCCAGCATCACGGAACTCGTGGCCCATTAGCAAATGTCTGGGCTATGTGGATCTACAGGTATTACCTGGCTTCAGTTAACAATGACGTGTGCACCAAAGTCTTTAAAACATTTCTGCCAGGAGTGCTCGATCGCTTCCACTAAGAAACGAAACATGAAGAGGAAACAACCTCATCTCGGTGGACGTTTTCTTCTGCTCATGGTTATGAATACATGATTGATCAGAGGGAAGAGAAAAATCTGGGTGATGTAGGAAGATATGAGGAGAACTTGATGTAAAATGTAATTCCTTACTTTCTTAAAAGTTCAAATTGCTGAGATGAATGGTGGAAAAGTAAATTTATATTTACTGTGATTCATTCCATACTTTTCCCTTGAGGGTATATTTTATTTGCATACTTACTTGATGATTATTTCCTAGCTATATGACCATATCATGGTTAGCTAATATTTTAAAATGCCATTTTATCTTTCTCTCATCTTATAATCATTTCTACTTTTCGTTTTATACTGTTCACAGCATATTAGTGTAATATGCAAAGTGTTATATATAGTAGCCCATAAACATAAAGGATATATATTTACTTATTTGGAGAGGGAGCTGAGAATTTTTAAAATTAAGAGTCTCTATCAAAACCGTGTCCACGATATATTTCAAAAATCTTATGTGAACCACAGGTGACTTTGAAATCCCTTTTCATACCTGACTGACCTACAGATCCCTACAGAGAATGAGCCAGCTTGTTCTCTGTATTCCTGCAGAGGGCAGGAAGCCACATGTCTAAGCAGCGTGCTCCTGCTACCAAGACGGCTCACCTTCTGCTTCTCCTTCTGGGACACGGATTGCTTGGAGCTTTCTACAAGGTGGAAAAGAGCTTCATGCTTCTTGGTACTCACCATTAATTTTTTCTTAGCCTAGAGACAGAAACATACAAGTAAGGGAAGGAAACAAAGCAGAAAGAACCAGAAATGGCCATGCAGAGAAAAGCACTTCCATTTTGGAATGAGATCTGTTTGTGAATGACTGTGAGATTTGACTTCCTTCATCTCAATATCTGCCCCAAATACTACAGCAGCAAATATTTTTTTTAGCAGCAAATATTTTGATAGGGAACCACTGTACATTTTGTCATGATATTGGGTACCATATGCAAGAGAATTAGACATTTGCTAATTGACCTTGAACTCACTCTTTTGCAGGCCTGCACCACCAAGCCCAGACTGAACGTTCAGAATACAAAATGAAACAATGTGTGTGTCTGTGGGGGCGGGGGGAGGTCAAGGGAATCAGCGGTAATGCCTACGCCTACATCCTTCCTTGAAACTTGTGAAGATGCTATGCGAGGAAGTTCAAGGCACAAGCGGCTTGTAGCCCCTCTTTTAGCTCAGTCACGTGCCTGATGATAAATGGGCGGGAGTCAAGAGTACTTGGTCCTTCAGAATTTGCAATTTTATCTCCCAAGCAGGCTGCTCGTCAGGACTGACAGGTGAAGCCTCTTCTTGCATTGGAACGAGCGAGCGAGGAAATGATTACAACTCAAGAATTTTATGTGATCTAATGACTTTGTCATTCTTCACAAAACAATAAAATCATTTGATTTAGAAAAACAACTTATTAGAAACTGGGGAATAATAGGAGGTGGGTTTTTTTTTTGTTCTTTGAAACAAACAGTTATAGAACATTGTCTCTAACCTTTGTTCTATTGTATTTGATCAATTGTTTCCTGTGAGAACTCAGAGTTTACAGATAATTGTTTTTTCAAAACAAACCTTTTTAAAAGAAACTCAGAAAATCAAAAGCAAAATTAAAAAAAAACAACAAGTGTTTGGATGCTTTTTTTGGACTTTGAGATGGGTTCTCACTGTGACTCTCTTTATCAGTACATCTACCACAAGGGTAGAAACTTGTTTGTCTAGAATAATTCTCATCTTGGTCTCTGGAGTCTTAGATATCAGCAGAAGCTTCAGAAACAAGCCTGAGGCCAGCTGCTTCTGAGGGCATCTCTGGTTGTTTGGTATAGGCGGCTATTTACTTGTGAAGGTTCTTTGGGGTCATTAACATTAGGAGATGTAAAGGAAGGGTTCAACTCTTGGAATACACATCTTCTTCAAGGACATGATTGGGTTTTCTCAGCAGATTCCTCAGTCTCTCATCCTTCTGACTCAAAGCAACTCCTACACAGGATTATTCTAGACTAATCTTCTGTACATATGGACCTCATCTGCTGTTTCTGTAGCTTAAGAACCAGCAATGGAGTTCTTTAGCTTCTAACATCAAATCAAAACTTATCTAGAGGATTCGTGTGCTGTTTCCTGCGCTTGCTAAGTTTTCAAGTAATTGGAAACGAGGAGCGAGCCTTAGTGTAGCCCGTGTGCTCTTGAAGAATTAACACGTGTGTTCCCTTTGACATCAGCACACTCCTTAACATGCCCTCTCCATAGCAAGGTAGAGATCACTAGCACCCTGTACAAATGAAAAACCAAAGCAATGTTTGTTACTTCACCTACATGTCAAACTCCACAGAGAGGCAGCCAATACAATACGATGGAAAAAAGCAATGACTCCAGAGCCCAAGAACTTCTAAGACTTCGTGGTTTAACCATTAACCAGTTTCAAACCCTTGGAAATAACCTTGACATTCCAAAGTCAGTCCAAAGTCACGTGATACCTTGGTTGGTATGATGACTGAACATACAAATAGGCAGTTCTTGGCACATAAGAAATGCCATGTAAGTATTAACCATAAACCGTACCCATATTTCGAGTCATCCTTTGCTTTGGATTAGTTGAATGATGCATCTATATAATAACTCAGGTGAGTGATTTGCTTGAATAGGTGCATTGAAAAGCGTTAGGACACACCAGTACGTGTGTACAAAAGTAAAGAAGTCCCATCCTCAGAACTGCATTTATGTAAAGGCTGTTTATGTATACTTGCCTTGATTTGCTGATTCCAGTTGTTAATAACAAGATTTGCCGTCTTTTCAACTTCATTATCAAGCTATGGAAAAGAAAAACAGAATAAAAAATGTTGCTTTCTTGCTTAGTCACTGTTATTAATTAAATATCTACGGATACCAAAACTCAGAGATCAAAGCCTATTCCTGAAGCATCATAGCATTTAGAGGTGGGACTCTGGGAAGTGAGAGGAGCATGAAGTAGAGCCTCATATGGATCTGAGTTTGTGATGGTTTGGAACCTCATATGGATCTGAATTTGTGATGGTTTGGAGCCTTGTATGGATCTGAGTCTGGGGTGCTTTGAAGGAGAATGGCCCCGTAGGCTCTTGCTTCTCGATGTCTGGTCCCTAGTTGGTGGAATGTTTGAGTAGGCTTAGGTGGTGTGGCCTTATTGGAGGAGTGTCACTGGGAGTGAACTTTGAGATCTCAAAAGCCCAAGCTAGGCCCTGGCCTCTCTCTCTCTCTCTCCCTCCCTCCCTCTGAACAGGAGATAATGGGGACAGATGATTGGAGGATCATGATGTCAACTACTCAATGTGTTGTAATAAATTGTAATAACGTTAGTTAATTTATGGTATTAAATGTAATTATCTTATTATTAAGATAACAGTATGTAAAACATTTTTTGTTTGTTTTTCGAGACAGGATTTTTCTGTAGCCTTGGAGCCTGTCCTAGAACTAGCTCTTGTAGACCAGGTTGGCCTTGAACTCACAGAGATCTGTCTGCCTCTGCCTCCCAAGTGCTGGGATTAAAGGCATGTGCCACCACCACCCCGTGTAAAATATTTTATAATTAATGAAATATAGATTTGCTTTGAGTTTTCCTAAAGTTGCTGGCAAAAGTAGATGATTATATTTATTTCAAGTAAATTTTGTCATTTTCTATCTCTCTACTACCTTAGGTAGGACATCCATTCTGGTGGAACACAAGCATATATACACACAAACATCGATTCTATTTAATATGTTTATATTTCATTTATTTCCATTTCTCTTCCATCTGAGTTTTCCCAGTTCCTTTAGCTCTTTAGACTTATAACCAACTTGACCCCACCCTCCACCTCCAAGACTATCTTTTCCTTTTGCAAGGCTGGCCTGCTGAGCCTCAGGCACTTTGTTCCAGTGCTTGACCCTGATCCCACCTCAAGGGAGCACAGCAGCATTAACAGCTATGCTAGTTGTCTGGAAGCATTGTCTAAAGTGGCTAACCACTGTGATACGCTGAGAAGGAGTGGGGAGAACACAGTGAAATTGTCCTAGAAGAAAGGGTGCATGCTAAAGACAACCAGCTGTTCTTGATAGGCATGCCTAATGCCTCCCTTTAGTCTTAAGACTATTCGAGAGTTGTAGCTATTATTACCAAATCTCACTTTGGTAAGTAGAAAAGTATCTTTTGGAACAAATTATGCATATGAGACTTGGGTGGAGTTCAGTGATAGAGTTTACAAAATGGAAGAGACCATTTAAAAAGAACCAAAAAAATTGAAAATAACCTCAAATTTTACCATCTCAAAGTAATTCTTGTTAACATTTTGGGAAGGGTCTTCTAGCTAAGATCCTATTACTCATTAGATTTCTTTCATTTTGTGTTTTCATTTAATATTATATGTGGAACTTGCTAGTCTAGAAGGCACAGAGATTCACCTTCCTCTCCCTTACCAGAGTATTTTGCTTGTTTTTTAGGAACATTTTATTATGCCAGGGTTTGATTTATACCCAGCCTTAGAAGTCTTCCTTCTAAGAGGAAAGAGAAGCTCTGACTCACCGATTTTCTCTTCTTTTCTTGCATACTCAGGACCTGATGCGTTGGCTTTATTGCTTCCAACTCAATCGCTTTGCCAAGTTTTCTGGAAACAGAACATAAGGGTGCCCAGTCTCGTCCTGGGTTTCCATCCTCTGCCCGAATGCATTTCGGGGTAGATGAGTTGCAAGTCATAGCTAATCTATTTCGTGCAGGTCTGAAGTGGAATATTGGCCCCCGCCCACTCTAAATGTGTGACACCCCCCCTTCAGAGTAAGGGCAAAGGTGTGGGAGTGGGGTGGTGGAAATGGGTACGGGAGCAGCATTACGGGAAGCACTCACTGATGTAGGTCTGCCGCCGATTTCATGCTCTCTGAGGCCCAGGCCCAGGCAGTGCTGAGACAGCTAGAGACACAAATGGGGGGGGGGGCGGTGTCAATTACTAGTGAGCGCTGAGAAATCAAGCATTACAGTCCGCAAACTGCCTCCCCTCATAATCATTCCCTTGCTGGAGCTTCAATTTCTCCGTGAGATTAAATTCAGCCAGTATATTTATTTGCACCACAGACATTATACACACCGCTTTTTCCCACTTAGATTTTTCATCTTCTATTTTATCTATGCAGAAAATCAGGGAGCTAAAGTGGCCAAGGAAAGGAACAGGTGAGGGAGAGGAATTTAGAAGACCCTCACAGAAAAGCTTTTCAAGTCCCTCACTTTACAGATAAATAAACCAAGCCTTAGAGGATGTAAGTGACACGGGATTTGAGCCCAAGTCCCTGGCTCATTGTGCGTGCTGATCTTGGGGTTGGAGTCCAAATCCTGCACAGTCGTAAAAATACAGCCTCACATCTTTCCTGGTCCCGGAAGCAAAGGGAGGACAAGGAAGCCTGATGTTCTCTTCTCCCATAGCAGGGGGTCAAGCTCTTAGTTGTCTGTCAGGCGTCCTTGGAAGTCAGGACAAATAGTCTTAGTTAACTGCAGGGACAGAGCCCATGCCACTTTTGATGGAGAGGAAGGGAGGAAGGGGCATCCCTGCCCGGAGCAGAAGTGTGCCTCCTGTGGCCTAGTCCGCATCCTGCCCTGGGACAAAGGAAAACCAGACCAGAGGCCCGGGTTTCTGCAATCTAAACCTGCACCAGAGAGTGCCTACTGTGTGTTTCTAGTGCAGGAAACTGCAGGAAGGAGAAAACTAATCCACATTCACATGACAGGGGTCAGTGGTCGTGAGGGCATGAATGCAAACAGGAACAAGCGACTTGGGGTGTGCTGAAAATGTCTGACTTTTGTCGTGGTTAGTTAGGTAGTACACACATCTGTTAAACTGGATGAACCAAACCCTATACTTAAAATAACTGCTGCTGGATGAAGTGGCTCCTCATTCCCATAATCCCAAGCAACTGGAATGTGGAGGCAGGAGGGTCAGGTCATCTGAGTTGACATAAAGAATTTGCCATCAGCTTGGGCTACAGGCGACACTAACTCCAACAGCAAATGAGTGTTTACTATTTCGTGTAAATTAACCCAAATATAATTGTGTTTATTAAGGCTATGAGGAACATTCATTAAAGAGAACCTCCCAGGTGATTGCACAGCCGCTGGACAGCATGACAGGAAGTGCATCATGTGACCTCAGAGAGCCCAGAGCACAGGTCTGAAAGCGGACATCCCTGTCCCTGGTTTCCTTTGTGACCCTTGAAGTCTCACTCGGCTTTTCTGAGCCTCATCTAACTAATCTTATGAAATAAGACATTGGGATCTCTGTGTAAGCATCTAACACAGATTTTGACCTAAATTTTATCACTAAATACCACACTAGTGCTGGTTCGCTAGCCATTGTGAATGTGTCTGCCATTCTGAAGCTAAGGTTGCCATGGTGGGAACTGAAACATTAGGATCAAAATTAAAAGGCCATTCAGGGAGTTTCCCTCCTCATCCCATGGTCTGTTAAGCATGCTTGCATTACTGCATTTAATTCAGTAACTGTAGGGGATGGGTTTTATTTCTGTTTTTATGTTAGTATATTTATTATCATGATTTATGTTTCTTTCAAAAAAGGTCTTACACTACAGCCACATTGGCCTGAAATTCTCTGTGTAGCCTAATCTGGCATCAAACTCATGGCAATTCCCCTGCCTCAGCAGATTAACTTCAGCGCCACGGCATGTCAGCTTCATTTTCATCTTAAAGAGACATTTAGACAGAGGATGAGTTGTCCCAGGCCACTCACCTGAAAAGTAGTATAACTAGAGTTTAAACTGGGCTATCTAAGCAGAAGTCAGTCTAAACCCAACCACACTATTGCACAGACTCATTTGTAATCTACCAAGATATCACCCTAAAAATAAAAGTGGAACAAGAATCGGAGCAGTTTCAAAGCAACTTGCTATCATCACCATGGTGCCAAGGCAGGAGTGAGAAATTGGTCCTTTTTCCCCCTGAATTTTCCCTCTTTCATCATCAGCACTAGGACCCTCAGCAAGAACACTGCAAGTTCAGTCTCATCTACACACAGTAGTACAGAGGCAGCGTCATAGCAAGTTATCAATAATGGACAATTTTATTGTTGCAACATACTGTGTGCTTTCCTCACATGTCGAGTCCTCCACACAGTTTGCTTCATTTATTATTCAGGCTGCACACCACGCTACAACCCACATACACACTCAAATGCACAGATGAGCACGTCTGCTCCCTATACAGGAAGGCATGGAGGCACAGGGAGACTAAGATCCCTTGTCAAAAGTCACAGAACAGAGATGATACAGAATTTACGCTTCCTGCCTCTAAGACCTTCTGGCTTCACACATCTTCCCAGATGGCATTATCAAGCCAACGGTGGGCTCAGGAGCCATCAAGCCCCAGGATGAGTCAATGGACAGCTCATTAACTGCATGATGGGAGTTTTATTTCAGCTGTTCAGTCTCAAGTCCTCATCCGTAAGGAGGATAATCATAAGGACTTTCAAGGATTGTTGTGAGGATTAAATAGGAATAGCCACTAAGCATTTGAGGCAGAGCCTGGCCCAGAATAAATCCCCAAGATCTGGAAGCCATGCTTGGTAGGATTGTACCTGCCGTGCAAATGGGAAAAAGCTGAGAGTGAGGTTTTTTTTTTTTCATTTTTATTGTTTTACAAAGGATTTTTGCCTTCCCTTTGTCATCATACTTACTTTTTCTTTGTGCTCTGTAGTGCTTTGCTCAGCTTGGCTGCCAGTTTCTGAAGTCCTTTGGCGTAGTTGATCTCCAGGTTGGCCCTAGGAGCAGCGGACTTGTTATGTAGGATATACTGGTCAGAATTAGCAAGAGCACACTTAGACAAAGAAACACACATGGAGTGGGGGAGGGAGGTATAGATAGAAGGATTGCGCCTCCCTCAAGGAGTACTGAACCCCGGCATCTTGGTTACTTTTTTATTGTGTGATCTGACCAATGCAATGTCAACAGAGAAGGCTTCATTTTGGCCCACAGTTTGAGCATACAGTCCACGGTGGTAGGGGCATACTGCAGCTGATGGCACCGCGTCTGCAGTCACAAAGCAGATAGAGCGAACCCAGGTACTCAGCTAGTGTTCTCCTGTCTACTTGGTCCAGAACCCTAGCCTGTGAGATTGTGCAACGTGCGTTGGTCTCCTCACCTCAGTTAAACCCCTTTGACAACGCCATCATAGACACGCCCAGAGGAACATCTCCTGTGTGATTTTAGGTCCTGCCAGGTTGGCAATATTGACCACCACACACAGGCTATGTGAATGTGTCTTCTTTGGAACTAGGTTCTGTGAAGGAGATCAAGTTTAGACGAGGCCCAAACAGAATTTGATGTGTCCTTATAAACAGGGTGGGGAGGGAGAGGGGCACTGGACACAGAGATGGGCGTGTGTACGTGGGAAAAGACCCTATGAACATGAAAGCGGGAACCAGAGGAAGATCTACAAGCCAAGGCATTATCAGCAAATCTCCAGAAGCTGGGAGGGGACGTGCGACAGCATGAAGTGTCTTCATGAGGAAGAGGTATCTAGCAGGAACCAAACCCATCAAACCAATGAAGCCTTAATCTCATCAGAGCTCCGGTCTCCGGAGCTATTACACAGGGAGTCTCGTCCTTCACGCCACCCAGTCTCTGCCACTTCATTAGAATAAGCCTAGACGCCTGGTACAGCTACTAAGGTGCATAGTCATCACTAAACCCATCAGCTCGAAGTCCTAAGTAGAAGCTGGAAATAAAAAGATACGTATGGTTGAGAGCTGCGTGGTAGCTTCAGAGGGCGCCTGCTGCCTTTACATCCCAAGGAACTGATTAGAGGCAGGTGCCCGGCTCAAGCGCCATTATGGTAGAAACCTGAGGGCTCCTCCATTACTTTCTATGCAGGGCAAGGTAGCAGGAAATCATTGGTTCTTGGGGAGATCAAATTATCTCTTCTTAAAATTATTTTAGCACTTCCTCGTTAGAGGTCCATCTGTAGCTACAATGAGGTTATGTTCCTATTCACCCCACCTCCACACACACCCTCTTTTCCTTCTCCCCCCCCCATCTGCTCTTTCTTTCTAAAAGATGATTTCTATCCACTTCAAGTTTAAAAAAAATATATCTATTTGTTTGTACATGAGTGTGAGCACACCACAGTATACACTCAGCGCTCAGGGGGACCACTCGAAGGAGTCAGTTCTCTTCCTCCACTGTGTAGAGCCTGGGAATCAGAGTCAGGTCAACACCGAGCTTGTTGATGAGTGCCTTTATCCCTTGATATTACCGCTGATGAATGCATAGTTTTTGACTCACAGTACTAGACACAAAACAAATAGTAAATATTAATTATTTGAGGATGATGGTGGTAGTGGTGAGGATGATGATGGATTGTTAGGTATCCAGAGGGCAATAGCCCAGGGTGAAGAGTGCAGTCCTCTATGCTATTGTCTCCCCATAAGGACTTCTAAGCCAAGATGGGGATACTGACAGGGATAGCTTCTCCTTCACAATTCAATTTTACTTCTAGAATGTTCTCACAGGCTCTACAAAGGGACTCAGAGGCCAAGTGACAGAGGCAACTACCACAAGGAAATACTCCTTTCCTTAGCATTAGTAACGTCATTAGATTCATAGGGAAAGAAGGTGGGGTTTTGGTGTCAGGAGGAGGCTCTTTGCTTGATTGGCAGTTTCTAAGTCTGGCCGGCTCTGCTCCTGTACACCCACCTCTGTGCATTCTCTTTCTTCTTTCCCCACCCCCTCTCCACGATCTCAGGTTGACCTTGAACTTGATGTGTAGCTTGGGGTGACCTTGAATTCCTAATTTTCTTGCCTCAACCTCCTGGGTGCTGGGACTATAGGCACGTATCACATTAGCTAACTCTCCCAGGCTTTCTATCAAGAAGGTAGAGACCCACCTGAGGATGCTGGTTAGCCAAGCCTGAGGATGCTGGTTAGCCAAGCCGCGATTCCTTGCATTAGTATCAGTGTCAGGGCAAATCTGTGAGTCTCCAAATTAAAAAGCCGTCTCCCACACATGGCGATTATGTATCAAACAAATGCCCTCTGTACACTGAAGGGTGTCTATTTTGTGACTCCGCAGACACTTGACCTGCGCTCTGTTTATTCACAAAACAGCAACACCCACCCTTTATTGGGGCCGTTATGCTATGCAAGACACTATTATAAGCATTGTAGCTCTTTCCTCCAAAAAATTATTGCCTTTATTTAACATGGGGAGGGGGCACCACAGCACAGATTTGGAGGCCAGTGGACAGCTTGATGGATTTGCTTCTGTGATTTCACCGTGTGGGTCTGAGAAGCAAACTCAGGTTGTTAGACTTGGCAGCCTTCCCTTTACTCGCTGAGTCGTCTCTCTGGCTCATTTTTATTTGTGTTGAACCTACAATGACTTTTGTGATGTGGACACAATCTTTCTGACCATTTCCAGGAGGGAGCACCAGGCCTGGAGTTTGATTGGTTGCTCTGCCGAGGACACGTGAGAGGGAGGTGATACAGCTAGCTTCCAAATCTGAGCTACTTAACCACGCTCCTCCCCTGACTCAGATGTGGCTATTACCAGGGGAGTCAGACAAAAGCGCATTTTAAAACTTCTACTGCCACTCCAGTGTTAATTACGGCGTTGTGACTCACTGAAGCTCTCACGGTGTGGCCACTAGAAAGGCCACTGCCAGCTATCCCAGTGCACATGTTAAGACTCTCTGCTCCCGGGGCCTTTTCTGAGGCACTCATGTATTGTAAACTGGTTGGTGAGTGGGGAGTGGGGAGAATGATGATCTGGCTAAGAGGCAATGGAGGAGGACTATGATCTCAAACACCATCAGTTTACTTGTTGAGGCCAGGCTGAGTCGGACCCAGTGTCTCTGACCAGTCAAATCGTGTTCTTTATCTCTCTGCTTGCAACTTATTAATGAGCCCCAAGGACTTTAGAATCAGCCAAACAGAGCAGGCTGTATCCATCCACTTTTGCCTTCTGATTTCTAGAGCCCACCTGTGGCAACCCAAAAGGGGGCTGATCATCAGAAGGAACTGCAATGACAAACAGGGAGGAGGGGAAGGAGGACGTGATATGTATGGGATATTGTCCTTCAGGCCCTCAGTGGCTTTTACCTTAACAGATGTCCATGGCTAAATTCCTAGCCAATGACCAATTTCTTATCCAATGGCTGGATTTGTCATTCTCATGGGAAGTCATGTTCTAAGAGACAAATATAATGATGTCTGTCATTTTTGTAAGTCTGAATGATTGTGTGTGTGAATGGAAGCAAAGACTACCATGTGATGTATGTGTAAGTGGCACACATTGTGTGTGTGTATGTGTGTGTGTGTGTGTGCAGTGTGTTGTATGTATATGCAGGCATCCCAAAAGGATACCCTTCAATCTTTTCAGGCTATCTACCAAATATACTGGACGTTGGCATTTTATTGATGCAGCACAGAAACTGGTTTCATATTCTCTCTCTCTCTCTCTCTCTCTCTCTCTCTCTCTCTCTCTCTCTCTCCCTCTCCCTCTCTCTCCTTCCCCTCTCTTTTATCCCCCAGGACTAGGCTTCTCTGAGCATCTTCTCTGTAGACCAGACCAGCCTCGAACTCAGAGATCTGCCTACCATTGCCTCCCAAGTGCTGGGCGTGCACAACCACAGCCTGGCACCATCACCCACTCTTTTGAAGGGAGCTGCTTTATCACAATCCCCAGTCACAAAGCAATACATGTGCAAAAGGAATCCAGAGGGGCAGAGCTAAGCTCACCTCAGGTCTTGGAATTTTCTTTCTCTTGGGTAAAACAACCCAAGGAAGAAGACAGGAGGCACAGCGAACTCGATATTCTCCCCTTCTCCCATTGTTTCCTTCCACTCTACAGACATGATTTCTCACACGAATGAAGAAGGCTTGTCTAGGCCACGGCTTCTTCATGTGTGAAACTGATAGTGTGCATGTACATCCCATCTGCTGGGTATATACTTTAGCTCAAAATATTCCAGTGAATTTTAATGATTCTGAGCCAGGGAAACGACACTTTGACTTTCAACCCATTTACGTTTTAGTTTCCTCTCAGCCTGCAAAGCAAGTCGATATATTTTCATTGCTAGTCATGAGAACCAACCAATAAGTCAAGAACCAGCGTTTGACCTAGATCTTAAAATAAACCACGCCTTTGGCACGGCCGCAGGCTGTAAAATCCGTGCTCTCAGATCTGGTATTTTCAATGCAGCACAGGTTGAGCTGTGAGACTAGGTGGCTGTGTTCAGTTCAGAGGATCCCGCTGTAATAAACTTACGCAAAATAATTGTTTAAAGCCCTCTAGTTTCTTCTGTGCCTATAAAGAGCTCGTTGAAGCTGAATGAAGGTCTTCTCATGCTGAGGGAAGCAGACGACTGTGCCCTCCTCTGTAGGAATTAAGGATTTTAGTAATCTTAATAGATTGTTCCCATATTGTCTTCTACATCACAGTTTGAGCCAGAACCAACTTATAGCTGGGGTTGGGTAAATGGATGTTTTCCCTTCAAGTCTTATAATTTTTCCTTTAAAAGGTAGCCACAACTGTTCTTACAAACAAATTGTACGTAAAAGTTACCAGAGGCTGGGTGTCTGGTACATGCCCATAATCCCAGCACTGTATTGGGCTGGGAGAAGAGAAACAAACGTTAAGGCCAACCTAGTCTACATAGTGAGCTACAGTTCAGCCTGGGCTTCAAAGAGAGCAAGATTCAAGTTCAAATAAACTCCACCCACTTCCTAAAGGTCACCAAAGACCTTGGGTGACTGTCCTGCAACTGTGTAGTTCCCCTGTCTCACAAGAGCATCTGACTGGGAGTAGCGTGGATGGAGACAGAAATACAATCCACTCGCATCCTTCTTATTAAGATGCTCAAAGCTGCATCTTCCCAGAGGAACTGCTGTTCAAATCCAAGCAGAAATCTCTCAGCTTGCTAGCTGAGGCCCTGGCCTTCTCTCTAATGCATCTGTTATACGGAGAACTTGGATCAGAGAGTCCAGGATGTGGGGGATAAATGTATTTACTGGGCCATAACAAATTAAAAAAAAAAGTAGAAATGTATCAGGCAAATTGTGGGTGGGAGTTGGGGGAGAATAGAGACCTTTTACAACATTAGAAAGCAATTACCTGGCCTTGTCTCCTGGGTCATATGAGTTTGATTGTATTTGATTAGATAGGAGATGGGCAGCCCGCTGTCTTGCTAGGTAGTAAATTTTATACCCTCATTTGCCCCACCCGAGACTGCCCATTTAGAGTGAGGCACCAAGGTTTAATAATTAGACTCTAATAAAACATGACATCATAAGTTACTGGGTCAGGCTCCATGCGCTAGGGGTTTGATTGACCTAGTCTTGTTCTAGGTTACTATCCTGAAGCCCTGTAATTTCCACTGCGCACCAGGGTAGTTGGCTGAGCAGGGGGCTTCGAGTATGTTGGAAAGGAAGGGATAGGGATTGTAGGGATTGTTTTTATATTTTGGGTCTTTGTTATCTCCAAGGTATTTTCTATTGTGACCTTGATGCTGTTTTGTTTGTTTGTTTGTTTGTTTCTTTCTTTCTTTTTTTTTTTTTGAGACAGGGTTTTCCCTTGTAGCTTTGGAGCCTGTCCTGGAACTCACTCTGTAGACCAGGCTGGCCTCAAACTCACAGAGATCTACCCACCGTCTGCTTCCTCTGCTGGAATTAAAGGTGTGTGCCACCTCTGTCCAGCTGTGAGTTTGATCCTGCTGAAGATCCTACAGAGACTCCTTTAGGATGAAATTTGGACTTTATAGTATTTTGAAAAGAACTGGAGATTTAGACTTTCCCTCCTGCCTCTCTTTCCCCTCCCCATGATCCTTACCCTCCCTCTCCTTCTTACTGTGTCCCTTGTCCCAGCACCCCACATTATCCATTCAATGTGCCATTGTGTGGGAACATCCTCGCTTTCCGGGGCTGGCTCTCGTAAATCTACACTTCACGGGTCAGTGATTCATTGTGGGAGACCATCTTTAACTCAGGTCTCTGGTCTGAAACTTCCTTCCGGTCTCTGTGTGTGTAGTCAGCACCCATCTCTGCTGCAGCTCTTATTGCCTTTGTCTTATGAGGCTTTCCTACCTGTATCTAATGCAAATGCAATGTATCATTGATGTGTATGAAATACACCTGCACATTTAAGAGGAAACAGCCCTGGCCTTGTAGCTGAGGAAAGACACTTAAGGAAAGACAATTGTACCCCTCTCTTTGGTTAGCAAACGGTTGAAACAATGTACCTCGAAATTTCCCAAAGTCTTAGACTGGAAAAAGGAAAAGGCTGTGACCCTGGTACCCACCAGAAGGGGTGCTTGTCCCCTTGAAATAGAGTTTTAATTCAGACAATTCAGTTTGTTAGACCACAGTGCAGAACTAGAGCTGAGGCACTGATGGGCCAGGGGTGGGCATGACCACACCTTGACAGGAATGCTTAGTTACGTGTACCTCTAGCCAGAAGTAGAAACTTCCAGTTCAACCTCACGTCAGTCACCCTGGAGATGACCTTCTGGGTCACTGGATGTCCTTATTTGTATTCGCTCTCCTCAAAGTAGCCACGATGAAGAAATATCCTTTCTTTGCTTTTCACAGTTGCTTCTTTCTCCACCCCCACGTGTGTGTGTGTTTACTCAAGTGTGCCACCGTGTGTGTGTGTTTACTCAAGTGTGTGTGTGTGTGTGTGTGTGTGTGTGTGTGTGTGTGTGCAGCTTTCAGAAATCAATCCTCTCCTTCCAACTGTATGCTGGAGATGGAGTTCAGCTAGTTAGGTTCGGTGGTGAGCATTTTACCTGCTCAGCCACCTGACCAGCTCCGGTTTTGTTTTTGTTTGTTTGTTTTTGTTATTTTTGCTTTGTTTTGTTTTGCTTGAGCTACAACCTCATTACAACGCCTGGGTAGGCCTTGACCTTGCAATCCTCCTGCCACAGTCTCCCAAGCGCTAGGATTATAGGCAAGCACCACTGCCTTAAACAAGAGCCAGCCTTTAGTGGTTTATAGGATTAAGGGAAGTCACAGAACGAGGAAAGTGAAACTGAACTGGGCCAGGTGCACAGCAATCACTGTCCTTGTGGACTAGTTTTGTGGAGTCGGTTCAAGAACAGGAGGAAGAGGTAGCGACCTCCGAATCACTTCACTTGGCCCCATCCAGGGCTATGATACGGCATATATCTTTGCTAACTGATTCATAAGAATGTGGAGTAAACGTACACCATGAAGAAACATCCATACATTAATAAAGTATGTATGTCCACTAGAAGTGGTTCTCTGGATATGTATCCCTCAGGCTAGCTGCAAAACTGGACAGTTGAGCCAACCCAGGGGATCTGGCATCTTAAGTAGGAGGGGTCACTTCAAAGGAACAATTATCAGGAGCCAGTCAATAGCAAGTACCCCAGCAGTGGCATCTTGGTTGAGGGAAATAATTTGGCTGTTCCAGGTTAGCTTTACAAAATGTCTGTCACGTGGCCTTTCAGCATTATTTGAGGTCTTACTAAAGTGTTTATAGCCATTCTTCACATTTAATGCTATGCAGCTTTTGACTCAGACATGTGTTGCAGTTTTGGCCTACAGCATCCGATAGATATTCAGATCCTAAACCTGGTCCATCAGGAAGTAAAAACATGAAGAGAGCTATCTCCACTGCCCAAGGGTTCCACATTTTCTCCTTGAGGATGTGGAGATGGCGGTTTTCACATACTGAGAGGGTAGGTGGTGGTCTTGGCAAGGAACCCTGAGGGAAACACAGGGAGGAAGCCAGGGCTCTGGCTGTAGCAGAAAGTGAAGAACTGGGTTGACATCTAGAATGGAAGAGAGTGGTGAGACGGAGCCTTCTCGAGTCCTGTGAGTTCACCCTGGAGCCTCCTGTAGTTGTGGTCCATTTCGGCCTCCTGTCTTCACGGCTGTCTATCTGGCACTAATTCTGAACTCTTGGACACCAAATAATCAAGACCAATTGGCCGCTATCTCAGTCACCGGCATGGCTAATCAGTATATAATCCTTTCTGTTTTTCAGGGAGAAGAGACTTATCTAAGCAAAGAGTTGGATTTATAGAATAGTTAGCTGATCTTATTTAAAAACAATTTCCTTTGAGACTAATAAAAATCATTTCTCATAGAAGAAACATTGTCTTAGATTACCCCGCCTCCCATTCTCTCTTGGAAAATCAAAGCAGCTTGACTATTAGAATAGAAATATATCTCACTTAAACTTTTATTTTCTTTTTTATTCCATTTGACAAACTCGCGTTTTTCTTCATAAAAACGTCTTTAGAGCTCTCCCGGTCATTCATTGTTCTGATAAAACAAATGTGCTCTTTTGATATTGATTTGCTAATGAGGGATGCTCTTAACTCATCATCTTTTTTCTATATGACGCGTAAATAAAGTGTGCGTGCGTGTGTGGTGCTCCGGGGATTGAACCATGGTCTCACACCTGCTGCACAAGCACTCGATCCCAGAGCTCCATTGCCAGCTCCACAGTATTTTAAAGTTGAAACTGTTTCCCTTTAAAATGCAACAACCTCTCCTGAAAAAGTAGCTTTAGAATATTTACTATAGAGATAGTACCGTAGAGTCAAAGCCTAAATGCCCCCTTATAAGCCAACGTTTTCCTCTGGTTCTTTCATTTTAAGCAGTGCGTTCCCTGTCCTTTATTGCCTGAGTTAACTGTTCTCACTTTAGCATCATGGGCAGCTTTGTTTACAGTCACACTTGGTATTAAGAGGAGACACTAATATTAAAAATGGTGGCTTCTCATCCATCCATCCATCCATCCATCCACCCATCCATGCATGCATCTATCCATCCATCCACCCACCCATCCACCCACCCATCCATCCATCCATCCATCCATCCATCCATCCATCTATCCATTCTCTAGAAAATGACCAAAGAGATCAAAGACTTGGCTCTACGAAGCTCTTATCATACAACGGGTGAGACACAGCCCCTGTCTTTGTAGCATAAGAGAAAACATAAACGAATAATCGAGGCCAGTGTGAAAAGTACAATAATGGTCATACACATCAGATGTCAGAGTGGGCCCCCAGGAGCATGCTAAACTTAGTCTGAGGATAAGAGGCTTGCCTGGGTCTTCCTAGGCAGCAGCCCTCTGTGTGGCTTCCTGATCTTTATGGTGCCAGGTGATAAATGGGAGACGGAGCAGACTCATGATTCAACCCAATTTCTCCAGCACCAAAATCTAACACTGTGCTCTGGAAAGCGGTGCAGCTTCTAATCGCCCCTCCAGACATGTGGCTAGCTGCAGCCGCAGAGGAGGGATTGGTTGTTGCAAATGCACATTTTGTACCTTTGCTGAAGGACGGATGTGATCTGCTTGCAGAAATTCTCTCCATTTTGAGCCAACTCCTTCAGGCTCTTGTAGACTTTATTGTACTGGGAAAAAAAATGACAGGAAAATTATGAGCACCTCCATAGATAGCATACCCATAATTCAGAACGCTTCTGTCATGATGACTGTCACCGTAAAGGACTGTGTGGCTAAGGGGGGCACACAGTTTGGAATGATTTCTTTGTTTTTTTTTTTTTTTTTTTTGGTTTTTCGAGACAGGGTTTCTCTGTGGCTTTGGAGCCTGTCTTGGAACTAGCTCTGTAGACCAGGTTGGTCTCGAACTCACAGAGATCCGCCTGCCTCTGCCTCCCGAGTGCTGGGATTAAAGGCGTGAGCCACCACCGCCCGGCTTGGAATGATTTCTTAACTAAACATTAAGTATCCTCTGGCTGGCTATGAAAAAAGTCCAGGCAAATTTTTCCCAACCTGAAGCTGGCCTGTTTGTTTCTGTCTATCTCAGTTACTGTTCTATTGCTGTGAAGAAATACCGTGCCCAAAACTACTTAGAGAAGAAACCACTTAATTGGGAACTTGCTTACAGCTTCAGAGGGTGAATCCCTGACCATCATGGTGGGAAGCATGGCAGGAGGTAGGCAGGCATGGCCTGGGAGCAGAAGCTGAGCTTAAGTTCACAAGTAGGAGGGAGAGAGGGAGAGAGAGGGAGAGAGGGGGAGAGAGAGAGAGAGAGAGAGAGAGAGAGAGAGAGAGAGAGAGAGAGAGAGAGAGAGAGAGAGAGAGCGCCTGATATGGGATTTTGAAACCTCAAAACTTTACTCCCACACCTCAAAACTTTACTCCCACACCTCCAACAGGGCCACACTTCCTACCCCTTAAATACTTCACCAGCTGGAAACCAAACATTGAAATGCAGGAGCCTATGGGGCCACTCTCATTCAGACCACACACTGTCCTATCAGACACAAGCAACCCAACAGAATCTAGTTTTGGAATTTGGTTCTCTGGTGTGGGACGGCTAAAAGCATACTCTACAGGACACCACATCACCACCGTGTTGTTCCCCCGAACTGTGCACGCGACAAGCCCACAGGACGAGTTGTCTAAAAGGATTGAAATTGAAACTGAAAACACTTAAAGAGCCAAAACTTTTTGAGTTCTGATTTAGTGCTATAAACAGAAAATTTCACGCTTGATTTAAATGATGAGTCTCAGTCAAAACACAGGCATGATAGAAATCTTGTGTGAGATCATCTCCAGGCTTTGCGTATAGAGTTATGGGGAATATAAATGAATTTCGTGTTTAATTTTGGGTCCCATCCCTAAGATGTCTTATTATATATTCACAGAACTACAAAATCAGAAGAAGAAGAAGAAGAAGAAGAAGAAGAAGAAGAAGAAGAAGAAGAAGAAGAAGAAGAAGAAGAAGAAGAAGAAAAAGAAGAAAAAGAAGAAAAAGAAAAAGAAGAAGTTCTAACTCAAATGCACTCTTAGCTTTCTGTACATTATGGAGCATTTTATGCTTCATAAAGATCATGGTCATATAGGAAGTAATGACACATACCTACACACTCATCTAAATTACAAAGACATCAAACTTCTAATCTGCTCTTTCTGAGCAACTGTTTTCTCATTTTCATAATTTCTTTGGTTATTCTTGGACATTTATTCTTCCTTATGAATATTTATCTAATTATGAGGTTTGGGTTTTTTTACACCCCTGTCAGAATACTAATCAAAACTGTATTATATGTGTGTTTATATGAATTGGAGGAAATTAACCTTTTAATATGGTATCTAGATTTCCCATCCAAGAACACAGTGAAAGTCTTTTTATCTGTTTAAATCTTAGTTCATGCCGATAAAACTTAATAAACCTGCAGCTCTTTTATTTGATTTATTTAGAAATAGCTCCTGGGATTAAGCTGTATATTCTTATCATTTCTCCTGTCTGCTTATAGCAAAGCAGAAACAAAGGCCCCACAAGGAACCCAGGGTCCACGGGCAAGCTAGATTTGGCTGCTTCCTTGCAGAGTGGGGTTTGAACCAACAGTGCCAACCCCCACCCCCACAAGAAGTCAGTCAATGTAATCTTTCTTAATGATAGTCTGCTGTTCTCATAGCTAGGGTGTTGCCCAATAGTCATCAGCTGCCCCCAACAGCTGATGAGAGCAGATGCAGACACCCACAGCCAAACACTCGGTGGAGCTTGGGATACTCAGAAGACACAGCAGAGGGAGAGGAAGGATTATAGGAGCAAGAGTTGGGAAAGTAAACCAAGAGAACACGGCCCATGAAATCATCTAAGCAGGGCTCACAGGGGCTCACAGAGACCGAAGCAGCCATCTTGGGGTCTAATGGGTCTGTGCTAGGCCCTCTGTATACACGCTGTGGTTGTTCAGTTTGGAGTTTTTGCGGGACTCCTAACATTGGGAGTGGGGGTGTCTCTGGCAGTCTTGCCTGCTCACGGAACCCTTTTCCTCCTACTGCTTTGCCTCGTCCAGCCTTGATGTGAGGGTTTGTGCCTGGTGTCACTGCATCTTCTTATGCCATGTTCAGTTAATATAACTAGGAGACCTGCTCTTTTCTGAAGGGAGATGGGGAAGCAGTGAATCTGGGGGGGAGAGAGAGGAGGTGGGGGGGGCTACTGGGAGGAGAGGAGGGAGGGGAGATTGCAGTGGGAATGCACTGCATAAGGGAAGAATAAAGACAAAGAAAGGAATGGGTGCATCAGATTCCATCACCTGAGGACAGCCTTCCCAGGCAGCCTTGCGGTGAGACTAGGAGACTGTGGAAGCATGGGAAGGATGGCTTCCCCATGGTTACTCTGAATAAGAAAATCACAGGACAAGTTTCTATACCCTGGACTGTTGGGGGTCATTGCAGTTTTTGATGTCTTGGGCCTTCAAAACCCTGTACGACATCTTTTACATTTTTTTCTTGGGAAAACTTTGGGAGGCCAGGACATTCTTAGGGGTTAGTACCTCATTGTCCTCAGGTCCAGCAATGGAGCTGTGTGGCAAAGCAGATTATCTGTCACCTTCTTCCCTTACAAATTTTTCATCTCAACTTAATTTTTTCCCTTAGATTTATTTAGTGTGTTATTTTAAATGTACGAATGTTTGGCCTTCAAACACGCACTATGTGCACACCTGGACTATGGAGGTCAGAATAGGGCATTGGAGCCTGGGGAACAGGAGTTCCAGAAGTTGTGTGTAGTGATATTTTATTTGTATCTTAATAAACATGCTTGCTTGAAGATCATAGCACAAAGCTAAGCCACTAGAGAGAGAGGCCAGGCAGTGGTGGCACACATCTCTAATCCCAGGACTCGGGAGACAGAAGCAGAAGGATCTCTGTGAGTTCACGGCTGCCCTAGGCTACATAAAGTCGATCCAGAAACAGATCCAGGTGGTGGTGGCTCACACTTTAATCCCGGTGTTTGGAGTCACATGCCTTTAATCCTAACACTAGGGAGGTGGATACAGAAGCAATGTGGCTGGGCGGAGGGAGGAATATAAAGGGGAGGGACAGGCACTGGAGTGTGGAGCCTGAGGTTTGGCTGAGACACATCAAAACTGAAGGTTTCCCCTTCAGTCTGAGCATTGGTAGAGGTAACAGGTCTCTCTAGTGGCTTATTGTTCTGCTCTGATTTTCAGCTTTAATCCCTATATCAGTCTCTGGGTTTTTATTATTCATGCTACAGTTGTGAGCCACCATGAAGGTGATGGGGACTGAACCCAGGTCCTCTGGAAGAACAGCTGGTGCCTTTACCTCTGAGCCATCTCTCTAGTCCCCAACTCAACTTGTAAGGAAGGAGGTTTCTCAAGTAAAGCACAGCTACGGCTTTTGTTGGTCCTTGAGTTATCGGCTGCAGGACTTGGGAGATGGTTAATTTACCATATTTTTTCATAGAAAGTATTTGTATTGGAACAAGTGGTAAATGGACAACGTTCTTCCAGACAGAGAAATGGCCAGTGGTTCTGCTGCCTCAGCCACTCTGGTCAGGTCATAGGTTGGAGGGATCCACGCCTCAAGCAAACCATTTCCTGAGTTCCATTGTGTCCAGGCAATACATCATATTGTCCTTAATTTAATGATCAGATAAAGAAGGATATTCTGTTTATAACAACATGGGGTAGAATCTTTATCTTTGACCTTATGTCCAATGTGCTGGAAACTCTGAAACATCCCTGATCCAGACTAAGATAAAGGAGACGTCTATAAATAAAAGAGATGCTAAGACTCTTTCTATCTACTCAGTTTAATTTTTTATTTAGAGCCAATGGTCTTGGACCTTTCATTGTGTAGCATTTATTCAAACTTGAACACAAACACTAACAAAATTTAAAGTAGACTTCCCTAAAAGTTAAAGAAGATCCAATGATTATCTACTTGTGTGTGTGTGTGTGTGTGTGTGTGTGTGTGTGTGTGATCAGAAAACCTCACTGTTTCTGCTCAGAGGCAGTGAAATCTCATCACCTTGACTAGTGAAATCTCATCACCTTGACTTTGGCTCCTCTGCGTCTGTCCTACTTCCCCTTCCCACCCACTCCCACTCATCAGAGGGGACTTTGAAGAGGTCCCATGGGACACACTATGAGAAGCACAGAAGCCCAACCTCTTACTTAGAGTTAAGACTCAAAGAGCTAAAGATGACCTCATTAGACTATGGGCAGACTTGTGATTAGAAATGTCAGGTAATTAAATCAGCTAGACGATCCATTGGAACCAAATGTCTGCAAATAGCTAATCAATATAATCAAACTAAACTTACTCAGAGAGCTGACATGCCGGTTCGAGAGGCATCGATGGCTTCCTAATATTATCAAGATGCAAAAAAGGATTCGTTCTGGAGAAAGGCATGTAGAAAATATTTGAACTGTCTTTTCCTACCCATTGAGATTTCATAGATCCCAACCCCACAACATCTGCATCCCAGGGAAGAACTCAATGCTGAGTTTATATCGCAACATGAATTTATTTGTACAAGCTCTCTCTCCCCTGGACTATTAATTCACAAGATAACATATTATGTTTTTTAAATTCCCTTTATAAATAATTAGTCTGTTTGTGGCCAGGATATTTAGGACATTTCTGAGACTTAAAAAAATATCTTTTCACTTTTGCACACAAAGGCATGTCCTATCCAGCACTAGGACAATGTCTCTGATGGACACTTGAAAGCAGATTCTGTTGTTTAAATGCTGCTATTACAAAGTAAACAAGAAAATAGTCCACCAAACAGCAAAGCAAAGCATAGTCGTCTAGGCCAGCAGCGTGTGGCATGACTAGGCCGTTGAAGTGTAAACATTATAAAATGCTGCTGTTGAACTTGGCCCAGTTGCTCTTTCTGACTTTACACGGTTCGAATGCTTCAAAGACTAAATTTAATTGTTCTAGGAAAAACTGTTATTACCCTGGATGCTCATACGGGCTTTTTAAAAGGCACATGATGGTGTGATGGTTAGGAGTTAAAGAAGCCGTGAGGCCTGACTTGAATTTGGCTGCATAAGTTTCTTGGTGCTCTTTCTGTGCCAGGCTGGGGCAACTGATTTCATGTGGGTCCTCACTCACTGGTGGTGATTGTTTCAAAACACTGCCCCTCAAATTAAGGCGTTACCTGTATTTATTAAAGATCTGTTTGGTATTTGAAGCTTTGTGGTAGGATTTCTTAAATCATAAGAAACAGTACTATGGAAACCGTACAGCCTACCATCTCCTCGTCTTTTACAGCGCTAAGACAAAGGCCTAAGAGATGTAGGATGCATGAAGGCACTATGGACTACACATTATCCACGCCGGACTCCACCTGCCCTTTCCTGTCTCTCAGAGGGGGAGAGGTTCCCAGGAGCCATGGACCTCAGTGCCCTTGGAGTCCGTGCCAGTCACAACTGGTGAGACAGGCTGAGCCAGCAAGCTGAGACGCTCAGGATGGCATGTGAACCAGGTTACCAGGATGAGGAGCAGCCTGGTCTTATTTTGGCAGCTGACTGTACAGGCGAATGGGCTGATGTAGGAGCCAGAGGCATGCTCTAACAGGCTCCTATTTGACTTCTTTGTGAGTACCTAAAATGCAAACATTTGGTGACAGCTTGAAACCTTTGCTCCATTTGGTCCCTACAGTCTTCTTAAGAGGAAGGGAGAAAGTGGTCATTTTTTTTTTCTTTCCTTCATTTTTTTGTTTTATTTTTTACGTGATTGAATCATTTCCTCTGGGAAGAACTTGATGCTATCAACTTCCTTGCTCATGGAGTTGAGGAAGATTTCTCGTGGCACAGTCTTAGGTGTCAGTGAGACACTCTCAGGCATCAAGCTTAGAGCCAACTCTTTTCCTTTCCAAGATCAGAACTTAAAAAAAAAAAAAAACTTAAGAAATAAGCTCTAACACCCTCACGATTATTTAAAAGCCCTACAGAGTACCTGCCGCTCTCCAGCTTCCTTTAGTGACAATCACTTGACAGCAGACTTGACCTGACTGCTGGAGGTTGAGGGGCCCCACGTAGCGGTTCTTTCTCTAACAGAAGCATGGCCCGAATGAGAGTTTCAAGGTTTTTTTTTTTTGTACCAAACCTGCTTTCAAAGTTCATTAAAGCATATCTCACTTAGAATATTATTTTCAAATGCAAAAAGGAAAACACCACAGGATTCCAAAGAAACGGGACTACATTGATATATATGTATATTTATAAAAATATTTTTTAAGCTTATGATATTAGGTGGATGTTTATATGCACGTGCTAAAAATAGCAAGTCTTATGAATTACCAAAGTATGTAAATAAGGCTGAGAATAAGCAATACTCTGACATCTACAATAACACTGTTATACAAAAAAAAATCTGTTTTTTTAATTGTTTATACAGTCCTAGATACTGTTAGTAGTAGTGGATACTCAAAATTGAAGAAAATTCTACATTTTAGTTAGAATCGTATAAATATAGATCTTTGCCCCATTTATTTGTTTGTTTGACTTTGCTCTTGACCCTCTGAGATGGATACTCAAATCCATCAGTGTGGACCAAGTTAAGAATTACAACTTAAAACCAGGAGGTAGTGGTGCACACTTTTAATTCCAGCACTCAAGGGGCAGAGGCAGGCAGATGCCTGTGAGTTCAAGACCAGCATGGTCTACAGAGCAAGTTCTAGGACAGGTTCCGAAGCGACAGAGAAACCCTGTCTCGAAAAACCAAGGGGGGATAAAGAGGTTTAATTGTGCTTTGTGCAAAGCTAGGGCCTTTTGGGATGGATATTTTGGTAGGTAGTGGGAGCTTTGGGGTCTCTATAAAAGGTGTTCTGTCCCAAAACATTCCTCTGAAATCCATGTCCTAGTTTTAGCATGTTCCCCACTGTAGAGCATTGTTCCCCCCAAGTACAAGCCGAGCTTGTACCAGGAAGTCAACTTGAACATTTGATAAAGATGGAACAATTGCAAATAAATAAATAAATACTCTGTGGCTTTAGAGAGTTTAGAAGTTCAGGCTGAAGGGATATCCGCCTCCTCTTGATTCCCGGATACCTTTGGTGGCAATGGGCCCATAGGCATCGCCTTCAGTCATGGGCAAGCACAAACATCCTCCGGCATGCTCAATATAGGGTAAGGCATCACCTAGCACCCCAGGAAGTAGAGCTTTGAACTGCCACAGAGGTGAGGGGTAGGCTGCCTTAGGGGCTGCTTAAAAGAAAACATTTGCCCCTAGTGCTGACTTGAAGATAAGTTTTGCTACCTACAAAAAAAAAAAAAGGGTAGACTTTCAATCCCTCTTTCTTTCTTTCTTTCTTTCTTTCTTTCTTTCTTTCTTTCTTTCTTTCTGTCTTTCCTCTTTTAAAAACTAAGTGCTCTTTCCTTCCTCTCTCTCCCTTTAAACTATTATATTATCTTCACATTCTTTCTAAATAATGGGTACCAGGTTTTTGCATCAATGTATCCCATCCCTGTCCCACCTTTCCACCCTGTACCAGGGAAAAACATCACCAGACATCCATAGTGAGACAGGAGATTTAAAAATGTCATAGGGAGCAAATTCAGAGAAAGAAGAATGGATTTCTCTCGAAGATTATCTTTAACCACCAATGCGGAGGAGACTGAGGATGGGGTGCAGTGGGGGGGCGGTCACTTAGCATCATCACGCAGGCACAACATTGGAAGGTTTCGTCATGAAGCATATCTTCTCGTGCTCACTGGGGATGGTGCTACAATCTACTAGACAGTTAGGCGGGTGCCTCACCAGTCACGTGATTCTTGAACTCAATTAGCATAGTAGCAGCTACAGTTCTCTCACTCCCAAGCCTGTGCTATCCTCACCCTTCGGTTGACACCCTTTGGTTAAACAAAAGGAAAGCAGGAGGCAGCAACCCTCTGCTGGTCTTAAGGCTTCTTTACAGACTCCCTCGCTTTACTGGCTTGTTTTTAGTAAAATATTTGAATGATTTTATTGACTTACAATGGCTACAGTTCCTGGCTTCTGAATTCACCAAATTCAGCTTCCCAGCAATGCTTACTGGGGTAAGACATTTGAAATTTCTCGATTACTTTGGTTTTGAGATAAATATATCTTCCCTTTATTCCTATTGCATTCCGTCTCCTAGGTCAAATCTCTGCCACTACTGCGGATGACCTTGTTGTGTCTTTGGACTTTTGATCAATTTTGTATTTGGGAGGAAGCTCTCAGGACTGGAGCAAGCACACTGGCGAACTGTCCACCAGGCTGACAGAAAGGGTGTCTGTTCTGTGTCCTGTAGGGCTTAAGATAGCAACTCTTAAATTGTTGGATTAAAAAGTGGGTTGGGATGAGGGACGGGGAGGCAATTCCTCCTTCCTTGATTTGATCTCTGAGCTAAAATACACTATAGATAGTCTGTGTACTCTCATATCTAGCCGACACGCAATGTTGGCACTGTTGGTGTGTGCCTTAATGCTACTTCTCAAGCAGCCCCGTCTGAATCAGACTCAGATGCGATACACTCATCCAAACCTTTCCCCATCAATTTGAGAATGAGAGACAGCTACGACTGCCACTTTTTTGAGAAAGCTCTATTTTAAACTTGACTGAAGAAAAACTACAGACTTTTTTTGTACCTTAGCCAACATCTAAACATGCCTAGTTTCTGATTGTCTCGAATTTCTCTGCCATTAAACACACACACACACACACACACACACACACACACACACACACACACCACACTTGTCTACTCACCGAGCAATCCGTCAGTGGGTCCCTCATGTCGAAATGCTCTTTGCTTTGTCTTTTAGCTACGCTACAGCATTCTGGACGCCTCAATCAATCAGATTGGGTGTGTTCTGGACTTCCGGGATTCAAAGGGCTTAGAGTACGTCAGGCCTTGTCAAACACACCAAGGAGGAAGTTCCAGCCCTGGACTTTCATCCAGTTTGTTTCCTGAAAAAGCAAAGCACAGCTTGGGGTCAAAAGAGCCCCTGGGAGGTGGTGAGAACCAGTTCAGCAAACACTCACAGGGCAGGACACTGAGGCCCTGAGGTGTAGCCTTGAGAAGAAGCCCAGAAGCTACGTGGTATTCTCCGTGATCTGGACGTCCAAAATGCTGGTGGGGGCTCACATTTTTCCAGCTGGCTGGTCCAGTCATGGCTTATCGTTTCTGTGTTTGGGAACTATACATGCTAGATAGGAGAAAAACGATAGCCATAGCTGCTTTTCATTCTCCAGATGATGGGAAAAGGTTTGAGGGAGTATATAGCATCCTACTGGGATCCAGATGGAGCTGTATAATGGTTTTCTCAACTTGACAAGATCTAGAATCATCTAAGAGACTAACCTCTGAACCTACCTGTGAAGGAGCTAACTGAGGTGAAAAGACCCACCCTAAATGTGGGCAGCATCCTCCCATGAGTTGGGTCCTACCCTAGAATAAAAACGAATGAGTGGAACACTAGCAAGTTAGCTCTCTGCGACCTGACTGCAGGTGCAATAGGACCGCCCCCCCCTTCCCTGCTGTGATGGACTGAATGGTACTTCAAACTACAGGGCCTAGATAAACCCTTCCTCCCTGCCTTTGTCAGGAATCTTGCTGCAGCATCGAGAACAGTAACTAATACCGGAGGTTAATTCCAGTAATGACAAATCTGCCCAGAGCCCTGACTTTAATATGTAAATTAATGACCCAGACCCCCCAACACACATATGATGTACCAAACCTCTATTTCTCCTGCCCCAAGCCACTCAGAGCTAGAATAAGCCTTATAGAACTGTTAACACTGAAGTGTCCAAAAGAGATTGTTAGGAAGCAAGCCATTCAGGAGCCACCTCTCCAGGCCTAATTGAACCCAGATCCCCATTCTCAGCCCAGCAGAACCAAGAGGCTAGGTGTTGGTCTGGACTCCAACTCCCAGCCTGCCAAGCGCTGATCCCTCCCACAGGGTATTTAGGCGGTGCCCAGAGATGAAACATGTGGTGTTGGGTTTGCCTGTGTGCCTTCCCTCTGTCTTCTCCCTGCCATGGCCCCTGCCACCCTGGCCACCTGGGAGTCCACCATCTATTAAACTCAGGCATTTAATTTGGCTTAATCTGGTCTAATTGGATTCCTTTGCGCTGGCGGAGAGGCTCTATTAGAAAATATTCCTAACATTCGGTTATCAATTTAAGCCTATGATTGGCCTTATCTTTCATTGCTCAAAAGGATGAACAGAGCTAGAAATCTCTTATCAGTGACTTATTTTATCACGGCTTTTCTACACCTTTTCTAGTTGGCAGGCCCTAGGCTTCTAATTGCCTATGGACTTGTGATGGTCATTTGCAAGGCGTGAGCAGCTTCGCTCTGACTTGTGGGCAGGCAAGTATGGAGCCACATTTGACAGTAGTAGCTCTGACCACAAAGTCCCCTCAAACACTCCTGGCAGCTTGTCTATGTCTGCCCAGCTGCCACCCCTCCATTCATCTGCCTCTTGGGTCCAGGCTCTCTAGAAGGTACCTGTTAACAGTGTAGGAGGAGACAGTAAAAGAGGTTTACAGGAGCCAAGAAATGAAGTCTGAGTCAGGAGACACCCTTCACATACCATCAAAATTCTCTCCATCGGTTCAGGCATCATTACTAGAGGTCACAGCCCTGGTAGCCATCAGGAGTCTGGACTTGTACAGAATATCTCAGCACGATGAAGCTGGTCAGCGTTAAGAAGCTCACATTCCCACTCATGTTTTCTTTAGTTTCAGAGTTTTCATAAACTTGATGAGCCAGAGTTTCAGGTTCTGGGCAGCTTGTTATCACCTCTGTATTCCTATTTCATTTTCCTGAATTTTTTCATTTTTAATTGAAAATAGATTTTTTTATACAGTATATTCTGATTACAATCTCCCCTCCCTCAAGTCCTCTCAGATTCTCTCCACCTCCCCTTTCACCCATATCCACACTCTTTCTTTCTCTCTCTCAGCAGAAAACAAACAGGCATCTAAAAACATAATCACAAAATAAAATAAAATAAACTGGAATAGAATAAAGCATACCAACATAAGACAAAGAACCAAAGAAAAACAGTTCTTTTGATAGTTAAGACTTGATTTTATTTATTTTTTTTCTTTATACTCTACAGGTCCTTTGGGTATATATTATGGCTTTAGTTTTGTGTTTTTATGGAATTCCTGAGTGTGTGAGTGAGTGGGTTTATGTTTCTTGGGCCTTTTCTTAGCTTTTCCTTCTGTTCCTTTGTTTTGTTCTATTTAATGTGTTAGCTTTTGCTTTATCTTATTATATTTTATTACTACACCTTAGAAGTCTGTTTCTCTTTCTTGCTTCTTTTCTTTTTGCTTTTTTTTTTCTTTAAAATTTTTGAGGCAAGTTTTCTCTGTATAGCGCTGACTGTCCTGGAACTTACTCTGTGGACCAGTTAGTTTTAAACTCAGAGATCTGCAGGCCTCTGCCTCTAAGGTGCTGGGATTAAAGGCCTGTGTCACCACTGGGCTCCTGTTTATTTTCTAATGAGAGACAGAATGGGAATGGCTCCAGGTGGGAGGGGAGGTGGTGGAGGTGGTGAGGAGCTGGGAGGAGTAGAATGAGGAAAAACCATAATCAGGACACATTATGTAAGAAAAAAAAAATCTATTGATTCATTGACAAATCCTCACGTAAGCTGTCAGTTCCCAGGCTCTCCCTGGGCTCACTCACAAGGAGCAGGGCCTTGATGCATCTCTGCAGGGCTAGGCACTGCCTGGTGTAGCAGCTTTCCTGGGGTGCTGGGCTGGCTGTTGCCAGAGGCTGTATCTTACTAACCAGCAGCCCAAGCCTACAGTTCCAGGGTACAGCACAGAAGCGTAGAGTGTTAGTGGGAGATCAAGGGCTTCTGAGGCGCAGACTCGCAACTGACTGCCCAGTCACGTTAGCCATGCCTACCTGAGCGAAGCCACCATGGAGCCCACCCAGCTTCAAGGGCGGTGAACTGAAAATCCCTTGGCAAAAGGACATAGACACAGAGGGCGTTGGGAACTGGAACCACCTTGTCATCCAGTCTAACGCAATGACTGGTCAATATTTGCTCCTCAGTGTCTTGAGAGATAAAGGAAGAAAAGACAAGAGGGAATGGCTGTTCTCTATCTTCCGACCCTTCCTGCACTCAGTGGGGTAGTCTTTTGCCAAGAGCACAGACCTTGTATAGGTAGACAAACACAAGAACACATTCCACAGGGGGGCTGCCTGCGACTTTGGGAGAGGACATTCCTCTCTGACCTCACAGGCTACTGTGGAGAGTCTTGTGGGTGGGGGGGTGGAGCGGTGGAGGGCAGTGAGTGGCACAGCAGGTTCTCTGGGGTTTCCTATCAGATGAGCCAGAGACTGGTTGGTCAACCTTGACAAGGAGGCCAGGTCAACCTAAGTAAGTGTGTTCTGGGATTTAGGAGGAAGCCAGAGACTCTGCCTCCTAGGAATGACTAGGAGACATTGGAAGTTGGAGAGGAGAATGAACCCCTGAGTCAGCAAGATGGGCAGAGAGCCATATGGCTTTGGAGTAAATGTGAACATGACTCTTTCGTAGCCCCAGCTGATGAGAGCTATACAGATAGTGAGGCATCTCCATGGAGAAGGCTGATCACAGTCTTTTTGGAGAATCTAATGTCTCAGCATCATTGTGACCTCTCTGCTCACGTTGGATGCTTTTGTCTGGATGTCTCTGGATGCTTTTGGCCTGGATTCATTTCCTGGCTTCTTCCTAGTTCAGGTCTTCAGTTTGACTCAAGCTTGGTGCTCCTTCCTTCTTTCTCAGCTGTGCTCAGCAACCTTGTCTACAGAATCCAAACCAAAGGACACATAATGGAAGCTACTGTACAGGACTCTGTCTGCCACACCGTGTGTCTCATTCAAGGGGAGTTGGCTACATTTTGTACATTTATTAAGTACTCAGCTGGGGAAAAAAACAGGAGCCCAAATATAGTGAAGGGTAAAGGCAATTCAAAACTGCCCTGGGATCTCTGTGAGTTCAAGACCAGCCTGGGCTACAAGAGCTAGTTCCAGGACAGACTTCAAAGCTACAGAAAAACCCTGTCTTGAAAAACCAAAAAAAAAAAAAAAAAAAAAAAAAAAAAAAAAAAAAAAAAAAAANAAAAAAAAAAAAAAAAAAAAAAAAAAAAAAAAAAAAAAAAAAGCCCTTCCTAGCAAAAGCATGTAATACATTATGAGTGACCCAAACATTATCAATATATCAATAGAGCCCTAGTTGAACACCTTATAGTAAGAGGAATTCATGTTTAGAGGGGTTACCCTGTGTCTCAGGACGCCCATAAAAAGCTGGATTGTCTGTGTGTACCTGTAACCCCAGTGCAGTGGGAGCCGAGGTAGGAGAACTGGGGTGGGGGTTGGGGCCTTGTCTGTGGTAGCGCAGGGCCAGCCTCATCGAGAGACTGTGCTAGAGCAGATGACCTGGCTTTTCCTCTGGCCTCCTCCAGCACTCACAGGCTCGTGACTCCCGACCTGGATACACCCCACACACACATGTGCCACACCGTGTTCACACATATACACACGGACATACACAAAGAAAAGAATGCTAATTTTAAGATAATTATAACAATTGTTGGGAGCAGATGTGTATTATTTTGATCCTTAGAGTACATAGGGGAGCTGAGGCCTGGGACAGATAAGTGACTCACTCAAGGTCGCACAGGAAGGGAGGGCTACTTTCTCTGACTCTGGTGCTTCCCTGTTTTGGTCACCATGTCACACTGCCACTTATTCTCACAATAGATACTAAGCATCTAAAAGATGAGGATGTAGTATGACCTTTGAACACAAAAACAAATGGTATAATTTGTGATTCTGGGTTGACCTTTACATAAGGAAAATTGGTCTAGGTGCATATCCATAGAGAGATTACAGTTTATCTCTGAAGGTGTCGGATTGAAAGTCTCTTAACTCACTAGATCATATACTTCTGTATAATTTAAACATTTGAAATATCTATGTGTTACTTTAGAAACAAACAAAACAGGCAAAAAGTTTTTAAGAAGAATGACAATTATGTTCACTCTTTTAAAGATTTGTTTATTTGTGTATGTGTGTGTGTGTGTGTGTCTGAGTGTATGTGTGTGTACCATGTGTGAATGGAGGCCAGAGGAGACCTGGAAGGAGAGTTATAAGGAGTTGGAAGTTACCTGATGTGTAAGTAGAGACTGTTTGTTTGTTTCCTGGACACTCAGACCCGTATAATCACACCGAACTATACTAATTATAGCACTGTTTGGCCTATTAGCTCAGGCTTCTTATTAACTAACTCTTCCATCTTTTTAAATTAACCCATTTCTATTCATCTGTGTATCACCACGAGGCTGTGGCCTACCAGTGTGGGCACTGAGACCTGAACCTGGGTCCTCTGCAAGAGCAGCAAACACTCTTAGCCATGGAGCCAGCTCCCCAGCCCCTCATTTCAGCTTTTCATAAGGGAAGAAACTGTGACCTCATGGGCCATTGCTTCATGCTTCTAGGATTATGCAGCTGCTGTTCCTTCTGCCTGGAGACTTCTCTTTATTTACATTGGCCTGGTTGACTTTTACTTATAGAGTCCAGTGTGTGTGACCTTTCTCAGACAGCACTTTGTGGTACTGGTATCTGATGCACGTGCCTCCTTTGATTTATTTATCCCATTGCATTGGGTTATCGGTTTAATAGTCTCCCCGCCATGCTGCAAATGGGATCTTTATATTCAAGTACCTGGAGCAAGTAAATGCTTAGAAATAATTGCTCATATTTGATTGAATTCAGTGCTGGGAAAGTGACCCCCATAGCTGGTTCCTCTTCACTGACAAGGCAGGGGATGTCACTTGTGAGTACGGTTGTATCCTTAGCTATCCGGAAACTGAGGAGTTCAAAACCCTGAAAGGAAAGATAAGTGTGACCTTCTAGTCAGGAAGTCTAAAACGAGAAATGGCTAAATGCACTTGGGAGATTCTGACACAGATTAAAATTGGCCTGGACAACTGGACAAGCAGGAAACTGAGAAGCACTCCACTGACTAGAGTCCCCAGGGAGCCACTTAGAGAACTTTCTTGGAGAGTTTTGTTTTTCTGTCTTTTTCTTTCTTTTTTTGGCTTAAAAAGTTATAAACAAGAAGGGAAAGGACCAAGCCAAGCATGAAGCAAGGAAAGGCCTAATGTTGGGAAGACGTTTGGGAAGACTGGGGGTCTAAGATGAGCTGCATACTGGAAACCTTGCCAAGAACAATTAGAATGTTTACTATATTCATAGCAGGACAAATGGACAGGATGACAGCAGGCCTTCATCCAGGCTGCGGGCCTGTGGTCACTGATGGGTGAGTGAGTGGGCAGGAGCAGCTGGCCACGCTGCCAGGACTTAGTGGTTGGACTGGGCGGGCCAGCTGGCTTTGAGTGGAACAACATTCCCCAATGTGCTTTCCAGGAGAACTTGGGGAAGCATGGTAGCATGCATTGAAATCTTCCCAAGACCACATAACCCTTCTAAATTCTGGACGACACCAGTCCTTGGCCTGGTTGAGTTACCAGAGGAGCAGGACGTTCTCTGCAGCCATTAGGCACGTGTGAGAATCTTGAACAGTGTGTGATGAGCGTGACATCACTTCCCTGCATCATCCTAATACTGCAATGTAGAAGCAATCTTATTCTGATTAAATTACCTTTTATTTTTAGCCTCTGCATGAGGAAGTGATTAGTCTACTTATTTTCCACATCTCTCCAAAAACTGAAAAACATTTCTGAAGCCTTACCCGAATGCATACATTTAAAAACAAATATAAATTAAAAACAAAACAGAATGAATATTTGCCCAACACTTACAAGCTTGTGAGAGAAAAAACAATAATAATAACAAAAAGGAAAAACCTTTTGTGCAATGAGAAAGCACAAATGAGGACTTTAGGACATACTAGAAGCCTTGGGTTTGCATTGTATTGGTTGTTGTGAAGTCAGCCTTGTTTATAACACAGAAGGCAACTGAATTCTGTTTCCATTGTCTGATAGCTAATCTTGGTTGTCAACTTTATACATCTGGAAGAAGGAAACCTCAATCGAAGAATTGCCTCCATCATAAACTGGCCTCTGGACATGTCTGTGTGACAATGCATTGAACGATATTTGATGGCAGAGGGCTTAGTCCCCTCTGAGTGGTGCCATCCCTGGTTGGGCAGGTGGTCCTGTGTTGACTGAGGTTTCTGTCCTGCCTGGTCTCTCCTCCCACCAGGTCCCACAGCCGTTTTACCCCAAAGAAAATCACACAGAGGTCTACATAAGTTATAAACTAATTGGCCCATTAGCTCAGGCTTCTTATTAACTCTTATAACTTATATTAGCCTATTATTCTAGTATATGCTAGCCACATGGCTTGGTACCTTTTTCAGCAGGACAGGTCACATCTTCCTTCTTCTGTGTCTGGACAGGACTGGGGAGGAATGGGCTTCTTTCTTCCCAGAATTCTCCTGTTCTCATTGTCCCGCCTTTACTTCCTGTCAGGTTGTCCTGCCTATACTTCCTGCCTGGCTACTGGCCAATCATTTAAACTGGCCAGTTTATTTAAAACATAATTGACAGAATATAGATAATTCTCCCATACCAGTTCTGGGTTGTCTAAGAAAGATGGCTGTGCACAAGCAGGAGAAACAAACTAGGAAGTAGCATTCCTCCATGGTTACTGCTTCAAGCTCCTGCCTCGAGTTCCGGCTGGGGCTTCCTTTTATGATGGACTGTAAAGTGTAGGATGATATAACCATTTCCATCCCCAAACTGCTTTGGATCAGTGTTTTAGTCACATCAACAGGAAGAAAACTAGAACACACTGTGAATTTAAAAATTGTACAAGCTAAGTTTTCTGTCTCTAACCACTTCATAAGAAATCACCTCCACCTTCTTTCTCCCAGCATTCAGTTTAGTTTTCTCCTCTAGCTCTATTCTGCTAAGCCACTGGCCAAAACAGCTTTATTCATTAACCAATAAAAACAATACATATACAGAAGGACCTCTCACAGTCCTTAATTTCCTTCTCAGCAGCATTTTGAAGGTCTATGCCTCAATGGTACGGGTTTGCTCATTCACGCATTCCTGGACCTCAAAGCCCCATTTGTTCGTCTCAGCCCATATGAAGGAGACAGAGATGCTGGTACTATAACTCCCCATTTCAAAGAACACAGTCTAAAGGGAGGGGTATATTAGTTTGCGATAGATACTAGGAGAGATCTTTCCAGGAATGTGTTGCAACTTCCAGAGACCAACCCCGCATGGCGTGGCTGAGGGTAGGAAGAGGAGAAAGACAGAATGCTGGGAGGAGACGGTGGGCCTGCAGGTGCTTGGAAAGCACACGCTAATAGTGTTTGCATAGCAGAACATGTTTTGTTATCTCTTGAAAACTACAAATCTGTTGAAAATGCTTTGGGTACACAGTTTCCTTTTCTTTTTTAAAAATAATTTCTTTATTGACTCTTTGGGAGTTTCACATCATGCACCCCAATGCCGTTCATATCCTGGTTCCCCCATCCTCCCCTCATCCCTGCCATAAGGAAACACATCAAAACAAGCAAACAAACACAGAAACAAAAAAACACAACAACAGAAAAATCTCTTTGCTTCTTCTTTCCTGCTTCTCTAACACCTCTTCGTTCATCCTGGTGGCAAAGGAGGCTTCAGTGTGCCATATAGCATACCTATTTCCCCCATCAGTTTTACTGGCAAATGTCTATTGCAGGGAGGCACTGGTGTGGTTCAAGGCCTCTGGTTTCTGCCAGTCCTTCCACCAGAGTCAGGATGCCTACCGGGCCCAAGCTGCTGCCAAGAGCCACCTCTGGGTCCGTGGTCCAGCTACAGCTGGGGTCTGTGTGGATGTCTGTGGCCTGTGTCACCTCCGGAGGCCCAAGGAACTGTGAGAGATGAAACTAGAGGGCCATGCTGAGCTGTTCATGCCTTCGCTGGTCCTGGAAAAGCTGACCTTGCCTCTCCTTGGGCACTACAGCAAAGAGCTGGGCCCCTGCACGCTGGAGAGATGATCCCCACCTCTCACCACAGACCAGGGGATCCAACCCTGAGGACATGCATGTAGGGGAGCTGACTTTACTTGCCTGCTCGGGGAGGGTGGCCCCAGTGGCTTTGTCTAACCAGCTTCGCTACTATCTGGGCACACAACCAGGCCTTGGGTTGACCCACCCTCGCATCTCTACCCCATCTAGGACCCGCTGGAGCTGGTGAAGGGACTGGCCCTGTGGAACGATACCCACAAGATCTCCAAGACTCGTGGTAGCCACAGGGTTCATAGTTTTCAAGAGGCCTTGGAGAAGTGGGTTGCATGCCCTTGTTCCATGCTGCAGGCTGCTGCCATCGGACCAGAAACACGGGACCAGCTCATGGCGCACACGGAAACCTCTGAACCGTGAACCAAAGAAAACACCGTCAAAACAGCAGCTGCAAACCAACAAAAACCCACAAACCAAAACGACCACATTCTCACTTTACAATATAGAAATTGCTGCCTCCAAATATCTGTAAACATCACTTAAAACATTAATAGAATTAAATTTACATATTGATTAAGATAATCATAACATGACAGGCAAATTGCAAGTTTGGTACAGTTATGGGTTCTTTTTTCTGGAATAAATTGCTAATCAAATGCCTGGAATGCTCTGTTATTTTAGTGTGTATTTCCTGTGAGTAAAGTTGCTCCCGGAGGCAACCACAAACAGCCATCTCAAATGGAAAATTAAAATTGATACATTACTGCCGTCCGTTTTTTTTTTTTTTTTTTTTTTTTTTTTTTTTTTTTTTTTTTTTTTTTTTTTTTTTTTTTTTTTTTTTTTTTTTTTTTTTTTTTTGGTATTAAATTTCTCCATAGCAACAGAGGCCTGTTTGGTACCAAGCCTTGCATTCAGCAGCCCTGTTCCTGTCATCTCTTTCTGGTAGATTTCTCCAGTTTCTGTGGCTTTTGTTCCTCTGACTGATTTGAAGATTACCAGCCGGGGGAGGCACTGTGTATAACTCAGGGGAAGCATGCTTGCCTAGCATGTTCAAAGCCTGCGTTTGATACTAAGCACACACACACACACACACACACACACACTCGCAAACGTGGGAGCACACACATGCATATACATACATATGCATGTTTACACACAGACACTCACAGATATTCATGTGCGTGTGTGAGTGTGCACACACACTTGCAAACGTAGGAGCGCACACATACACATACATACATATGCATGTGTGCACAGAGACATACACAGATACTCATGTGTGCGTGTGAGTGCACGCATGCACACGCGTGTTCACACACACACAGGATGATGGGGAAAGGGCGAAGAATACTAGTTAATTACTTAATAAAACGTCTTTCAAACTGGGTGTATCTGATGTTTACTCCTGTTAGGAGACGGCTCTGCATGCTTGCCAGGAACACCACAGAAGCAGAGCTTTGGGAAGAAGCGCTTTGCTGACACCGCAGCCGTCTGGATAACTCGGTGTCACAGTGCTGATGCTGTTTACCGGATCCGAATGGTGCCAGTCTGGCTTCGTCACTCTTCAGTCAGCTTTAATCTTTGCAGTTAGTGACTATTTAGGTGAGATGTGCCTTGAAATTAGGCAAATGCCTTGCTTTTCATCGAATTTTCAGTTAGCTTACTTATTTATATTATTTTTAAACAATACTTTTCCATTTCAGTCAATGCATCATTAATCTATCTTGTTTCACAAAACATTCTCGGTTTTGCTGGGGAGAGCCTCTTCACGTTGGTTCCGCGTGTTAATAGCACCCTAGCCTTCCCTCAGTACCTGTTAGGTTTTTGACTCACAGTTTATTACAAACCCAGCCAGCACTGCCACAGCCCAGACTGACTCAGCTCTGTCTTTGGGACTAAATATTAGGGCACGAGGCAGGACATGTTGCAGAAAACAGACACGGGTTATAGAGAATGAGAGCAACTTGCTGTCCTAGTCCTAATTGTGCGTGAATTTTTCATTGGGGGGGGGGCTTGGATAAGCATGCAAGGATGCATGTGATGTTCAACGTGTAAAATACAAGGTGAAGCATCACAGCTGTAGAACGGTCAGTCCTTTTTTTTTTTTTTTCAATTGTTCATTTTGTGTGTGAATGCTTTGCCTACTCATATGTGCTTGGTGAGTGCAGAGGACATCAGATGCCCTGGAACTGGGGTTGTGGATGCTGTGAGCCTTGATGTGGATGCTGGGAATCCAAACCGGGACCTCTACAAGAGCAGCAAGTGCTCATAATGGCTGAGCCATCTCTCCAGCCTGCAGAATGCCTGCTCTAACTGCATAGATGTTTGTGGAAATTTAGAGACTACGGGTCTGCTTAATTTTGGGGTGTGATGTTTATTTCATTTGCAAGTTTATTTTAAAATAATAAAGTTTAGAGTAATGAAGATGATGATGGAATGTTGATTCTATTTGGTGGAGAATAGATTTGAGAAGTTGAATAGCTATGTTGCTGTGGGTTTATTCAGGAGGAGCTACTGAAGACTCAATGATTCCAGGGCCTAAGGTACACACACACACACACACACACACAAACACACACATTATATATATATGCATACGCACATATATATATACATACAGAGTACAGATAGGTTTATTTTGACATCATATCTATATATTAAAAGCCATAAACAGATACCTACACTTTTAATTCAACTTTACTAAGTTCATTTACTTTACCCCTCCCCTACATGTGCAATTTTGTTTCTAGAAGTAAGAACCTCACCTCCATTAGTTTTAATACACTTCTGCATTTGATCAATTTTCCTATATGTAACCAGTCTTCCATTGTCCTCATTCTGACAGCCAAGCTCTGACCTCTGGTTCTAGGCTATGCGGGGACAGTCTCCTTATCTGGCTTGGGCTTTCATACTTTGTGAGTGCTCCCCTCACCTGTGTGGACAACTCCTTCAGTTTAGAGCCGGGTTCTCCTTGCATTCATGTCTTACTTGGCCCCCAAAACCCTACATTGGGCCACCATGACTCCACAACTGGGCACAGACAAAAACAGTGATCTGTGCTCTGAGGTTTTAGGACTGAATAATTTAGGAAGAAATAGAATTGGGTGGCAGAGAGGAAGAGGAAAGGGAAGGTAATAACAATGGCTAGTATCCTTAAAAGTCTTTCTTTGTGTTGCTAGAGATTGACCCCAGGGCCATGAACATCGTGCCAAGCAAATACTGTTCTTCCAGTCCCTTTATCTTCCTTATCACGTTTTCTTGGCTGCTTTGTACAGCCTCCTGTGTCCTCATATCATGGGTCTTTTTTAGAAGCTTCTGCTCCAGTAGGCAGCACAGAGGTGACTCAGAACTTGGATGGATGGATTTATATACAATCACCAATATTTAAGTAGCGCATAAGAAGGCTCTTGTCTTTCTGTGCTTTATTTTCTTTATTCAGAAAAAGTAGAAATAATAACAGCACCTAGTTCCATTCCCATATTATCACCATTTCATGGATATTTATGCACAAATAGGTTGTCATTACCTTCAGTTAAATCTGTAAAAATCAACTCACTTCCTCTCTCTCCTAAATCACACTTTCAAAGCTCCCATGTTTGGGAATGCTTCTGTCATCTTAAAGCATTCATCGATCTCCTGTCATATAATGGACATCATCACCAGGATGAGGGGGATCCTGAAGTATAGAGAAGCCTTTGCCTTCAGGAGGCTTACAGTCCGGTGGGGATGTGGCAGATAAAATAGTCACATCTTTCCAAGTTTTAAGAGGTTGGAGGTGCAGGTAAGAGCCATAGGAAGGAACAGCCAGGAAAAGCCTTCCAGGTGGATCAAAAGGCTGGAGATGTGACTCTGGCTCACTGTGGGACCGAAGGCTTGACTGAACTGTAGGAGGAGGCTATGGGGAGGGAAGAGGATTGATGTCCAGGTGAAGGTCAGGTGGCTGTCACCTGAGGGACCAGGAGGATGCTGAGGGATTACTCTCTGCATCTCATTCCCTTTGTGGTAAACCTTTCTCTGTTCATTGGATGCATGCAAACCCTATCCCTTCCTCCTGGTTTTCCATTTGAAGTTTTTCCTTATCTCCTCCCAAAGCAATCTCTCCCTTGAACCTTTATATCCATTTCTGTCTTACACTCCCTGTGCCATAAGAATGATGACATATGTTATGACCATGGAATAACTGCTATTTTAAAAAGCTATTTACTTTTATCATTTAGTTTGATCTACAAAGTAGAATAGGCATTGTTTCTCTCAGTGTTATCTTGGGCTGCTAAAATAACTACTGTTTGTGCCTCCATCTCCAGTTAGATTGAGGACCTCTTCAACACACCATAATATCTCACAGAGACCTGGTGTTCAATGCATGTAGCAACTAATTTTCTAGAGATTTTTTTTAGTTTTATTTTATGGATATGAGTGAACCAATGTAGTCTTAGTATCCATGAAGGGGGCAGAAGAAGGCATGCCCTGTTTGGAAGCCCCCATGCTGGGAATCCAACCTGGGTCATCTCCACAAGTAGCTCTGAACCACGGAGTCATCTTTCCAGTCCCCACATATGGTTTCTTTCTTTCCCGAACCAAGTGACCTTGCCTAATACTGCTCTGGCTCCTTCCGGGATGTGTGCTGGCATGCTTAGTCTCTGTAGGCTTCCAGGGGTAAGCTGAGGAAGGAGATGCATATTTCAGGGATTAGAATGATGCCTTAGGTTAAAAAAACAACAACTGAGTTTAGCCCTCTGTATATGGGATTTCTTTTGTGCTTTACAGTTCGAGTTGTTATTTTAAGTATCTATCTATCTATCTATCTATCTATCTATCTATCTATCTATCTATCATCTTATTCACCTGTCAACGAAAAGTCAACTACTAGGAAAACAAGATAACTTGTATTAGAAATGAACCCACCAAACAGAGAAACATTTCATAAAAATGTATCCAACTGTAACAGTTTCTTCTTGTCTTCTCACCCTCATATCCGGGCATTTCTTGTACACCTTGCTTTACTTATTGTAGCATCTAACTCTACTTGACCGCCCCCCCCCACACGTATTTGTTCCAGTTCTCTACTCACCCAGGAAGGCCAGCGATCCCCCATAATCCACTCTAGAACTGAATTTGTCACAACTGGCCACCAGATTATCTGCTCTGCGGAGTCACTAGTAGTTCTGTGGGTGCTTGTAAACAAACCTAAGACGCAGGAGACCTGAGTTGTAATCCCAGCTCCGCTGCTTGATTTGCTGCGTGGCTTGGCTAACTCATTTCACCCTTCACAGCCCTTGGACCCCCCCCCCCCCCCCCCCCCCCTGCAACTACGATCCATTATAAGCCTGGCTTCTTTTGGAAATCCTGAGATACTGGACGTCATGAAGGTTCTCAAGAAGGGCTTCTGATGTAGTTGAGCGCACTAACGACTGTTGGCTATGAGGATTAGAGATGAAAAGTGGGGGGGGGGGGCAAAGATCTGTAGGAAAAACGAAGGAGGTGGATACGAGAAGAAGCTGCTGGCAAATTCAGCTGCACTAGGAACTCCTGGCTTCAGAATCAGCCGCGGCCATTAAAAGCAGTGGGATGAGCCTGGACGGATGCGCATCAGCTCTGAAATCACCCAGCTCTGGGATCCCGTTGCTCTGGCTTGCTCGTTATGGGGATGCTTTTGAACTTCAAGGCATAGTTTCTGCCTGTATAGGTATCGCTGTCTGTGAGTTTGATGTTAATGGACCAAAGATAGTTTAATATCCATTAATATTCTATGTTTTAACACTACATTTGTTTATCTGGTTGATAAAGTCTCACAGGACCCTGCCTCAGGATGTGTGTGTTTCCTGGGAACAATGGTTTCGTTTTTCTAAGTCGGCGTTGGTGCTAACTTTATGGAGCCTAACTAGTAGCAATAACCAGACTCAATTTTTTAGGATGGTTTACTCTAGATAGTTTACAACTGGTGGTACCTAATATCTGACACACAGTGCGCAAACAAACAAACAAAACACTAAGTGATTTATTGACTCTTCTTCCCCCCTGCCTGAGCAATGTGTGATGCTGACCAGCTGTCAGGGAATCCACAAACAGCAGGAATTGTCCTCTTTGGCGCCCTGACTTCTCCGGAGAGGCTCTTTGGAAATTGCTCTCATCCATCAGTTCACAGTCTGCGAGGTGCCTCTGAACTGCACAAAAGGAAGGTGCTAAGGACAGTAATGAAGAAGAAAGGCTCGCGCCCAGGATGTCTGCGCTCCTCCGCTGCCCGCGCCCAGGGTATCTGCGCTCCTCCGCTGCCCGCGCCCAGGGAATTTGTACTCCCCCTCTGCCGGCGCCCAGGGTATTTGTACTCCCCCTCTGCCCGCGCCCAGGGTATCTGTCCTCCCCCTCTGCCGGCGCCCAGGGTATTTGTACTCCCCCTCTGCCGGCGCCCAGGGTATTTGTACTCCCCCTCTGCCCGCGCCCAGGGTATCTGTCCTCCCCCTCTGCCTGCGACCAGGATGTCTGTGCTCCTCCTCTGCCTGCTTGCCTATCTCTCACATTTTCCAAACTGCTTTTCTTAACAAGCTGGAGCTTTTCCTGCCCGGATCTCAGTAACCGGAAAGTCAGACTGTTCGCCTATCATGAAGATTTCTTTTTCTTGGATCTTTGGGAACGCTTTTCTTTATTTCTGCCAGTGGCTATGTGCTCATGGCCCTGTGTGTTATCATCACTGATGTCCGCCACACGTGTGCTACACGGGGCTTTGGAGGACTTTTCTGATCATGGCTGTGATGGGAATGGTTAGCCCATGTTTTGTTTTGTTTTATTTTATTTTATTTTTGTTTTTAGAGACAAGGTTTCCCTGTGTAACAGCCCTGGCTGTCCTGGAACTAGCTCTTGTAGACCAGGCTGGCCTTGAACTCACAGAGCTCAGCCTGTCTCTGCCTCCCCAGTGCTGGGATTAAAGCTGTGTGCTACCACTGCCTGGCTAGCCCATGTTTTATTATTAAAGATGACAACCAACCAGACCACGCTACTCCTCAAATCCTTTAAATGCTTCCTATTATTCTTACCTGAATCTACCCTTCTCACGGGACATAGGCCCTATGTGGTCTCTTCCCCCTAACTTTCCCATATGTGTTATTCTCCATCCATGTTGGTCTTCCTACTGGTCCTATAGCACATAGATATCCCTGCCTTGGACGTGTTGTGGCTCAGGCTTGTACTGCCTGAACAGTTCTTGCCTCAGCATCACATGAGAAAAGACCTTGCATTAAAGGCTAAATTGTCCCACCCCTAATTCATCCTGTGGCACTCAGGATCCGACACTATTGGGGCATTTAGCCTTTAAAGAGGTGGACTAAGATAAATAAGGTCATAGGGTTGAACGCCAGTCAAGTATAAACAGTGCCCTTGTGAAAGAGACCAGGGGCTGGGGAAATGGCTCACTGAGTGAGAGCAGGTGTTGAACAAGTATGAGGATCTGCGTCCAGCACCCACTGTGAAAAGCTGGGCGTGGTGATGGACATATTTGTTACCCCAGCACTGTGTGGGGCCCGAGTCAGGAGGACCACTGGAATTTGCTGGCCACAGCAGCCCAGCTCTAGGTTCAGGGAGAGATTGGCCACGTAGAAAGCGGTAGAACAGGACACCAGACAAGTTGAAATTCTCAAGTAAAAAAATCAAGGGATGCAAACGAGGGAAGAATAGCCAGGAAGAGCATAGAAAATTTTTTAGGGTAGTGAAACTCTCTACGTGACTCCATACTGTTGGATATATGTTGCTGGGCATTTCTCTGACCTCACAGAATAATCCTGAACTCAAGATGGACCTGGAGCGAGAGGGCCACCAACTGCAATGCATGAGGACTTGGTGAGACGCGTCCGCGACAGGGGAGGCAGCGCATGAGTAGGCTGGGAGTGTGGAAGGATGTTTCTGTACCTCTCACCTCATTTCTCTGTGAGCCAAAACCATTAAATAAAAGAACAAGTCTATTAAATGCAAACAAAGGGACCAGGCAGGGTGAATGTAAGGACTGAGACTCCCTTTGCTAGCCCTTCTCCGACTTTTAGCTAAGATCGAGTGTAGAGATTTGTTTTGTCACAATCTGGATCCTTGAACTCCCAGGTGCAGGTGTCATGGAGCTTGATTTCTTCTGAAGTCATCATGTTGGCCTCCAGGGGACCTTTCAACTGTGTCTTCTACGCATGTGTGTCTGTGTTCCAATCTTTTTAAAATTGTGTGTGTGTGCATGTGTGCATGCGAGAATTTCAGAATAAATACAATGTTTCCATCAGTCATCCTTCATTCTCTCCCCTCCACCACCAGCAGCAGCAGCAGCAGCAGCAGCAGCAGCAGCAGCAGCAGCAGCAGCAGCAGCAGCAGCAGCAGCAGCAGCAGCACCTTTTCTTCCCAATTCTATGTGCTTTTGTGCTTCTCTCTCTCTCTCTCTCTCTCTCTCTCTCTCTCTCTCTCTCTCTCTCCATTCCTCCCCCCTCCTTCCTTCTTTTCTTTTTTTTTGGGGGGGGGTGTTTTCGAGACAGGGTTTCCTCTGTATCTTTGGAGCCTGGAACTCACTTTGTAGACCAGGCTGGTCTCGAACTCACAGAGATCCGCCTGCCTCTGCCTCCCGAGTGCTGGGATTAAAGGCGTGCACCACCACCGCCCGGCTCATGTGCTTTCTTTTAAAACCACACAGTGCTGCCAGCATGAGCACGGGTGTAGGGTGCAGGTCCATCTACTGGACCACAGCTACCCAGTTAGGGGCCCCATCAGAAAACTTGACTCTCCTGCCCCTAACAGCCACCAGCTGCCAATAAGTCCTCTTTTCTTCAATTGCCACAGCTGTGCCTTTTTCTCCAGAACGTCAGCTCCTTTGGGATGATGCAGTATCTAACCTTTTATGATTGGCGATTTCCATTTAGCAACAAGTACTTAAGTTACTTCCATGTCCGCCCTCCCCCCCCCCATGGATGGGTAAACAGCTCACTTCTTTATAGCACTGAATAATTTTTCAATAATCTTCTGGATGTAGGTGAGTTTAGTTTAGCTGTCTAGTCATCTACTAAAGGACACTTTGTTGTTTCCAAGACTGAGACGTTGTGAATGAAGCTTTTACTATGAACACCTGTGTACAAGACTTTGCGTCCATAAATTTACCTTTTGGAGTCAATACCAAGGAGAGAGAGTGACTGCTAATTATTATTGTTGTTGTTACTATTATTTCCGAAACAGGGTTTCTGTGTGCAACAGGTCTGGCTGTCCTGAAACTCACTCTGTAGACCAGGCTAGTCTGTGAGCACAGAGATCCGCCTCTCTCTGGGATTAAAGCTGTGGGCCACCACCACCTGGCTCGAACCTGCTGTTTTAATTTCCTACTTTCACGTCGACGTTTCCTGTGACGCTTCTTGTCACGTTATCTGCTTGTTCTTCCTTCCTAGATTATCTGTTCCCTGAAAGGCGACCATATCTATCTTAGTTCCAATTCTATCTTCGTTCTCAGCAACAATCGGAGGCATCCTGCGGAACCATATTTTTGAATGGTTGGATGACACAGCCAGGAACCTGAGCACTAGCTTACTGAGCCATCTCATGGCTGTTTCCCATCATTCATTAAGAATACCTTGGCTGTGGGTGTTGGAGCTTAGACCTTCTTGCTGCATTTTCAGGCCACAATTCTAGCCTATCCGTTATCTCCCTCTCAGGACTATCTTTCTCTAGCTCCTCTCAACTTGGTTCTAGCCACTGTTTTAGCGCCCATCTTGAATCACCCCAAAGCCAAATCACCCTTTTGGCTTCTGTACCCACTATACCAGCAAGCAAAATGGGGGCCCACAATGGAAAACCTTGACTCTTTATGTAGTGGGAATCAACATGTTTTTTTCCTTTATCTCTTTGCTCTTGTTCCCTAACAGCTTTCACTGCCGATAGCTCACGACCTACCAGCTCTATCCTAACTGGGTACATTTTCTTTTGGTACTGACTGATGCTTCTGCAACACTGTGCTCTGTGATGTTCCAGGTCCTGGCTGAAGCCAGAGGTCCTGGCCTGATGCTGTGTACTGTTTGCTGGCCAAGATCTTCACTTTGCCGGGTGCGGTGAGGTGCTCAGTCCTGCAGTGTACATCTCCTGAGCTCTGCAGGGTAGCCTTCTGGTCGAGTCCAGCCAATGGGTGGCAGAGACAAAAGGATACTTTCTCCACAACCAGGTTTCTAGCTCTCACAGCATGCCCTTTCCTCTGTATTATTCCCTCACTCTGTTACCAGCCCAGGGGAGAAAAGGCCTTTTCATACTTGTTAGGTAAGGTGCCTTATCTACCTCGATTTATCTGGCAAATCAGCTTGCAAAAGTCTAAAAATAATCATTTCCTCGGTTCTTCAACTTATCCACCTACAATGACTCATGGCTTTCTCTTATATAAGCTTTATGAAACTTAAAAGTTTCAACACGTAGGAATCATATAGTTTGTATTAATTACTTTAATAATACTGTGACAAAAATATTGGACAAGCACTTAAAGGAGGAGGACTTTATTATGGCTCATGGTCTCGGAGGATTCCGAGTGTGCTTGTCTGACACCGTGAACCTGGGAAGAACATCACGGCAGCAGGAACATCTGTGAGGATGTTACTTCATGGCAAAAAGGAAGCAAAGAAGGAGGAGACTGGGAACGAGGTGTAACCTTGAAGAGCTTGCTCTTAGAGAGAGTCACTTCCTTCGTCTATATCCCACCCACCAAAACGGAAGTACTATAAGGGAATCGAGCCTGAGAGAAGCATTTCATACCCAAGCCATGACTCAAGTTTTCATGCTTCAGTCTTTGGGGATAATCAAAAACTACAGATGCCAAGATTTCAAGCAGCACAATGATTGGTTCTGAGGCGCACCAGAACTCCAGCAGGTCCTTTGTCACTGTGCCTTCTTCGAGTGTTGCTGACATTGCTGCTACTCTTCTGGTTGAAGGAAGGGCAAGACTGGTAGACAGTGATTCAGGAGGCAGAAATCACACATAAGCCCAGGTTTGATGTGACTGTCCTAGCAAGATGGGGTTTGGGGAAAACCAAGTTGCATTCTGGCCAATGGAGAACATATTCCTAGTATTGGATTAGCCTCTTTAGAACTGGAAGAGTTCATAACTTCCCAATGGATGTATTTTCTTATAGTTTGCTTTTGTGTTTCAGGGAAATTTTGGTGATTGATGTCTCTAGAATAACTTAATGGATCAGATCAACATGATCGCTACATTTCTAATATTTTGTTTTCAGTGGGGCTATTTTTGACTTTTGGTGGTGCCTAGATGCACTGTGGTGCCACTTTATGCCTTTTCAGATGATGTAAGCACAGGGGGAAGAGCAGCGTGGGAAAGGCAGAATCCCTCAGTGGAGGCAAAGGAGGGGACAAGGTCTAGTGATAGGGAGCCCAGACCCCAAGAAGATGTTCGAGGCACACATATAGAGATGGCCAGCTTTGGGTATTAGTTATCCGTGCCGCCTTCACAATTAGGAAAAAGTCAGCATCATCTGACCTATGTAGATAGCTTTCTCTATAAACGAGGATTCCAGAATGGAGAGTTATGTAAGATTTTACACAGAAGATTTTGCACCCTAAATTTTGACACATTTTAGCACATCACACGATGCTATAACACAGTTCTCAGGGATCACAATGGCTTGGAGAGTTGTAAGAAACGGCTGAATGGCTGCGCCCCGACATAACCCAACCCAGGCATGCTTGATGTGTTCCAAGTTCAGCTGGCCGGTGCTTACAGCAAAGGACACTTTTGCTGGACTCTTAATACTTATCTTTATTATGAAAGTGTTTCCAAGGTAAAATGATCCTCATAATAACGATTACTTCCAAAGATCAAGAATGAATAATTATATTTGCATATAAAAATCAGCAAAACACGGTAACAGTACACGGAATAATTCTAACCGGCTAATGGTACACTATTTCACTTCTGACAGAAGCTCAAGTACTGAACTGTCTTTAGAAAACACAGAGCTTCCGGCACCTACCCTGGTCCTCACTGAAAGTCGGAAAAGAGAAACAAATCCCAAATTAACCACCATCCTTTTCGATGACAGCAAACGGCCATGAAGGGAAATGAATAAGACGCAGGCAAAGGAACGATGAAGACCGGGGGCTTAGGGGAATCAAACTAGCGTGTGTTTTCCACATTTATGTTAATTAACCGTCGAGCAGAAGTTCCAGAATCATCACAGAACTATTCCAGAGCTTTGAAGCTAACATGAAAAAAAAAATATTCTTCACATTAAGGAGTTTTACAGAGAGCTTATGACATTCACTGTAGGTAAAAAGGGTAGGAAATATGAACGAAATCAACTTTTTCACTGAATACAGAAGCTCGGTTCCCAGGCAGCTCATGGTACAGGAAGGCAAGCATTCGTGGACCTGTGCTAAGGAAACATGGGCACACCTTTTAATTTTTTTTTCCTCCCAGGAAAATGGGCCCGGACACAGGAGCAGGTGTGGGAATAACTGATCTAATGGTCACAGGTAAACTGAAAGCAGAAACATGTTCGCATTTGGCTTTCTCTTACCAGAGCTGCAGAAGGCTAAAGGATGATTTAGTGAATGAGATAAAGTGGGACCAGTTCTAGGCTAGTGGAGGCCTCTCATCACTTCCTGGCAATGCTGGAAATACCCAGTTTCATACAGATGCCATATGCCATCCTGTGGCAGAGGCCTTTTTCACTTCTTAGACTTGGTGAGGCCTCAATGCACCCATCCGCCAATGCATTCTTTTCAAAGGCTCTGGTTAAATTCAAGTCACAAGACCATGCCAGAGGCCAAGGTCCTCCTGGGGTGCCTACAGATTTCGTTACTTATGATGATTTATGTTCTTCATTACAGTTTTCTTCATGAAAACTGTACTGGGTACTGGTTACCGGGGTTTCAACAGCTGTGGTCAGGGCTCCCTCACATCTGCTTGGCGCCCCCTTGGGGCGGGTTGGTGTTATGTTCGCACAGGCAAACCACGGGGCTCTCGTTTGGTCCCTGAGTTTGTAGAGCTAAAATGTGATTAGTAGAATATTGCTAATTAGTCTATGGCATTTGGAAAACGGCACAATTTCAGCTCAGCAAGGGAGGCTGATATTGGGAAGAAGACAAGTGAGAAAAAGTCTGCGGTCATTCCTGGCAGGGACAACACAGCTGAGGCCAAGTGCGATAGTTAGAGCTCTCCTCGTTTCTTCCCGCACAAGAACCCGGAAGGGTCACACCATCACTGTCCTTTCAGGCTGACTTTTACCTCACTTCATCTTTTTCTCATTTGGATGTTATAGAAACATTTCAAGGCCATGGTTTTTTATTTATTAAGCAGGAACAAGTCAGAGACAAGAAAGTAAGCGCGTGAGAGCCGGAAGGCCATAGATGCCGCATAAAATGTGAACACTTAGCCTTTTCTTCCCAAACGTGGTGAAGCCCCTGGATATGACATTGTCTCCCATACTGATCAGTGGACCTATAGACACCTTTGGAGCATAATTCTGTATGCTTTTTACACTTCAAATTAAGAAAAATACTCAACTGTCTGGGCAACTTTGGCATTAATTTCCACCCAAATGATTACTAATACAAGATGATTGGGTTGGGGACCATCAAGGGTGCCATCCGTTCTCTCAGGAGAACTTGTCAGCAAAGATGTAGGTAAACTACAATGAAGTCATTTTTAACATTTTACAGCAAAGTCTCATTCTTACTTAGCCCAAAAAGCAATGAGATTTAAGTGAAAGATGGAAGACTCAGACCTTTCTAAAGATGAAGGAAGGTATTCAGTTTGCTCAAACTCACACTCTACCAAGTATACATGTCCCTTAACACGTTCTGAGAAAAGTGTCCTTAACTGATCTTTGCCATTCTATGAACGTCGCTGAGTGTACTCACACACAAGCAGACAGTATGGCCTCTCAGTGCCTAGGCTGGCACCATCTTTTGGGAGCGCGGTAGCACATGCTGCCCATCCGTGAGCGCAGTGCTGTGGCTGAGTGCATGACTGTGCTCGGATGAAAAGCTGACGTTGTGAGACTCCCCCATCATACGGACTGAAGATCTGACCTAGCTTTGCTTGCTCCCTGCCTCGACTACCTTGTTCATCTCTGTTAGATGCCAGCGGCACAATCCGAGGGGGATGTGGGACACCCTCTGCACAGCAGTCAGCAGCTTTAGAGCCCTGGGGTTAAACGGCAATGATCCGCGTTTTTACAGCAAACACTCGACCGACCCCCAATACTGACACTTGTGGCTGCTCCTTTCCTCTCAACATCCACGGGACTGGGTTGGAGACAGAAGCTTGGCGCCTGTGTGAGAGCAGGTGCTCTAGGACCTGGGTTCTGTCTCAAGGAGCTTGGTGGATAAGAGGCTGAAAGGGTAGGGCTAAGCTCAGCAGGTGGGAAGCAAACCAAAGGAGAAGGGAAGCGTCTAGAGTACACGTGAATGGATTTTTAAAATGGAAAGAATATGGGTGAAGATGAATCAGTAATAATTTGGTTTTACTGGTTTTTTGGAAAAACATACATATACACACATAAACCACACACAGCATTTATTGACTCAAGGCCAAATTCTACTTGATTTCCCACGTTCCCCCCCACTAAATCTAGGTAAACTATAACACTGGAGATCAAAAGTCACGTTTCCTAGAGTCCTTCCTACACACAACTTGGTACCCTGGGGAAATCTGAATGCGACCAGGAGGAAGGGAACATCACCACAGGCTAAGCTAATTAAGAAGAACACTACTCAGAACTAACCTATAGCTGGATTTACAAATCACACTTCTGAAAGCTGTGGCCTGGCACAGGTGGACAAGATTCCTCACACAGTGCCCGTTCTCAGTCTTATCTGGGCACTATGGGAGAACAGGAAGCAGAGATGATAATATTCTATTCCAGGAAAAGCCTACAAACTCCATTTCAATTCACCGAACAGAATTATTTTCTCTAGAATGTAAAATGAAACAAAAATTTGTAGACACGCAGAAGAATGAGTCATGCTAATGGGATCAGAAAACACGTCCCTGGTCTAGCAGGTTTAGAACTGCCTTTGACACGGGCAGAATCAACTTACTTCATTTTACATACCTCTTCTGAATTTACAAACTGATCTTAAAATTCTTCTGTGCAAAAAAGGGTCACCTAGTTCAAATTCAAATACACGGTGGTCCTCAAGTTCATCTCACCCCTGGGAGGATGTGCCCAGATATTGAAGCAAGATGGGCATGCTCCCTAGCTAAGATGACGAGAAAGGTTCACCCTTCAACACTGCTATTGTTTTTACCTATTTGCATTTGAGCAAATGCTCTGAATACTAACAATACCTTTGGTGTCTTATCACTGGTCTCATAAACTCAAACACTTCCAAGTTTCACTGTTAGACATATAAATCAGCCAAGCTCAAGTCACAGTCGGTTGCGCTGTCTTCTACAGCAACAAGTAGACATGCTTCCAAGCGTTTAAAATGATGATCTGGACCATACCAGAAAATACTGTTTTGTAATTGGGTGGGGAAAGAGCTAACATTGCAGTGAGAGTTCTTCAGGAATTTTCACTTACCTAGTCACTCACAGGTTTCAGAGTAAGGGTATAAAGATTTAATTAAAGAAAAACCAAATGAACTATGGATGGCCGTGGGCAGGACAATGACATGCCCTGCGGCATTTTGCTTTTGGCTACTCAGTGCCCGTATTTTTTTGATTCCTGTTTTAGGTGATGCTTGACTTAGGAGTATTTGTATAACCGTTCAATTCCCTTTTTACTAAAGACGAGATGAGATAAAATCCTTGGCTCAAACGTGTGGTTTTTGAAGCCACATGCCAATGATAGTGGCCTGGGCGTGTGTGTGTGTGGGGGGGGGGAAGGGCGCTCATGAACTACTCTTTGGTAACTTTCCTCATGGCTGTCACTGCCATCGTCCAGGAGAATTTTGGCCATTTTTCTGGAAATAGCTCCACTTGAATAAAAATTCTTAGGAGCCCCCACGAGTCTTCAGAGAGGTAAATAAACCAGCCTTGCAGTGCAAGCCTGATACTTTTAGCAACAAGAAAGTCATTATGGGATGCAGTTAAGGAGAAAGGCGAAGGGTAAATGGTTTTTCTCCCACAAGTCTAACACTAGGGAGGGCTTTCTCTTGAGAGCTGGCGGCAGTATAGCGCTTTGCACGCAAGGTAGCTTTGCCAGCTCTTAAAAGACTCATTCTTTTTTCTGCCTCAAAACATTCTTGGCTTCTTCTTTTTCTTTTTCTTTTTTTTTAACACGGCAAGACAGAAGACTGGGCTAATACAGTAGGAATTCTGGAAAAAAGACCTGGATGAAGTCAGTTGCTATCTTTATGTGATTCCCAGAACACAGAGCAAGTCTCCAGTATGTGGGTCCCTTTGTGTCTGTGAGCTTAAGCAAGTGACATTGTTTCAGAATCAGAACACTGGCCTCACTGGAGGGCAAGATAACTTTGTTACCAACAAGGTCAACTCCAGACCACACCAAAGAAATCTCATATTTGTAAGCAAGAGACAAACTATTCCAAAGCAATTTCATATAAAGTTCCAAAGTCCCCTAAGAGCTAGCCTCTTTCATTTGAACTGCTATTTGACCACAAAGAGTAAAAACTAAAACACCGGGTTCATCCTGTTTAGACTCCCACGGGACAACAGTCACCGGCTATATATGGGCAGTCACAAAATGGGTGCAGAACAGAAAGAAAGCCAACCTATTGGGAGCTGTGTGGGGGATCTTGCGCGGGGTTTTACTTGCTCTAAGTGATGAAGTAAGCTGACGCCGATGCTCACGGCACACTGGACTACAACATGAGAAGCGGGTAGAACAGACGGAGCATCTCCTTCACGGTCAGTCACGAGCCCAGAGGAAAAGGAGTGAGGGGATCCTTGACTGTCCACAGATTTACAAACAAATAAAAAAATAAATAATATTCTAAGACAAATGCAAATATTGTTCCCTTGTGTCAGTTACATACAGCATGCCTACATAGGATGGGATTTCTTCTTCATTCACAGACAGGACACATGGCAGTACACTATTCAGAATGCTTTGAGAATCCTAATTTTTTTTGTTTTTGTCTCTGGTGATGAGATATCAGGAAAGGAACTGCATTTGCAACTTATTAAATACTTCCAGGAACAAACAGTTCACTTTGTTGAGGACTTATAGTTTTGGGTAGTCAATCATCCATGGAGCATGGACCAGTCAGGAGATACCCGTTGGTACCACTGGTTCCGTTAGTGGTTGTCGAAGTGTGCGGTTTCTTCCCTGGAGGTTCTGAGTCCTCATCATCCGAGCTAGATTCAATATCACTCCGGTCATCCTTGGATACCTGCGGAACACAAGAGCCAGAGTGAAACCAGCTCCGAGGACCGGCAGGGTAGCGCATGCCCCGCAGCTCATGTGGGATGAACCTAATCACATGTGACAAACAACAAAGAGGGGGACACTGCCATGGTAGCGTGTACTCTTCCATGGAGAGATATAATGTGTGTGACACAGCAGGTTGTGATGAATGTACGCGGATTTAGACACCACAGAGCCTGAAGGGTATCCTCCACCATGGAGAATGCCTAGACCATGAATCCCATTCTTACCCATAGTGATAGTGGTATCTATGCTACTAGGATGTCGCTTGAGGACAAATGAGTCAATTTGTTCACCAATAGCCATATTCTCCTTGACAATTACTTAAGGTTAACTCTCAATTACCACGCTAACAGAGATATACACACAATCGCTCAAACCATTAAAAGCAAATCATTGCTGTCTGGCCCTGTAATTCATGGTATTATATTTAATTTCCCTTTCTTCTTTGCTGAAGTGACGTTGAAATTTGTTTCAGATGCGACATAATAACAGACGTCACCAGCTGACATTCTAAAGGCTCTCTAGACGAGACAGGGTCTCAACTTCTGCTAGGCAGAAATCTACTGGCCAGATCCGCAGAAATTCTTTCTTATGTGCCAGTTTCTTCAATTTCCCACTCAGTTTCATTAAGTAATGAGGACAGGAAAATAAGACACATGTCTATATGTTAACGTGACATGTGAAAAACACTCCTTCTATGTATGGACTATGGTTATTAGTGAAGAAATTGACTCATTTGTCCCCAGTTCCTAAAGCGACATCTTAGTAGCATAGATACCACTATCACTATGTAGCAAGGAAACACTATATTGATTTTAAAACAAATAATTGGAATCCACTTCTCTGCAGGTCAAATTATAGCCAGCATCTAAACGTAGAGGGTCTTAAGATCTTTCAGCAATAGTCAATTTTTATTGACTTAATTAGTCAGTTTTTATTTCGATACCCCGTCTCATTGTGTAGCCCAGACTTTGCAGCAATTCTACTTTAGCCTTTGGGTGATGGGATTCTGGGTATCCACCCACATGCTCAGCTTCGTTCACATCATTGAGCTGGATGTCCAGAGGGTCCTGTTGGCCTGGCTTCATGGGAATCTTCCCAGCCTGGTCCCAGTGACTCCCTGGGGGGCTGGATGGACTGACTCTCAGAGCCTCTGGAAGATGTCTCAGAATTCCTGGGGGACTTTCATATGGCATCCTGTCCTCAGCACCGTCAACCCGAGAGCTGTGGAGTCTAGTACCCAGAAACCACGAGGGAGTGAGGACTTCATCACTGGTAGGCGGGGAAACGCAAAAGCTGAGAACTATTGTTCCGCTCTAACCAGTGATGGGCTGAATAGCGTACACACGTGATCCTCAGTTCAAAGCCCTCTGAGGTGAGCTCACATAGACAGTCTCACTCCGAAACAGAACAACGACAAACTTAGGCACTGAGGCCACAGATGGCTGAGGGGATGAGAAAATTTCAACTCAAAAGGCATGAATCATAGACAGTACCGCTGCAGAGCACCACCATATCAAGTCTATTAGTACCGAATCAAGGAGCTAACAGAGGACTCCAGATGCAGACGGTATCAATTTGCCTGCCTAGTAAGATTATTTTAAATTACATGTGGAAAAAAAAACCCACAGTTATGATACTGTCAAAGAAAAAGGACAATTTAGAGCGCCTAAAAATAACGCACAAGAAGAGCCCACGGACAGGAGCAGTTTCACTGCGTTAGGTGAGAGCAGCAACGGCCGGGAAGAAACCCTGAGGCCGAAGCTGGGGAACGTAATTAGTGACGATTTCCTCGCGGAGATGAAGGACTAGCAGCTAGAGGGGAGAGGACAGGGCTGGTGGAAACAGCAATGCGCTAAGGAGACAAGTAATCTCATCCAGCACGCCCGTCATCCTCCGTTATTATCTCTATGCACAGGGATTTAATTTGTGTCCAAATGAAGCCCAGAAAAATTTCAAAAGCAACATGAGTTCATTCTAAAGAATAAGAAGCCACAAGAGAAAGAAAAAAAAAAAAAGAACTTCCTCTCCTAAGAACTTAGCCCATCAAAATATTTTGGATTTGTATAGGCGGTGGTGTTGAGGACTGGCTTCAGAGATCATGACAAGTCACCCAGATGTCTCCCGAAGAGGGGGCCGATTCTGTGGACCTCCCTCACTGAGGACAGAGGGTCAAATGCTACTCTGTTTTCTGAAGATCGGGACACCTATAGCTCAGGTCTCTTTCTATACCACAGCGATCAGCTGGTTCTGTTCCTCCCACTTCACACTGAACTGTTTCAGTCTCTTAGCGGACATGTTAGACACCAGTAGGAAAAAAATCTCCCCCTTCCTGCTGGACCAGCAGGATTTTCAGGCTCACACAAAGGGGCAGTGACGGAACTCCCCCTGGAATCTTCTGTAGTTCGCGGAAACTATGGCTGCCACGAAGCTTCCAAGAGTGCCAGCCGGTTAGAAGGAAGAACAAGCATGGAACAGAGCCCGTAAGCACCCCTCCAGCAGGCAAGTGTCACCCAGGACAGCAAGAGAGAAGACAAGAAACTTACATGTAAAGGGTTCCACTTCCCAGCCTTCCAGGGTGGCAGGAGGAAGAGAACAAAAAATGAAATAAGAAAACATCACGGACAACGATCTGGAAAATTCGCTGCTCTAGGCAAAGGGGCTGGCTCTCAGGAAGGCTTATTTCAGTCAGCCAGCCCCATGATTCCATTTTAAAACAGAGACAAGTCAATTTTGTTGGAGAAGTCATGGACGTATTTATTCTTCTACTGGAGAGAAAGGGCTGCTTAAAAATGGGCACGCGACACTTAGCAATCCTTCCATGAAAACAAATAAATTATTAAATTAAATTTCTGTTCACGGTAAATGACCAGAGAAAGTCCAAGGTGGAGAGAGGAAGAAAAGCACAATAGATAATATGTCATCATTAAACCTAAAATTGTAAATTCTGGGTTTCAGCAACCACAAAGCAACAGAGAAACTTTAAAAATGAACCAAATGGGAGGAAAATAATTTGGTTTGTGTTTCAAGGTGGTTTTGGAAGGAATACCACTTCCAAATACGTGATTTCAAAGGAGCCAAAAATACCCTGACATTTCTGGGACATCTCGGAGAGAGTGAGTCTTATCTTACCTTGCCTTTTGAAACAGCTTTGCAGGCTATTTTTACAATCAAGTAAGACCAGAAGCAGTTCAGCCCTTGTAGTAGCAACAGCAGCAGGTTAAAAACCCACCAGGAAGGGAAGGGTCCGACGATCTCCCAACTTTCGAACAACGTGGTGTTTAACACCCTGAGGAGGAGAAGAAGGCCATTACTGAACACAGCATGCCACTCTGTTCTAAAGGAGCCCTAGCGGGTTTCCAGGGAGCGCAGGTCAACTGTCTCTCCCAGCGGCCCCCTCCCTTCCTGCGCAGACAGCTTGGCAGTTACCAGGTACTGAGGAGCCGTCCCTGGCAACCGTGCCCTGATGGTGTGAGCTGCAGCGATTCTATCAGTGAAGTGTGCACTTCACTGGCATTGTGCAAATCCACACACCTGTGTAACCACCACCACCCACTCCCCGAACACTTGAAAAAAAAGGAGTGGCTCTCTACCCTCTGCCCCAAGCAACTTCCATTTTCTGCTTCTGTGAGCTGAGCTACTAAGATCTGTTTGTGGAATCATGAAGAAAGGATTACTGGTTCCTTCTACCAATTCTAAGGTTTATCCATTTTGCATGAAGTTTGAGGATTTCTTTCCTGTGGAAGTGTAGGTACATACCACACTTTGTCTCTATATTCACCCACCAGCAGACATCTGGCTTGCTTCCCTCCTTTGGCTACTGTAAATATTGCTTCTAAGAGTTAAGGCTCAGGGCTGGAGAAATGGCCCAGAGGTTAAGAGCGCTGGCTGCTCTTTCAGAGGTCCTGAGTTCAGTTCCCAGCAACCACATGGTGGCTCACAACCATCTGTAATGAGATCTGGTGCCCTCTTCTGCTCTGTTGCCATACATGTAGGCAGAAATCTTTGTGTGTGTATGTATGTACATATATATGTATGTACATATATACATATATATGTATAAGTAAATCTTAAAATAAAAGTTTGGGCTCAAACAAGGATCTGTTCTAGCACACATCTTCTGGCTCTACACATAGAAGCAACAGTCTTGACTTCTCCTTCCCTTCCTTTCATTCACTGTCTCCTCTATGAATTCCATTCATCATTTGCATTTACTTCACCAGCTAACAACTAATGTAAAAGGCCTACATTGTCTTCAAGATGTTGATTTTCTCTTTCTATAGTGTGAGGAACACCACCCAATACTACATAGCAAGAAAAAAAAAATAGGGTGAACTCTTAAACCTGAGCTCAGCGCAGAGCTCCTGAAGCACACAGCAGCAACTAGAACATGCAGGGGAGCCAGCCAGGCTTGCATCTGCCTGGGGCTCCACTAGAGGGCTCTTAATTGTCTAATTCTTCCCATGGGGAAGGAATGACAATTGAAAGACATCATTTGGAAGTGATACCCTGATATGAGTATTTGAAAGATTTGTTTTTAACAAAAAATTAGAGGGTATAATAAAGGTACTTAGTTTTCAAAGTGCATTGGAGTGTATGTACTTGAAAAAAAAAAGTAATTGGTTCTATAATTTGCAACAGGACCCAGCAGGGGGCAACCACGAGGTACAGATGCCTGAAGCCTGGTTATGGGGCTCTGCTGCGGTTGTGGCGGTTGTTCTGTGCTGCTTTCTAATCCTTGGAGATTGACTTGCCATCTGGACCCCTGCCGCTGCCACAGAGTCACATGACATCCCCTTCCCCACATGACTTTGGGATCACTCCTACTTCTCCTCCCCTCAGTTGCCACCAGGCTGCATGTTCCTCACCCACAACTGCAGCACTGCGCTTGGGACCAATCAGACTGTAGGACTGGGGCTGTATGCACAGGCACCAAGAGGCTAAGGGGGTGAACTGCTCTTGGATGTAAGGTAGGAGCCACTCACAGGAGGTCAGAAGGAAAATACAGAGGGGATTTAAACAAACAGCATAATGAGAGTTTTCAGGGAGGTTAAAACACGCCCTTTAACAAAGGATGCTTACTGTCACAAGTGGCATAAGGGTTCAAGGGAAAACAATGCAAAAGAGACCTAAGGGTGCTCCCACCAAGGGTGCTCCCCACCAAGGCTGCTCCCCACCTTGAGTTTCTGTTCAAACTCAACGACACCTAGCGCTGGGGTGGATAGGGTATATGTTAAGAAGCAGAGCGAGCTTTGTAGTCAAAGTATTACCCAGACATTGTTCGAGCTTATTTAATTGGTTGCTAGGTAAACCAACCCAAAAGTCACTCGGTAGACATCTGACAAACATGTTACTGCCAGGAGTCCTGAACACAGCTGGAAATAGCAAACGTGACGTGTGTGGATCCCTCCCCCACGGCCGAGGCACTGAGTCTTCTTTAGACCCAATGGTCCCTCGTCTGCAAGGGCACATTTCAAGAGACCAGGGCCACTTACCACAAACAAGGCAGCAATATAGATATTATTTCACTGCACTTTTCCTTAGAATTAACTAGCATTTTTAAAAATTATTCATCCTAATTTCAGAAGAATAGAAGAATGTAAAGAAAATATAAAATTCGGTGATTCACCAAAGGACATCCTATGAGGTTTAATATTCTCCTTCCCTTCCTCCCTCTCCCTCCCCGTTCCCCCATGATTTTTTCTTCCATCATTAAAAATTCCTGAAATATGTTACAGGGCCAGGGAAGTAACTTAGTCGTAGTTACGTAGTTACTCACTCAAAGTGTGTGCGAGAGACCTAAATACAAAAAAAAAAAAAAAAAAAAAAAAAAAAGAAAGAAAGAAAGAAAGAAAAAAGAAAAAGAACAGAAATAGAAACACACTTCATTCTTTGACTTTATAATTTCTTAAATAGAGATAAAAATAATTTGCTAGCTATTTTTCATCAGATGATATTTTCATTGTTTGCTATTTTAAAAATATTTATAGATTGGTACACAAAAATACCTGAAATAGAAATATTCCGTTCCTTGACATAGTTGATGATCAGAACTCCTAATAATAAAGCTAAGGCTGACTCCCACAGTGTGTTCCTCATTTTAAAGGAAGTAGCTGTTGTTTATTAAAATGCTCACAGAAGAGCATTAAAATTATAATAAGTTCATTTTTAAAGCCCAGCAATGGAGAATTGGACATTATCAAATGTCTTCGGTGCCGTGGAAATAATTAGGCTTGTGCCTACTTGGACTATTGATGTGGTGCATTATTTTAATAGATTTCCTGATATTCATTCCAATATTAATACATCAGTATACATAAAGAATAAGACTACTTAGAGTGGGTTATTAAATTCAATCTCATACTACTGTTCTGAGGATCTTTGCAGATACGTTTACTCTGAATTGTTTGGCGGAGATAATTAGTATGGCGAGCCCGAAGACAGAACATGAGACACATTGCAGTCCTGACTGCGCTGCGCTGCTGAAACCGGGAGTGAACGCGTAGGGTATAGACACGCCCACGCTATAGACACGCCCACGCTAGATTTCACTGAGTTTGGACGGAGAGAAGATCTGCACCAGCAGCCAAATCTACAGCGTCATTCTGCGCATCGTGAAGTGGGATCTAACCGGCTGCAGGTTGGGAGCCTGTCTCACCAACGCCGCACACGGCTTAATTTGAGCAGTGGCTGGTGACATAGCACTCACATTAATTTCAGAAAAGCCCCCGTAGCATGCATCGGCCGCGACAGCCATTGATGTCTCAGAGGTGACACTCAAAAACAATGTGATTTCTTTGAGAGCTGGCTTGGCGGCTTGCAGAGGCACTTGGGAGAACACAATCGGTAGACAGCTCCAGAGGAGCTGGGTAAGGAAAGCCACCGGAGACAGCTAACATATGACACCTGAACTCTGAGAAACAGCCGACCTAGACTGCTCTGAGCAAACTGCCCCTCTTTTGGACAAGCTATTAAAATGGTGATGACAGGACCTTATTCTTTCTGAGAGGTTAGGCTCAGAAATATGCACTGTGTGCTGTGCCATTATAATAAACCCACGGTGACAGATGCCAGAAGAGCAGCCGCCTCTCCTCTCGGCGTAAACTGGTCAGGGCAGGGGAAGAGGGAGATTGATGTGGAACTGGAAACGTTCATGCCCTCATCTGGGTAGTGGTTGCATGGGTTATCAATACATAAAATGTATACATGTGCACACCGGGCAAGCTGTGTCCTGGGGGGGGGGGGGTCTGTGCAATATTCTGTAGATGTGAATCCTATTCCTAAAAAGTGGAATGGGAAAGAGTCCTCTGTGTCAAACAAAACACATGAACACTATCAACTTGAACTTTTTGCTAATGTAATTATCGTGGTGGTATCAGTGTGCCCTCCCTGCCCCAAGTCTCTGTTCAATGTATAAATTCTGAGAAAACAATGCTTTTCTTTCTCAAATAATAGATCTTTGCTAAGTAAGAGCAAACCTCTGCTGCTGACTAACAAGGGGCAGGAATACGGGGTAACAAGGGGCGGGCACAGGGCTTTGCATTTTATTTTTCATTAAGATTATGCTCACTTAACCACTAGATGGCACATCAGGCGCACACAAAGCAAGCTCACGTGGAATTATTCTGCCACAACTCAGCACAGACAACACTTAATTCCTAGGTGACACCCTTCCTTCTGAAAACCTCGTCAATCAAATGGGATGGAGGTGGGGGGGTGGTTCCTGTGTAAGCCTCTTTCTTAATACATAGGTCTGCCTAAAGAGATGCCTTCAAGGAACCCACACAATTCCCTAGAGATGAGCAGATATATTGTTGACCACACAGAGCTTGACTGGGTTGTGTTACTTTAACAGATGTTAATAAATCATAAGAATAAAATTTGCTTTGCCCTATTGTGATTTCTACTCTATTTTTTTATCTCTTATGAATGCTTTATCTTAAATTTGACTTTGATAGAAACATATAGAATGTGGTGGCTGAGTGCATATATTCCTGGAGAAGAGTTTATAATGTTGTTGATCAAAGAATCCACAGAAAAAAATCTTGTTTTAATAAAATATTCACAGCTGTTTTCATTAGCATCTAGAATACCAATACAGCTTAAAGCAGCCTGCTTGCTTGCTTTCTCTCTCTCTTTTCTTCCCTCCCTCCCTCCCGGACTCTGGGGAACTCAGAGAAATTGCCTCAGACATCTCTTTTAGCAGAGCCACCTCCAATATAGGAATGAAATATATCATTCAGATAGTGGCTCACAAGTGTGAATTTAAGCTTTTCTCTTATTACATATAGATAGGTAAACATGCTTACATGTCCAGAGCTATCCATTATGTTTTTCAGGGACTCCAGTGAAGTGAGGGTAGGAACACACAATGGTAATTGAAAGAGTATTTGAGAGAGTGAAGACAGCCCAGGAGGGCTTACCGCACAAATGTTACAGGTAGCTGCTGATAGTTTGTGTTTCATTGCTGGGGATTGACCAAGGACTTTCAACTTGTCAAACAGGCATGCTAATGCTGAGTTATGTGCCCAGTGCTGGGGGGAGGGGCGTCTTGAGTGAAACTACAGTCCCTAGCTATGGACAGCATCCTCTGCCCTACCTCTTCTCTATTCCCACCTCTACTGAGAACCCTAACAATAATTAGACCCACATGGGCCATCCAAAGAGAGCCAAGATTCATTCTCTAGGAAGCTAAGTCAGAGCATCATTCCAAAGAAAGACACACGCCACAGAAGACTCTCTGAAAGGTGACATGTTCCCATGGTCAATATTAGGTTTCTCTACTTCAGCACTTCTGCATGGGCTTGACACCAGATTTCCAGAGAGAACTCAGTTTACACTATGCTGTGTTTTTTTTTTTTTTTCCTCTGGCATAAATGTGAATATGATCTCCAAAAACAAACACAAAACCAAAAAAATCTAAATGAGAAGCAGATCCTACCAAAAATTTGCCAGTCACCTAACCAGCATGTTATGCTGTGTAAAGCAGATGCTAACTAGCACACATTTAAAATTATATTGAACAGAAGCTATGGGTGCTGAAGGCCAGATACTTAATTGTCTCGGTCTCTTTGTCTCTCACTCCCTCTCTTCCTCTGTCAGCCCCTCCCACCCATAATAAAGCCAGACCTAAACTATGACTTGGTTGAATGTTGGAATTCAAGACTTCAATAGGAATGAAAGGTAGGTGTGTGTGTGTGTGTGTGTCTGTGTGTGTGTGTGTGTTCACACACGGGTGTAATTACTCCCTCACTCCACTCACAGTTTGGATTTCTCCATGTCACTGGTTCTGTCTTTGGAGGGAAGCTTGGGGGTCGGATAGATGCCTGATCATCTGGGACAACCATCCTCCTTGCCTATCAGTCTATGGCAAACATGGACGTGGTTTCTTTATCCCTGCCAGGAATCTGAACTTGAACCTAGGTCAAACACTTCTCTTTCATTAAGAAATGGATGCGATGATTCTGTCCCCACCTCTTTAGAGATGAGACATTCAGTCGAATAAGTTTTACTTCAGTCAGACGCTGTCTGGACTGGAGAACTAGTCCCTTATCACATCTTCCTAAGTTTGTGACTGGTGACTTCTGGCTACGGCAAGCGTTTTTTTCAATCCACTCTCCTTTCTGTGTTCCCCACCTCCCAACCGGAGGCTTCCTAGCCATGATGGGTCTTTCAACGTGACTGCAGCAGGCCTGTTTTTCACCCCTGTGCAGTTGGTTGTTGCTTTCCCATAGGTAAAGAAGACTTTTGCCCTTTCCCTTATTAACAGTTCTTCATTGAGTAACTACTATTGCTAAGTAGTCAAACATGCTATGTATGTTATGGGATTTTACCCTTTTAACCCCCCCTCCCCCATGAGAACCCTATATAGTTTTAATCCTCATCGGTACAAGAGTCAATATTTATTAAAAATATTGTACATTAGAAACCAGGCTCATTTAATTCTCACGAAACGTTTTAGGGTAGCGTCTCATTGTCCTCCCAATGTAGGTACTGCTATCTCTGTTTTTCCAGACAGGACACTGAAGCCCAGAGAATGTAAATAACATGCCCAAGGTTGGGTTTGGGAGACAGAGAGAGCTGAGACCTGAACGGCCCCATGTACTGAGCTCGGCGCCCAGGCCCCTTTGGTTCACTCATGTTCCCTTCATGTTCCCTGGCTCTCCTCTGTTTTCAGTTCCTGACCCTTTGCTTGTGCTCAGAGCCAAGCCATTGCCATCAGCATGTGGGCAGACTGTCTCCTTTGCCTGTTACAGCTCTGACTTCCGGAGAGACAGCTCTGGGTCTCATACTCTGGTTTGCAATAGTCATATTCTGGTTTCTTCCTGCCTAAATGACCAAAGTGGGCCTAATTTAATTGATCCCCTCACCTTGACCCATTCATTTAACCTTTAAATCCTAGTGTAATTACCTCTGCTACCGAAAATCAAGTAATGCCTTTCACTACCACCTTGACACAGATGAAATATTGACGACGTAAAAATCAAAGACCTCTTTCTAAATTCAGCTCAGAATACAGCCACGTCAGCCCTCGGCTGCTTACTTTGATTTTCTCTTCGGAAGGGTCGGGGCCTGTGCATATTTCTCCAATATCCTTGACTTCATGGGGGAAGCAGCACATAAGGCTGACTCCTGTAGCCACGGGGAAAGCTAGGAGAGAAGAGACCTCAGGGTTTCGCAGTGTAGTCCAAGAAGGTCTTCAATTGATGGTGACCTTTGTGTCAGCCTGCTGGGATTGCAGGGTTGTCCCAGTATTCCCAGTTTTCCTGTAGGGTCATGTCTGTGGTACTAATTGTTTAGGGATCAAATTCTACCTAGTCTTTTTTTTTTCTTGATGAGAATTAGCACTGCCTTAACTACTACTTCAATACTCTCACATTGAGTATTGAAGGTGTCATTCTGGCCCCAAGATGGGCCTCGTGGAGAGGGATGTCCTGGCCCTCCCTCTCAAGGAGGGAAGTGATATCCTAAAGCAGCCAGTGTATTAACCACGTGTTGAGCCCCCTGGTTTTGAGTATCTGGAATCCAAAATGCTCAGAAATCAAAACATTTTGCTGACCAACATTATATACAAAAAGCTCCAGGTTTTGGAGCATCCTAAACTTTGAGGTTAGAGAGGCTCAGCCCATGAAGTTTATGCAAATGTAGAAATCTGGAACATCTGGTTTCTAACATTTTGAATAAGGGCTACTAAACCATTAGGAGGCTGATGTGAAATCACTAAATATTCCAAAAAACTGGACATATATCACTCATGAATTACATAATAAATATAGCCTATCTGCCTGCCTATCTATCTATCTATCTATCTATCTATCTATCTATCTATCTATCTTCCATCTATCTATCTCCTCTAGTGTACACAACATAGGACCCTGCAAGCAATCCAAGTTGACTCAGCTAGCATACTACCAGAAAGATCCTACACTGTCCGTAGCTCCTCTCTGCCTCTTATAACACGTCTTCTTGGCTGTGAGACTCTGACCCTTGATACTTCTAGTTTCTGACTCTATATTTCACACACATCTCCAGTGTTTCACTTGGCATCACCCACACAAGAAATCTCTGACCTGCTTTGTGATCCTTTGCTTGCTCTATTCTGTCCATCCTGACCCTGTCTGACTCCACCAAACCACACCCAAATCAGGCAACCTCTTTACACCTGCAGGTAGTGTGGGCAGGAAAGAGGGAGCCAACTGATTTTAATCTAGGCACCTAGACTTTAAAAACTCTTACAGGCAGGGTTCTTCCCCCCCCCATATATACATACGCATATGGGATATATGTATATCCTCATCTCTCTATGTCAGTCTTTCTCTTTCTCTGTGAAATTTCCTCTATTTTTATTTAAGATTTCTAGGACTTAAATTCCTATTTTATCTTAGAGGAATGCCTTTGAAAATCTTGGAAGTGCTGCTACGGTAAGCAATGTGTCACTGGCCTGCCAGCTTGAGGAGTATACTCTGTACCTTATTATCTAGTGCTTGGATATATATATCAGGCTTAACCCCTCAGAGCAAATGAGAGTTGACAAAACCGAACTGTGAGATGCCTCCAAACAAGCAGAAAACACAAACCAAACCCCAAACTCTAGAAGAATACACAGAGATTTTGATATGAAAAATTGCCCTTGTAGGGTTTACAACTTTGAAAGAAAAATAACACAGGAAAAACTGCACTGAATAATAACAAGGCAATTGACAAGCAAAGACAGTATTCTGGGAAAAAGAAAATCACTGAAATGGTGTTAACTATTGGGATAATTGCTGTAGAGTATAATAGAGTGTTTGGGAATGTGGGCAGATGTGGGCTTCCTCAGGAAAGAGCTGACAGTTCGTGCACAGTGTGTTTCAACTAGAAGTCAAAACGCTGTGTTCTAGGCTCAGATCTTGCATTTGCCAATAGGGCGCCTTACTATTCTTTTACAAACTTGAGTTCCCTCCTCTGCAAAGCAAAGGCCTAAGACACTATGATTACTAAAGATGTCTTCAGAAATAACATAAAAAAGGTTTGTGACATCTGGTTCCAGGTGTACCAAAAATTTCCCCAGGTCTGATTGTTTTCTCATGCAAAAATTCTCCACATGGACAAATGCATTATTCTTAGGTGACTCCTACATTGCTTTGAATTCAGCCTAAGGGAGACAAGAAGAAAGCAGGGGCTTTGTTCTGTGTGAGTGAAAGTCAGAAAGAAAGCAAAGAGCGCAAGTATAAAGATGTGCTTTTAGGAGAAACTCATGAAACACTCAAGGACTCGAGCAAATGTTCTATTAATGGGAGTGAAGTTTTTCCTACCTCCGGCTCCAGCACACTCTGACACGGGGTGGCTTTCTGTAGACCACCACGGCTACAGGGATTCCTACCTACCACTCAGCTTAACCATGCTGCAGTTGCTGGTTCCACCAAGCCCCTTGTCAGGGATCTCCAGCCTTCATATTAGCAAGGCCGCCAGGAATGCAAAAGGCTGGCCAGGCATGACTTAGCCTCACAACTCAGTCAGCATTCACAGTCCTCTCCTCAAATTGCTGTGTACAGTATTTGCCAGTGCCTGAAAGCCAATGCCCTCCAATAGGCACATTCTAACCACATCCTCAATTCCTTTTCTCTTTAAGGAAGGTGATCGATTTAACTCAACAGCCAGTTGTCGGCACCGTATCAAATAATCCATAAAATATATATGTTTTCCAGTTATACAGATTCTTCATTTAGATTTGCTCAATACCATCAAGATTTCTAAGCTATGGCATAGTGTTCATCATTTTCAAACTACCAGAGAAGTTTATATAAGAATATAAATGTAATGTTGGTTTTTTCCTCCCCTTTCTTTTTGAGATAGGGTTTGTATGTAGCCCAGGCTGGCCTTGAACTCAGGATCCTTTGGCTTCAGTCTCTCAACTGCTGAGGATACAGGTTTTTGCTACCATTCCCTACTCATGCTGATTTATATATAGAATTCTTAGAAGGTTGCTCACATACTGTTTATTTTTGCTTCTTGCATAAAATAACAAATCACAGAACACTATAAATTAAGTCCCCTGATATTCCATATAAATTACTCTCCTTCCCCTGGGAAAGTCAGAACAGGCCGTATGTAGTATAAGGCTCTTCACCAAACTATAACTTCATTATCTAAAATATTTTCATTTCAGAGAATGTTAACCAAGGTGTCAAGGACAATCTTGATGGCTAGAACTAAATTTGCTAATGACTGACAACCACAATTAAAATAAACCTCAAACACTTTACACGAAGGTCCACAGAGGCCCCCAGTCTGTTGCTGTCCTACATCTCAACCTCAGCACCCCACTTCTTCTTGGGAACCCACCTTCCTTCCACAGCAAGGATAGGTGAGGCCAGTCCCATCGGCAAGGGTAGGTACAATTCACAACTGCAGGTACAGTCTGGGCACTGGGACTTTAAGTCAATCCCCAGACAGGTTTAACGCTCTTCTGCCTGCCCTCTCTCTGTGACCTGACTTTTAATGTGTGTCTTTTTCACTTTAGGTATTGGTCCAGGATCTCAATGTTAGCACCACGAAGCACAAACTCTAAGACAGAAGTGACCGCGTGCAGTGGGAGATGTGGCAAGGCTCATAAAATACCAAGAGCTGATAAATGGGGAGAATTTTGGGGCTGAGCTCCCGAAGTCCTGTAGAAGAGTGGGAGGAATGAGAATATGAGCAAAGAGGTCAACACCATGATGGGGACACCAACTGAAACAGCTTACCTGAGCTAATGGGAGCTCACTAACTCCAGCCGGACAAGGAAGGAACCAACATAGGTCCAAACTAGTCCCTCTGAATGTGGGTGACAGTTGTATGACTGGGGCAGACTGAGGGGCCATTAGCAGTGGCACCAGGATTTATCCCTACTGCATGTACTGGCTTTTTGGGATCCTATTCTCTTTGGATGTGTATCTTGTTCAGGCTAGATAGAGTAGGGAGGACACTGAATCTACTCCAAAGCAATGTGCCTTATATCTGGGGGGAGGGGGGGGGGGGGGGGGAAAGATGGAGGGGATGGAGGATGGGAGGGAAAGGGAACTGGGATTGGTATGTAAAATAAAAAAGTTTGTTTTCTTTTTAAAAAAGAAAAATAAAATAAATTATATAAAAAAAGAAACAAAGAGTTAAAAAAAAAAACAAAACAAAAACAAAACCAAACAAAAGAAGATGGACAGAGGAGACAGTCTTGCAGTGGCCCACAGAGCATCCTTTCTGGCCACTCAGATGGATAAATACAGCTCTAAGCAGGACCACTCCTTACGCGTCTTTGCAGTGTTTCTACCACAGGCATGACTTTCCAGTGTCCTGTGCCCTGACAAGTGTCTTACGCCTGTTTACCACTGAGACTAGTTTTAGGGAGAGCATTAGACACGCAACAGAAAAAAAAAAATGAGAAAGTTAGGATCCTGAAAATAGTTATTAGAATGGTAGGCGATAACGGAGATGGAATTTCACGTAGAGGCTAACACGGAGTGACGCTGGGAGCCGTTTAAAGCCAACAGTGTACCAGGCAGCAAAGCAAATCGCAATACCAATAAAAATCCTCGCGCGGTGCGTAGATGTTATTATCACCCACCGTGGCTGCTCCGCTGTGGAGTAAGACAAATGACATCAAATCAGAGCTCACTTTGTCTTTTCCCGACTAAAGCTGAGCCCCCGAGAACCACGGAACGGCTAAAATACGCTCACCCTCGGGAATGAAATCTATGTTGATGTCTTCAGAGGTCAATTTCACACCCTGGGTGGGAACCTCCGGGTTAGTCTACCTGTCCCCTTGCAGTAAGGGCCACTGCTTAGAATGAGATGGCTGCTTTGCAAATGCAGCCCAGAAGGGGACGAGGGTGACACAGCCTTGAAGTACGCCCGCCTGCGGCACAGAAGAAACGTTCCGGTCATTTGCGGATGGTCTACTGCCTTGTTAACGCCACACTCAATCCCACGGTCAAGACTGCTTGACGATCCTCCACACCGGGTTCCCTGTTCTTGAAGCTGTGAACCCACACATACACTGCCAGCTTGGTATTCCTTCTGGGCATTTACGAGGCACCTCCACAGACCAATTCCCAGCCCTGGTCTATCCCCAGCTCCGCCACCCCTGCTCCTGCCAGTTGTACCAGTAACCACTGGAGCTGCAGAGAGGCAGTACTGTCGTCCCCAGGTACTGCAGATAAATACGGCGAGGCCAGATGGAGGAGGCGACCCCGGTGTAAAAGGGGGTGACAGAGCTGGGGCTCAGACACACACAGGGTTTACTCAAAGTCTATGCTGCTACCAGCATCTGTCGCCTTCATGAATGGCCTCGGTTCTCATCAGGTCACCCTTTATGACTCAGTCTCTTCCACGGCCTCTCTGTTACCACGGCTACTTGCACTATCAACCTTCCAAACGCCTCTGGTCCACGCACTGTCCAGTATTGCTTGCCCTAGTCTGTCAACTCCTACCAAGGTAGGCCCTGTATGTAATACACACCAAGCCTCCAGTGAGACCCTGTTCTCAATGACCAGAAACAAGCACATTGTGTGAGCAGCGAAAGCTTGTGGCTGTCACAAGGAGGCTGCTCAGATGATCCGCAATGCGCTTAAAATGAGATTATGGCCATGAACAGTTTCAGAGTTATTGCTTAACTCCAAGAAGACCCTGCGGTGCACAGTACGTGAACAGGCCTAGAATCCTCAGACCAGCAGCGGCCCGGGGCTTGGCACACGCTCCGCAGACGGCTCCCAGTGTCAGGGATGGGTCTTCACAGAACTCACTACACTACAGCAAAGCGGCACACGACCACCTTCCAAGACAGGAAGCTTACAAATATTTTTAGGATGAAGAAAATTTTTCTGTAATTAGAACACTGTTAATATTTTCTGATTCTGCAGACAATGAAGAATTTCAAGGGTTATGGAAAAATACTAAAGCAGCAAAGGCTTCTCTCTGGGTTTTTCTTCAAGTTGTGTTTGATTAAGGTTTCCTTTTATCTGCTGAGAGCCAGGGCTGGGAGAAGAGTTTGGAATACACGCACGTCATGGAAAACCTACGGAATGTTCTCTCATTCTGTACCCAACAAAGCTGACTTCTGGGAAAGGACAGAACTCATGTTCTCTTGCTCCTCTTCTGACATACTGAACTTTTCAAACTCAGCCCTGGAGCTGACGGCACAGCTCTCTATAAAGTTTGGTTCTGACACCTTTCTCTCCTTCAACATCCTTTTCATACTATGCTGGTCGGTGGCATCATTTGTGTTATGTAACATTTAAGGGAGAATTTAATCATTTATGCCTAGCGGGAATAAAATTTAACAACAGCCTGAGTGACCACAAATAAAAATAAAGTGAGGAAAAAATCTATCTGCACCTTTTGCTAACTCCTTTGAGCTGGGCAACGTGGAGTCTTCTGTTCTTTTGGGCTTTCCTCCTTCTCCCTTCTCTTGCCTTTCAAAGCCCGAGCATCCCGTCACACAGATGGCGACGCAGCCCCTGGCACTGCCGGGTTTAATCTGGAAATACTGCAGACGCTCTGGACCAATGCTGCTCACACCTAAAGACACTAACAGCAACCCGCGCTCACAGTTGCCCCATTTGGATGGTGTTGCCAAACATCTCTTTATAAACAGAGTGTGGTTGTGCTGACCGGCAGTCACAATACCACTTTAAGGACAAAGGAACATAGCCTGTCCTTTGAATGCTGCTCACTACGGAATTCGGTTGGTGTATGGGGGCTGCAGACCATAGCCCCTCATTTGCTAGGAGATAAAGAGCTGAGACTTGGGTATGACCACATCACACTTATTTTAAAGCTGCTCATTGCTTTAACCCTGTCAGTGGTCGTAAGTGCACATAATTTCATGCAGAATTTTAACTGTACGTCTGAACAATTCATTGGTTTTAGACACTGTAAGGACATATTTATCATCTCCCATTTCCCCTTACAAGTTTCCCGTGACTGTTGACATTAATGGATTTGAGAGGCGTCTATTTTTATTTAAAAAAAAAAAGAGACAAATTTTCCAAAGGCTGCTGCAGAATATTTCCCTGCATACATAACAGGGACGGGGGGGACAGGTACTTGGGGGAGATGAAGTGTCTTTCAGTAAGCCGATATTGAATTTTCCGTGGCTGGCGCTCAGCCACGCTCTCAGGAGGCACTTAATTGAATCAGTAGTCTTGAAAGGTTTCCATTGTGTTTTTCCTCAGACCCCCTTATGGATTGCAGACACATTCACACTGCGCATGGCTCTAGTGGAAGATGCCGGCATCCTACTCCTCAGTCTGGTCTCTGTGGCAATTGTTCATCCCTCTGAAGAGGCTGCATGCTCTCGGGTCAAGAGGAGGTTACGGCAGACAAGCGCGTGAAGCAATGGCTCTTTACAAGGAACAGAACAAAAGTGCTGGGGAGAAAGGCTCTGTGAGGTCCTTAAACTGCAGCCAGACTGGAGACAAATTGCTGAACACGGGAGCCAGAATCACATGTCTCCCTGACAAGGACCAGAGGCCAGGCTGCATAACAGACTTCTCTTAAGGTTTCTGAGGGCAAAAAAGAACTGGAGTAATGGGGACTGATGGGAAAGGGCAGGCTCCAGGGACACTGCGTGTCTGACACCTTCCTGCTGGCTGTGTCCTGTTGTCTTTACACAGCTATCATTTCAGTCTAAGACCCCATGAGGAAACGGTAGCTATCAAGGAACATTCTCAATGAAAGGCTGTGGCTGAATTATTCTTAATGTTTGCCATCTAATTCAAATAGTTCCATTCTCTAACCCACTTCACTATCGGTATCTAAAGCCTATAGGTGTTTCTAGGGTCTGCACTAAACCATTAGGCACAGTGCTGTGAGGTGCTGGAAGACGCTCGAGGTATTCTTGATGTGTATTTTTGCTTAATACACACAAAATCCTTTGGAGAGAAAGACTTGCTCGCTCTATCTATCTATCTATCTATCTATCTATCTATCTATTGCTTATGGTAGAGGTCACAAAAGTAGGGAGAGTTATAAGCTAAGTGCACTGAATAAATTAGTATTAAAATTAAAACTTGGAGAGGAGTTTTAATTCCTAGTCTAACAGCATATCCTCACTATCTCAATTAAGATACTTTAAAAACAAAACAATCAATCACCCCTAAGCTATAGTAAAATAGTGTTCAAATATCCTTGGCCAATATGCATTTAATGCTGTAACCTAGCAACCTGCAGCAAAGACACTCATATGCTACACATATATGTATATACACATATATGCATATGAAAACACACACATATATACGTATGTATGCATACATACATACACACTCCCATATATGTAGACACATGCACACACATTGCTTCATTGCTATTTGATCACTTGACAGTGATCGTTTTAGTAACTGGACAATAATTAAGACAGATGTACAAATGTATCTTCTTTAATTTTTATTTTTTGAGGATTAGCACATACCCTGTTCCATGACAGCACGCCTGCTGCTGCTCTCCCTGTCCTCTCTCCCCCAGTCACCCTGCCCCACCCCATTCCTTCTGGCAGCTCCCTTTGCCCTTCATGCCACCTGCTGTTCCGTATGACTTATTCAGTTGTCTGGATGCGGGACCAAAGGGTTTCCCTTCTGTCAGTCTTCCTTGCAATGTACTCTTCTCAAACTGCAAGTTCTACGAGGCTGACTGGGTTTCTCTGAGTGAAAACTAGGGTGTTCTGAAGAAATCTAAGTAGAGAAGTCCCAATGTTTATGACTTTCCCTTGGGTCTTTGGGAACAATTGCAGCTATATTTCATTCAACATTCATGTTTTCATGTTACTGCTTTTTTTTTTTTTTGAGACAGGACTTACTTTGTAGCCCAGGCTGGCTTGGAACTCACTATGTAGCTTAGGTTGGCTTAAACTCACAGCGATCCTCCTGCCTCTGGTTCCCTAGCGCTGGAATTATAGGCACGAGCCACCAGCCATACGCAGCAGCTCAACAATATATCTGCAAGCTGCTCAGATGCTCTGTGTTTACAGAGCACTGAGCTCAGTGGGTACCGTCTACTTTGCTTTCTTACATCATTTTTCCCTTTCCTTCTGAGCTGTCAGCCTCGGAAAATAGTTCTCAAGTGGTGGGTGATAAAATCTCACCAGCACTTGACGCACTGCACCCAGAAATGGCTTCCGTCTGATGCTCACACTCTTGGAGCCTGAAGTGGTTTGATTATAAATATTTGTCAAAGCTAACTGGAAGAAACAGAATTAGGGTGTCAGCCACCCCCTCCCACCCAGAGAGAACTGTTTCCACACAGACTTTCAGTAGGTAGGAATGACTAAGGTGGTTGCTACAGTGCACATATCTAAATCCACCATGCTATCAACGGACTGAGTTATAAACACACACACTACACACACATACACACCTTTTTGGGGTGTGGGAGTGGGAAAGACGTTTGTTAAAAGCACTAGCTGACATTAAATCGCACCAGTATTGATAGCTTTGAAAAAGCCCAGCAGAGCCACAGAGCCCAGCCCTGAAGGCATAATCAACATGCCACACTTTTATGGAAGACACATTGGTCTTGGCAAGCAGCAGCACCCACACAGGTAGGAACCGGTTCCCAGGAGAAAGCATGAGCATACATGCTTTGGTTTGGGGGCAACTGACTCTTAATTTTTATCTTCCAAGGCCTAAGTTTTGTTTTATTTTTAAAGGGCTGCTCTGTCTTATGCTTAAGAAGCTGAAATTACAGTGTCATTTGCTAGGATAGTAATTACACGTAAGTGGGAGAACTTTTTAAAGTCAACAGTAAATGTCTTCGGCTGTGCAAATCGCAGCGTGACTCCCATACTCCCACATTCTGTAGCAAGAGACAGCAAATGAATCAACCCTTTTGAATTCTTCCCCAAATGTGCTCCAGATGTGTATAGATAGACCACTAAATATAAACTTAATTGCTTTTTTTTCATTTCTGTCCTACTGCTAAGCAACTTTCATACCAAAGTGCTTGACAGAGGACGAGTTCTTTACCATCTCTTTTCAGAATAAAACCAACTGGGTTTCTCTGAGAGAAAACTTAAGGGTACGGAGAAGGAACCTAAGCAAATACACTCTCAAACACGCCCTGATTAACCCCGCAGACACTGACAGACAGGTTCTCACTGCCAAGGTGACGCACTTGCTTCATTCAGGATCAAGTCATTCACTTTTAAAGTGGCACAGGGTATACCAAAGATACAAGTCACTGGGACTCCCCCCACCAACCCATTGCAGCTTTCCTCTTGGCAGTGAGGAACACAGGTGGCTGGCAGCCTCCAGCTGCAACACCTAAAACACACCCAGTGTCTGAGCCGAAGCGTGGCCTTCCTGACTGCGGTACCATCTTTCTTTGCTTCCATAGCCCCCCCACTTTTAAAGCAAGTAGGCCATGTTTCCTACCTCTCCTTAATTACCAAGCACTCCCTGCTCCCCAAATCCCTTGCAGCCATCACGTCATAAGTATTTCTTACTAGAAGTTCATGACCCCTTCTAATTGCCAAACTGTAGGATCCAGAAACTTCAGAACTAGAAGGTATCTGATACCTCTTCCGATTTTTCCTTTAACACTTGATGATCACACACATATGACTTCAACATCGTGACTGTGTTGTTTTGCCTTGGCTTCCCCTAAAGTATTCAATCTTTCAGTTTGATCATATGACTGATATGTGTTTGATACCTCTCTATATATCAAATATACCTGTATTACACGCACCTATCTGTCCATATCATATAAAACACAATGGACCACTTTATTTTAACTTATTGTAAGGAATGTAGGTCATAGACAAAATAGACAATGATCCCAGCTGTGAGTGGAGCTACTTTTAGAATTAGGCAAACTTCCATTACCTTGATCAAACCTTTAAAGTATGGGTAGGAGGCAAGTTAAAACAAAACCAAGAGACACAGATACAAGCCGGTTGTCTGGTACAGGCAACCTCAATTCCAGGCCCCTACACACTAGACTCGATACAATACAGAGTTTAATACAAGTTATCAGGAGACTGCATGTGGGGAGGGCCAGTCACTATAGGAGGATTAGGAAGAGGGCACAGCCTTAGGAGGAGAAAGAAGGGAATCTCTGCCGCCTTCAGAATGTTTCTGCCTAGCATGTTGAGATGGGGAGAGAACCTTTATCACCACAATTCCCGAGTCAAGATGCAGAGTAAATGGTAGAGCTCTTTGGTAAGAAAAATCAGCACCAGGCACTGTGCATGAAACTGGGCACATAGGGAGAAAAAGACAGGGCTTCTGCCTTGCTGGAATTTACTCTTAAATGTCAAGGGGTGAAAAAAAAGAGCCAATGACTATCAAATACTACTAGGGCAGCAGATATCACATGGCTGCCATAGACAGCAGGGGACTTCTCTTCATTTAAATGAGAAGAGATGCAATCGCTTAGCCAGGGAGAGAAAAGGAGGTAAAGGCCCATGAAAACTCACTACTTAGACATCGAGGCTCTGTTTTCTCGGTTCCCTTTCCCAGTAGCTGAAACCTATTTCTGGGAGTGACTGTAAGCTTAATGCAAAGGGAAGGGTGCTGACCCTTTCTGTAAAGTGCTGACTTTGCAAATTGTGCTCCTAACATAATGGGGTTTCCGGGAACAGTGGTAATGCCAAGGCTTTCTACACAGAGAGATTTTCAGAGCCTCACACATCCCGAGAATATCCGGATGGAGTTGGACACGTTCAAGTGGTACCTTCATGTCAACTTCAAATGTCCTTTGCTTTCTCATAGGGTTTGACTATAGTGTCAGACAAGATACAAAACACCCTTCCGTTTCTACCAAAAATGAGGAAAATCTGGTGAGCTAACACCTCCACTAATGGAAGTACATTAATTCATGCAGAAAGTAGCTATATCTTTGTTTGGTTTATTTGTTATTGGTTAAAACAATAATAAAATCACTTAAAATATTTTGCTATTTGGTGTTTAACATTCTTAACACCAGTTAAGAAAATTATCATTATTATTTGTGTGTGTGTGTATGTGTGTGAGTGTGTGTGTGTGTGTGTGTGTGTGTGATGTTAATGTGTTGGCATGTGTGTCCGGGCATGTGTGTGAAGACCAGAGAACAAATTTGTGGAGTCTGTTCTCTCCTTAAACCAGTGGTTCTCAACTTTTCTAAGGCTGTGACCCTTTAATACAGTTCCTCATGTTGTGGTGAACTCCAATCATAAAATTATTTTTGTTGTTACTTCATAACTGTAATTTTGCTACTGTTATGAATAATAATATAAATATCTGTGTTTTTCAATGGTCTTAGGTGATCCCCATGAAAGAGTCATTCACCCCTAAGGGGTCACAACCCACAGGTTGAAAACCACTGCCTTAAATATTTATGTGGGTTTTGGGGACTTGAACTCAGGTTATTCAGCTGACATGCCCACCTCTTTACCTGCTGAGCCATCTGGTCAGCCCCTTTAACCAGTTTGACTGTGGACTTCAACAGGTGTGGTAGGGTAAGAGACTATACCCAGACAGGAGAGATCAGCCCTTCCTAGATGTTATGTTGATAAACAGTCACACATATTTCTTATTTGATTAATACCCACTGCTAGGCAGTAAAATTACAGTTAATAGAAATTCTATTTCATTAGCCATCTTCCACTGAATTTATACTTCAATTAAAAAGATAATCTAAAATTCTTAATTAAGAAAGTACTTATTAACTGCTCAGAATTTTAAGAAATTTGGGACCGTCTCATAAAGACTATTACTCGGGCACTAACAAATGAAGCATGGTCAATACTATTCCTTTGAACTTGTTTCTCAGTCTTTTGGGACAAGTTTTAATAACTATTTCAGCGAGTTCTACCCCAAACATCTCCTCATAACTATGAAATACAGAACTCAACTATTGCAAAAAAATATGTAGACTACCAACAACTCATATTAAACATTCATTTATTTCATGGCAATTCATCCTAAGGTATCAGTTAGGACGATGCAGGACACGATGACCCATAAGACACAAGAGTGTGTGAGAATTAAGTGTGAACTGATAGCTTCTCAATTCAAAAGAAGAATCAGGACAGTTAAGCCAGGTTTGACGTGAGTTGTGCTGAGAGGTCTGGGGGTGGTAATGCATTTGAGGCTGGGCACCTGCCACAAAGGTAAATGATCAGGAAGGATGGAAGACAGGAACACTGACATCATTAAATCTGTGTGGGGAGTATTGCAAAATACATTGTATTTTCTTGTTAACAAAACCTCTAAAGGCCTGGGGAGCATCTCTCCCCATCTCCTGCCACAGAGTTAAGAATAACACCCACACATGTTTCTGCTGAAGGTAGACAAAACTCTCTAGGGAACATGGCAAGGCTAAACGCGTGTAAGGTGTTACTCCCCCAACCATTTTTATCTTACTTGAATTCTGAATTCTTTCTCTAATTCCAAGTCAAATTCTTAATGTCTTAGTCAAAGCATTGGCAAAATTCTTCCTTAGAGGACCAGATAATAAGTATATCACGCTGCGCTGCTGATCACTGCCGTAACTGCTCACCAGTGGCACCACAGCAGACAGCAGGCACAGACAACACAGGACAGATGGGCCAGGCTGTGTGCCAACAAAACTTTCTTTATAAAAATGGGCTATCTGCTGCCTTGCCCTACAAGCTGTGGTTTGTGGGATCTTGGTTTAGCCTCTCAATTGTGGGATTCAGCTAAAACTGCAAAGTTTACAAGAAGAGATACAGAGTCTTCCAGACCACGGCATTTGCATACAACTGGGTCTCCTCCAGGCGGTACATGAATGCCATTAAAACCGAAGCATTTCTGTATCTTTCCTATTCACTGAACACAGAAAACAACAATGCAAGTTTGAGAGCACAGCTACCAAAGGTTCTCAGGAGCCAGAGGATAAAGCTTTTCCAGACTTGTGAAGGGAGACTAATCTGTTTCTTATCAGCTCCCCAGAAAAGCATGTAAGCCATGTTACTTTGAAAGACGTATTTTCAGAGAGGAATCAGAGAAAAGGCTGAGGTACCACTACGCATCTGGATGAGTTTCAGGGCTTGTGAAAGGAGCTGGTGAAGCCCCAACAGGAAGTAGTAGCGTGTAAAGGCCAACGGTTCTGCTGTGGTTACACTCAAGGTGCAGGATGATGTGATTTTCCCAGAACTAAGGGTTTGATACTCGGGATGTGCACAGAGAAAGAACACCCACTCGGGTCTCGCGGGGTTCCTGATGACAGTGTATGCCTGTCCTTGGCTGGATAAAGAACATAAATTGGAGCCTTCATGAGGAAAGAAGTGGCCTAACACACAGCTGCTGACTGTGAGAGTCTGTGAACACGGGTGTCTTTGAGCTAGTCACACTGGGGTTCTGGGAGAAGGACGCAGAGGGGTTCATGCTCAACACTACATGCTACCTGAGTACTGAGAGAAGATAGGACTGACACAAGACAGTGTGGGTATCAGGAATGGAGAACGGGTTTCAGAAGTTTATTGCAAAGTGACTTATGGTTCATTAGATGTGGATAAATTCAAACACTATTTAAAATATATCAACTTGGCAATAATGGGACTTTTCATTTTAATAGTAATAGCATTTAAAAACACTATTTAGATGATACCCTTATAAAGTACCAACACAAACAATATTTTTCTCACTCCTTAGCTTTTCTGGTAAGATAGGCACCGCTTTACTGGAGAAGGTATATGCCTGGTCTTCAAACACACAGGGGGAGGAATACAATGAAAGCCAATAGTTTCCTTAGCTGCAACATGTGACTTCTCTTTCAGAGTCCTTCGGCAATCCCCTTTGTCTTTGCCAGATTCTAATTCATGGGTGGTGATATATTTACAATATGATTTCACGGGGGTATCAGAAAGACAGGAAACCCATTTTAAATGACAGTTTACTTAACTTCTCAAAGGTATGTCTTTATTGGTGGCCTTAAAGAAGACAGCATTCTATTGCAGAAAGAAAAAATGAAAGATAGTAAGGGTTGATTGGACTGATATTAGGAGACCAGAGTCAGAGAGTTTGGGTGAATGACTAATGAAATAATTTACATTTCTCTGTATAAGCAGGGAGAAATTGTACTCAATGAATTACGAAAAAGATTTAGGGAGATCAACTAAGCAAAGAGATGTGAAATCATTTGGAATTAAAGTGTCATTTTGAGACAGGCATTGTGATTGGTGCTGTCATGAGACTGAGCACAACTTACTCCATGCCAAATTAAAATTACAGTTTCATAAAGCATGGGAAATTGCAGGAACTTGAGGGGCTAAGCATGAATGGAATACAGGAAAAGAAGGGGAAATCAATGAAAAGGGTCATTGCTTCCAGTGATGGGTGGGTTTGGTCTGAAAAAAAAATCAATTCAGTGACCGTCCAACTGCAAAGGGTAAAATACACACATTTTTGAGTCAAGGGAAACCAAGCAGATGTAACTTACTAAACTTTAAATGAAAGAGGAGCTATTAAACAAATATTTGTCTTGGATGATGGTCTGTCTATCACAATGAACTTTTGGGTAATTGCTGGTTTGATGGGAATAGTGCAGCAAGTATTCGATATGTACTCTTCAGGTGTTGGAATACTGATTGCAGAGCCAAATCTTCCAAGGCATGTGATTATTAGGTCATACGCATGTACTCGGAAGAGGTACAAATATGGAAGTCTTTCTAACTGTAGCAATCTTGTGGGGGGGCTCCTAAATTTGTAGATGCTATTTGATGAGTGAGGAATCAAATTATACATGAATATATCAGAAAACAAAGAGTACATGATCAGTCCTGAGCCATTCCATAAATGATTGGATAAAACCAGGGAAGCAATAAAACACTTGGTACAGCTCTCCTACTCTTATGCTTAGGCATAACCACGAAACCATTACGGAGCAAAGTTATTACTGGGAGTAGAAAACGAAAGCCAATTATTCCGATTTCCAGGATGTTCATATTATGAACTCACAAGTCCAGGGTGTTATGTTTGTAAAATCACAAGATGGTGCATTGGTAGAGCACATGATCATACAGTTGAAGGAACCCATGACAGCATCAACAAGATCATTTAGAGTTATCCTTTGCTGTCATCCACAAAGTGATTACTTTGAAATATCAATGTATTGCTAATTTAAATAGTACAGGAACCTGCATTCTGAAGAGCTGACATAACTTCCTTTGAGTTGACACAATCAAGTTCAGAGTCAGTCAGACACGACAAGCTTGAAAGAGGGGATGGAAAGAATTTACAATATTTATCTTGATTACACTAGGAAGGAGGAGCGTAGGGTTTTTCCTTTTTTTGGTTGTTGTGAGATATTTGTTGACCTGTGGTGGAGAACAGGAGTCGGGGTTAGGACCGGGACTGAAGCACAGAAAACCCAGGCAGTTAACACTGATGTGCAGACAGGGAGGGCGCTCCTTTCAGAGGGTCTCCTTTTATTGGAACTATCTACGCAGCGGCTAAATTACTACTTACACATTCTTGTTAAATTAGATTTTTCTCATCTCTCCATCCCGCAGATTGGGGGGAAAAATGAAAGTCCTGCCATGGGCTGTTGGAATGGGACCGCACGCTCTGCTCTGCAGAGACAGTCAAGAGGAACATGCAACTTTAAGATCCTCCCTCCAAAACAGACTGTAGGTAGGCAGGGTCACGGGCTGAGCACGGTGGCTATAAAAGTTTCATTCTGGGGAGTGAGTCATGCTCAGGGAACAACAAAACAAGGGGCTGTCCACAGTAAAAACAACCCAGACAATGATGTCATCAGGAAGGCACCAAGTGGAGAGAGCTCTTCTCCTGACCTGTGTGGGGTGGGGGCTGGAATGTGGCCCAGATAGCCCTTGAATAGAAATCATCACCACTTTCTTGGACAGTAATGTTTAGAGGGGAGGGGGAAGGATAGGGTAGCGTAAATGCATCCACAGTTCTTGGCTCATTAGGACTCCCATAGATACAGATGAGTGAGTTTGGATAAAACAGAATGACTCGGAGAGGCAGAAATGGAGTCAAGCCAGTAAGTATAAGGGCAAGAAATGAGGACAGTGACAAGGAATATTTTGTTTCACTGACATGACATGATAGACAATCATAGTAAAAGCAAGAGCCCATTAGGAAACGGTGTGGCTGGTGTAACATGACCAACTCCCACAACAATAGGAGGACAATCCAATTAAAAGTGAATAAAAGATGTAGAATGAAATCAAAGCCACAGTAGGACAACACCTTATTCCATTCAGAGTGACTATAATAATAATAATAATAGTAATAAAAAGATAACTAATCTTTGTAAAGGTGGTGGAGAGGGTAGAAGCTTCATATATTGCTACAGTCAACATAAAATGGTGCTGCATATCCAATAAGAAACCACTAAAGAGAACACTGGAAGCCAAACTAAAGAGAAAGACAAGCACAGTCAAGAGAATCTAAGAAAATGAATGAAGCTCCAATTTCATAAAAAACAAACCACAACTAAGAAGACAATCCAGTAAAGAACATCAAGATGGCTAATCTAAACACACCTTTCAATAGTAAGTCTGAATAGCGAAGACATCAACATTCCAATCAAAAGTCAAGGGTAAATGGATTAAGAAAATCTGTCTATTGTCTACAAGAAGTTCATCGTATAGTGGTGCCATGGTGGCACAAACTGGCTTCAGGAGTAACCAATCACATTTTAAAAACAGGATATAAGGCCCACACTCCATGAGATGGAACGCTGCTAAAGTAGCCAAGAACCTGGGATTAGATAAGCTGTGTACCGTAGGGAAAACCTACTCCTATTATTCTGCTAAAGAAACAGCAATGAAGCGACTCCTAATGATGTATTTATATCCAATGGTCAGTGTACTGCTCAACCCTCATCAGAGAAGCTTCTTCTTGCAACACAGAGACCCACAAGAAGGGGTCTTTACATGACTTTGTAAGAGACTTTGGAACACTCACCCTAAATAGGATGTCTTTATCAAACCCCTCCCCTCAAGGCTTAAGGACTTATGTGGAAAAGGAAGTGAAAATGTTCTAAGACTCAGGTGGTGGGTTACTTCAAGGAAAGAGCATCCTCCAGACCCCATAGGATACACATATGAATTCAGAAAGACCATGGCAGCATGTACAGGACCTGTATAGGTTCAAATAAGACAAGATACCAACACTGAGAAAGGGAGATGGACACCAAATTCCATCCCTAAGCAAAAATCTATTTACAATTGAGAGCTGCTGGGAAAGGGAAAATCAGTTCTCACCAATGGAGTGCCACTAAGTCTATCAGCCATACACTTGGGCTGCTCAATGTAAAAATAACTCAGTGATATTTTCCTACACATTTGGTGTTGTTTTCCTTTGGTAATTTTTTTGTCTTTCTTTTTTGTTTGTTTTGACTTCCTTTTTTCAGAGAGAGGTAACAAGAATACATTGAGATGAGTGTGTGAGGGGGGAAATAAGGAGGATATGGGAGGATTTAGAGGAGGAGAAGGAATATAAAAATATATTGTATGAAAAATTTAAAAATAGAATAGATTAAAATAGAAACTCAACTTTAAAGATAGGCACCACCTTAAAATGAAAAGATAAAAAGGGTTCTAGACAAATGGGATCAAGAAGCAAGCAGGCGTCGCGTCCTAGTATCATAATAGAATCTGAACGACACTAATTAGAAGAGACAAAGAAGAGTACATTCATTCTAATCAAGGACTCGATTAATGATCGCTTTACCAGGGATACGTCACAATACTAAACACATATGCACCAAACTGTGCTGCACACAATTTCATAAATAGCACACTAATGAGATTAAGGACAGAGATTAACACAAACCCAATAATGGTAGATGATTTTAGCACTCCAATAGATAGGTCATGTGCGCAAAAAACAGCAGAGGAACCTCAGAATTCAATGATGTTTTACAGTGAATCTAACAGGTATCTACGGGCACCAAATAATATACACTGTACTCAGCAGCACATGGAAGCTTCTTTGAAACAAACAACATGTTGGAGCATAGAAGAACCTTATAAAAACAGAAACATTGAAATAATCTCATGTATTCTATCGGACCATTGGGTAGTACAACTTGAAACTGACAGCAAACAAATCTCTAGTAAATATAAACTCACAGAGATTGAAGATCTCATTACTGAATGACAAAGGGGTCAAGGAAGAAATCAAAAATATTCCTGTAGCAAAATGTAAAAGGAAAACACAACAGAATGAACCCCGAGACACAGCAATAAGAGGGACATGAGTAACCCTAGTGTGTCTATAATACAACACCAGAAAGTACTAAGAGGGACATGCATAGCTGTAAGTGTCTACAGGACAACACCAGAAAGAGCACAGACAAAAGACGTACTGATGCAACTCAAGAATTCATGAAAAAAGGAACATCCAAAACCAAACTCAGCAGATGGCAAGAAAGAATAAAAACCAAGGCAGAAATGAATGGGGCAGAAATAAAGAAAACAATACAGAGTCAACGATTCTAAGAGCTGGCTCCCTGAGGAGATAAACAAGATGGACAGATCCTCAGCCCCACTAAAGGGAAGAGGAACAGAGGTCAGAGTCAGAGACGAACACATGACAACAGATACCAAGGAAGCTCGGAACACCATGAGAACACTTTAAATACGTGCACTCCATTAATAAGGACTATATAAGAGTGTATGAACTCTACCACTAAGCTGTGTTCCTGCTCCTCTTCCCTGCTTCTTCTCTTCTGAGAGCAAGTGTTGGTGTTGTTTAGGTTGGCTCTAAACATGGGTAGTCCTAGCTTAGTCGCTCTAGAGGCTGGGATTAGAGGAGGGCACCGCCATTCCCCCTTTCCTGTCCTCTACAGTCTAGCCTCTACCTGCACGAAAGGTGCCTAAAGTAATAGATTCCTCCCGTTTCACTCAGGGCTTTGAACGCAGTCTTTTGTATACTGTAGAAAAGTACGAGGAAGGGTAGGCACTGTACGGTTTATAGCATGGTATCTGAAAAGAGCAGGGCGAACTCTGGGAGGAACAAATGCAGACTGTGTAACCGAGTATGCAGATTCACCACATTGAAAAGTAAAATGTATAAAGCGATTTGCCCTCAGGACAAGGAGCGTAAAGTAGTTCTTACATAGATTGGATCACCACTGGGCAAGGCAGAAGCCACTCTTAAAGCTCATGCTAGGGCGTGAGGTGGGTGGTTACCAAATAATATCTGCTGTTATCTCTCGTGATGAGGCTGGAAGATCACATCAGGAAGAATTCAGGGAAAGAAATGAAGCAAAACAAAACCTAGGGATAGCTGAAGGGACTATAGACGCTTTTGGTAGAAGATGGACTAGAAACCTGCACACCTGAAGAGCTTTCCACTCGAGACGGAACGCACAGCACACTTCCTCTGCCTTCCACCAGGCACTTCTCTGAGCAAAGGAAGGAGTCACAGATATCAGAGACTCTGATGAAACCACTGGTCCTCCGCTCCGGAAGCACGTGCAAGCAATGCTCACACAACGTATTCCACATACAGCTTAGAAGCCCATGCCTTAGAAGTTATAAAGACCCAGAAGTCATCTTACAGAATAAAGCAGGACTTTTCCCCTGGATGCCAAAAGCAATATCCCTGTCCTGGAAGACGGATAGTACTTATGGCAAGCAGAGGGACTGGGGAGTCTGCAGTGGATAACCTGCAAGGTCTTTCCCCAAACCGTGCGTTAATTCCAAAGGAGCTTCAAAATAATTTCACAATATCAAGTATTTAAAACACAAGTTGTTACTGCTTTTTTTGTGAAAGGACGCTGATCAGGAGCAACACAGACCATCAAGGGGCCAACCTGACTAACTGGATATATCCGCAAAGATCTCTCTTTGCTAACTGTGCAACCGTCATGGTAGTGATTTAAGATTATTTCTTTTATTATAAGAAATAGAAAACTGTTTTCATCAGTTGCTTTTCCAAATCTTAGCTACAGCCTAGGTCACAGGTACAACCTTCCCCGCAACCCCTTTCCCCCCAGTACTTGCAAGGCATTTATACCAGGTAACAGAGACTTTTCGAAGCAGCCGGCAGGTCACTGTAGCAGGCGTACCTCTGAGTACCCTCACTGACTGTGAGATGGGATTTCTTGGCTCTGTGGACCTATGTCCTAGGTAATTCACCAGTGCCTAAACCCAAGAGCATTTACATGTTTACTGGGGGGAAGAAAAGCAGGCGTACCTCTGTCTTAACTACTCCTTATATGAGTGCTGCCTGTTTCTTCAAGAGTCAGGGTCTTACTCAACTGAAAACGCTTTCCATCATTCTGAGACACCACTCCTTAAACGCTGTTTGAATTTCTTCTTTAAATGCCTATGACTAGTTATGGTAATATTTTTGAAAGATTCCCCCAACCCTGAAATAATTACAGACACATCCTATTTAAGATTACGCTGTTTGAAAATGACTAGCCTAAGTGTCAAGGAGGAGACATGTGTGTCTGCCTTGTGATGGAAAAGGGGCAGCTGTGTCAACAATTCATTAATTACAATCCTAATGATAGAACTACTCACTGACGGCCCCGGCATTGTGGTTGCTAGTCTCCCGGAGGACACGATCGCAACTTCAAGTATTACATCTTCATTTTCCTACTTTATTCACTTGTCATTGCTCAAATTTCCCATTTAAATTGATCTTTCAGAATGGAAGAGACAAACGAGAATCTACCATCGACGGTCGATGTAAGGTGACAACATGGTCTGGAACTCATCAGTTAGGCTGACCTGGAAGCCCCAGGGGTACCTCGGCTTCCACCTCCCCAGGACTAGAATTACAAGCATGTGTTACCGTGGCTGCTGGGGCTAAGCCCTGGTCCTCACGCTTGCAAAACAAACACTGCCCCAACAGAGCGACTTCCCCTCCTCAGTGCTCCTCCATGGGCTGTACACGTCTTACAAAGGACTTTGGCGTATAATTTAGGAGAAGGGTGTTTGCAAAGTTTCCTTGGAGGGGTTGCCTTTATCAGAAAGAGTGCCATACTCACCAGAGAGGAAATATGCCCAGCCGTGTGGTGATAAAAACCATGGCAAACATGACAAACAGAAGATCACACATTTTCTGAAATTTGGCATAATTTGCCATTTTGGCAGCCTGTAAGAGGAAGGAATGCAACTTATTCAATTAGACTGATAAAAGAAAAGTTTCCTGCAGTATGCATGAGGCCACAGTGAGGTCTATCAATGAGGTATACCTTACCACATGCATAAACATGTCTGCTACTTAAAAGTAGCATACGCTACACCAGCATTTATAAATTACTCAAAAGTTGAGTGAAATGTGGCATTAACCATATGTAGAACTATGACTTTCACAGGTTTAATAATATTTAGCAACCTTAAAATTTCAATCATATGGCCAATTTCAGGAAAACAGAGAGGACGAATAAGAAACTTCTGCATTATGTGATGTTAGCAAGCCAGAGATAGCCATACAGACACCACGTAACAAGTCAATGTAGAAAGTCTTCAGAGACTGCACAGAGCCTATAGGGCTTCTCCATATTTGTCTTCCTGCCTGCTTTGAGGGTTGTGCTTACTTTAACCATCCCAGAAGTGCTGTGGGGAGAGGGTGTCCCAGCTGATTCCAACAAACTTAGAGATGAGGAGAGCGTCACGACTAACGGGTCAGATCTTTGACCATATTACAGGTTCATTTTCTAGATAAAATTTACTAATGTCCCAATGTCTGCAGGAAATACTCTCACGGCTGATGACAACAGCTTCAGTGATTTTATATATAATATAAATTAGTCCAGGGAGGCAACTATACACCACTTTTAAAAGAGTCTAAGTAAGGTCAGGTGGGCCTGGAAGTGGACTTTTTTTCTTCCTCATTCCTTGCAGGTGTGCAGAGTCTCCCATACCTAAGCACTGTTAGAAACAGTGGATCTCTTCTGCACACACAATATTCTTCTCTCTGACTTGGAAAATTAATTACTGGAAAGAGTGCTGAAAGCATCCTCGGAGGCAGCAATTTAACGGTGCTAAGCAGTGCACGAAGCTATGAGAGAAATGTGTCTTAGGAGGAAATAGCCCTTACCCGAGTGGAAGTTAAAATTAGGAGCTTTTAATTTTACGAATACTTGAAGTATAACACCACAAACTACATTAAAATAAAAGTACTTCCAGCCTTCTCCTGGCTAGGTATTACCAACAAGTCATTTTCCTTTCACACTGACCCGCTTAGCAGTGACAAAGAAGCAATGGCATCAACTTGGCAGAGATGTGGACGCTGTAAACCCTCCTTTTCAATCTCATTAACTAGACATTTCCAAGCATTCTCTATGATGTCAAAAAAAAAAAACAATCCAGGTTATGAAAGCCTTTTGCTTTTATGCCCCATACTTGGATTCTTGGATTAACTATCTTTTTTTTTTTTTTTTTTGGATGAAAGGGGTGGATGACAGCTCAGCCCCTATCTCCTCTCTCACAGCTCTGACCAAGCTGCATGCCAGAGATTTCCACAGGAATTAACAAGGGCTGCAGGTCCACGACTGAGTTCAACATGTAGCCTGAGGCATAAACGTCCACTTCTAAGCACACACAGAACGAATTATAATAGAACTTCAGAAGGCTTCCTTCCTAGTCCATCCATTTCTCCTTTAAAAAACATCCTGCATGAAGTTCAGCTTGAGTCAATAATCATGGCCTTAAACTATCTTCTGACTATCTTCTGACTTATGCAGTTCAGAAGGCCTATCTTTGTTTCAAACCTTCAGGGGACCAGGATTTTTGATGAGGTTTTATTCTCAATTCAAACTCTAATTCACGCCCTCTAAGAAAGATCAAACGTGTACATTTGTGCCTCCTATTGCAATAACAGATCACCGAGGAGACCTCTGTCTTTGCAGCAAAAGAACCATGGCCTGGCAGGGAAAAAAAAAAACCAAATGATTCCAAGAGTCACCTCTACATGAGCTCTGTACTCTTCTAAAAGTTAATTTTGACCAGCTATATAATTTCTTAGCATAAAATGAAAAGACTCATTTTATGCACATAACATCATTGAGCATAATTCTGAAAGTGATAAATTCTTTACAAATCTTTGGTATAAAATTTATGATTTTTATCAAAAATTTGCATTGTTAAAACCACTAGGATAGTATGTATACTGGTAACAAAAATCAAACTGCTTAATTTTATTATAACTACTAAACTGGGTTATATGCAGTTGCCACATAAATTAGTGTGACTCTTAGGAGAAATATCTACTAAAACAATGATTTTTCTGCTATAGAATCAACCATCCAAAGGTGGACTGGTCAAGGCGTCCAGCTTCCTACTAGTAGCTGAGGATACTAACAACCTCACTCTGGACACACAGTTTCACGCCAGCTTAGCCCACTAAGCACCCAACAGTTTCAAAGCATCATTCATCGCATTACAGGACTGCTGGTCTGGGGACTTCGTGAGTTCTGGATTTTGTCTTTTTCAAGACGAAAGGAAAACTTGTTACCTCTAGCAGAGCATCGGCTGAGTCGTGAAGACAGAGAACCAGGGTCCCGACTCGGGCCATGTTGTTGACGTATGAAAAGGTTATCAAGAAAATAGTTGCAAGGTGGTGCAGGAACATAATGCCGAAGTCCTCGAGGAAGGAAAAACAAAAGAAAGTCGGTGTTCAGCAACATCCTGGTATTTCCACTCACCCATTTAATCTCTCAGCCAACATAGGCAGGGAACCTCCACAGCTGTAACGTGGGGTATTCAAGTGTAAGATGCAACTCCTGCCCTCTTGAGGTTTCCCATCTATTGGGAGAGATACACAAGTGCCCAGTTCATGGAGAATGGAATTCAACACCGCGATGAGAGTCAGAACACAATGGGAGAAACCGTCACAGGATTTCAAGCAAAGAAAAGCACTACTTAGACTTGGTTTTCATTCTGACATATTTAAGTGCCCTGCAAAGGCCCATGCTTGACCAACGTGCTGCCAGGAGATCCTGTCTTTCCTGTTTTCTGGCTACCACCAGGTGAGTGGCTTATACCACAGACACCACAACAACATGCCAACCATCCATCGACTAGAACCTCTAAAAATATGACCTAACCTAACCCCTTTTTTTTTCTTACAAATTGATTTGCTTCAGTAACAGAAAACAAACAAACTTGAAGATCTATGGGATAACAGCGTGTATCTATTTTTCTGATATTCAGTGGTTGCAGTTTTGGAAGACACACAGACATAAACACAGACAGACAGACAGACAGACAGACACACACACACACACACACACACACACACACACATTGGGAAGTGAATCCAGAGCTTTGTACGTGCTAGGGAAACAGTCTAGACACATTCCATATTCCATCTCTTGGTCCACTTCTTATTTTAAGATTGTTCTTACTAAGTTGCCCAGAATGGCTTTGACCTTTCAATCGTCCTGTCTTAGCTACTTGAGTAGTTGGGATTACACGCCCGTGCCACCAAGCTCAGATACACACAATAACATTATTTGTATGCACGTGGTATATTTGAAGAAGTATTCAGTTAAAGTTAGGAGACAGGGAGACCTGACGCCTAGGATGGACAGTCTCTGTTAGTTACATGAAGCCCAATAAACAACATATTCAGGCTCACAATAATGCAATGTTCTAATCTTCTTTGGCCCCAAATTCATGTAAAAATCCTAATGACCAAGATGAACATGTTAGGGGGCAGGAACTGATAAGGTCATGACAAGTATTAGTGTCTCTACATGTGAGGCCCAGACAGAAACACTGCCCCACCTACTATATGAGTACATAGCTAGAGGCTATGAACCAGGAAAGGAGACATCACAGGATGCCAAGTCTGTTAGTGCTTTGAGTTAAGATTTACAAGCCACCAGAGCTAGAAAGAATAAATTTGCCTTGTTTTATAAGCTGCCAATACTGCATTTTGTTCTAGAAGTCTAGGAAGATTAAGAGGTACGGACTGATTCTGTTATTGAATGAATTTCTTGGACTGTGCTTCTCACTGTTAGTGCGTTTCCCCTAGAACACGACCACTGGGTATCAAAATAAGAGCCCTACACGCGGGGTTTTCTAGTAGAAATAGAGAGGAACAGAGGCTACAGTGGAAACTATATATATTATCTTCACTGTTCTTTTTTTCTTTTTTGCTACTGCCATTATTTTTTTAGTGATTTCATTCTTATTTCCATGTGTGTTATATAAAGACACGGCCCATGTGTGCAGTGCCTACAGAACCAGAAGAGGGCATTAGATCCTCTTGGAGTTGAAGTTAGCAGTTGTGAGCCGCCTGGTATGGGTGCTGGGAACCAAACTTAGCAGTAAGCTAGTTTTCTTAACCACTGAGCCAGTTCTCCAGCCCCAACTACCACTGTTTAAAAAAAATTAATTTATTTGGTGACTAGAAAGTAACCATTCTACTGTTTAATCATGGGCATGAAACGATCTAGGTAGCCAGCACCTGTGCTGAGAGATTCACGGCAGGCCACGAAGTCAATGATAAAACTCTCCCTGGGGTGTCCAAGGTGACTTTATTCGTGGCACTAGAGCAGCTGCAGAGTCCCCCAGGAACTCCCCTCCAGTACTCCTCGTCCTCAATGTAAGGTAACAAGGCTTTGTGCATTCTAGCCGTGCCTTTACCCCCTCCTTGCTCCTTCCACAGGGACGATTCTCCAGCCTGCTCTGGGAACGAGTGTGGGCAGCAGGTCTCAGGCTGTCGTCCAATCAAGCTACACCGATGTTTGCTGGTGCAGAGGCAAGATGCCGCCCTTAGTTCTCTGCTGATTCCAGCTTATCTTTGGCTCCCGTGGAAAATGGCAGCCTCGGATCTTCTCTTCCTGAGCCGCCTTGTTCTTTCCCCTTCTCTAATCACTTTGCATCCGGGGCCACTGTCACTGGTTTCCTACTTATAGTCACCTTTTCTACAACCCAGAAGATACCCATTCCTAACTTCTAGTCTATTGTTGAACTCAATTAAACAATTGCTTCTTTAGACATTTCTGGCCCCTGTGTTTAAATCAACTTTTATTTTAACATGAAAGTTCAAGAGATTATGACAGGGGACTCAACAACAGGATGGCTCCTGAACACCTCACGAATCTGAGCTTAGAGGACAATTATGAAGCATATACTGTATGAGAGGCAGCTTGTGATCTCGGTTCCAAGTTACCAGCTTTGTAATTTTCAGAAAAGGCATCAGCTTCCTCACTTTACTGTTAAGATGCTGGATCAGATCTGTTACAGTTGTCAATTCTACAACTCTAGGCATAGTAGCTCCAGGGAGTGGCCCTTAAAGTCTTTAATCTACTAATTTCAGACCTGTCTAACTTATGAAGCGACTAAGAAGGTATACCAACTCTGGCATACGTAATGTAGGTAAGAACACGCACAACCCCATCCAATGCCCCCACCTCCCCTCTACTTTATGGTTCAGTAGCTGCTGATGTCACTCCCTGTACACCTTTAATAGTTTTACAGTTACGTTGGTTCCCAGGTATTCTGCCTTGCGTAGATAACCACACACAGTGACTCAATACAGAGATCCACACCATGTGCCAGTTCCCCCAATGAGGCCAGATAACTAATAACTAAAACACAGGGATTTATTTTCAGTGAACTCAATCTCTAAGTGCGTGGTCCAGTCCGGCAGTGGCCACCAGTGGCAGGAGAATAGTCTTTTGTCTCCGTTAATACTTCGGCCTAAAACAGAGCACCTTCATGCCACCATTTCTTTTTCTTTTTTCTTTTTTTTTTTTTTTTGGTTTTTTGAGACAGGGTTTCTCTGTGGCTTTGGAGCCTGTCCTGGAACTAGCTCTGTAGACCAGGCTGGTCTCGAACTCACAGAGATCCGCCTGCCTCTGCCTCCCGAGTGCTGGGATTAAAGGCGTGCACCACCATCGCCCGGCTCATGCCACCGTTTAACCCACAGCCACTCTTCCTCATTGGATACAGCAAGGCTTTACATTATTTCTTAACTCCCGGACAGATGAGCAAGGATGAGCACAGTGAGCTGGATCTGTAATTGCACGTAGGTACCACAAAGCTGCTTCCGAAGCTACTGAAACCCTGACATTCTTTGTGGTATCCGGGACTTTTCGACATTACTAAAGGCTGACGATGCCACAGGCCTCCGGCAGACATTACTAACTGCCCTGGTGATGTCTTCCAACAGAAGATACAATCTGCTCCCCCATCACTGAGAGAATGGTGTGTTACCAGACGCAGCCTTTCAAAACAACAGCTTAACCAAAGATGAGCTAACCCATCAACTGGTATGTTAGCCGCTTCTTACACAGGACCGAATTAAAGCACACAATGTCTGTCTGGTTCCTGAGTCTAGGGAGTTTCTATCTGCCTATGCCTGACAGGCAGCTTTGAACATCCAAGTAGCCGGCCACTCACAACCTCCCCACTGCTCAGCCCCGAATGGCTGCTCTCAGCTTACTGAAAGAGAAAAAAAAGCTTTTCTCCAGTTAATTTAAAAAAAAATGAATACATGTAAATTGATTAAGGCACTTATGGAAGATTAGGGCCACTTACTAATTAAATTTCCTAATTCGTATCTGATAAAAATGTCAATAACAATGCAATGCCCGTCAATATAACGAGGCACCTTCAAAAATAAAAGCCTTGCTTCTCAGATAAAATTTGCTTTGCAAAGATGATTTCTGACTATAAATCGCTGTGTTCCAAAAAAAAAAAAAAAACAACAACAACACAAAAAGAAAAAGTTTGTTTGATTACTGCTGGGGCTCACAGTTGCAGCCACAGCAGAGGACCAATTTCCATCGTATTCATATCTACACAAATAGGAAAAAGCAGGAATAATGGTCTTGTCTTACATGTCTGCTTCTGAAAGCTTTAGACATATATCAAATCCCTTTCAGAAAAGCCATGCAGTCTTGATGCCGTGTGACTCCTATCCTGCCACCCCACACATTGATTTGAGCAGGCACTGACTTTGATCCACAGAACTGTTTTTAAACAAATTGCCAATTTGGATTTTAACAGCACAGGGAGGAGAATTTCCGTTCTCTCATGTGTTAAGCTGGAAACAAACGTGTGTCTGTAGACACTAGCTTGGCTCAAAGAATATCAGGCTTTAGGCTGACAAGGTTTTCCAGAACATCTTCTGCAGGAGGAATTCAGAGACAGAGATTCACTATTGGCCTTCAAGCCAGGGACTGATTCCAAAGAGACCAGCATGGCCCCTTGCCTCAGCTAAGACCCAAACTACCTGCTGGTTCCTTGACATTATTGTGTTGTCCTCAAGAGTTCCCTGTGTTCCCTGACTTCTCCTAGGGCCTGAGCCACTTTGTCAGTGGTTTCTTATGTGCTAGTTATCAGAGATAAGAATAAAGGGGTCGGGTGTGGTTTTGACCCAAATCCCATTAGAAAGACTCCAAAATCAAGATTTCAACAACAAGTCATCCATATTATGCGAAAATTTAGTAAGATAGGGCAAGCACCCCCTTTATATTTCCAAATAGTAAGTATTTAGGCAACAAAACAGTGTCATTGTATGCTTCTGTCAGAGCCACCTGGGCACACAGAATCCAGCCGCTCGGGCTCAGTCCCCACCTGGTAAAAGAAGAGGCAGCATATCTAAGAGAATTGCATACACAGTGAAGTAGTACCACAACAAAGCCGAAGGGATAACCAAGACGTACATACCAGATTCTCAATGACACAGCTCCCTCCATGTCTGCGATGCTGGAGGCTTTGAAATGATATTCTACCTTGTAAAAGGACCACGAACTCATCTGAATGTTCCTATCCTTATTAAGAAAAAACTACACCATAAAAAAATGTACGTCACATGTACTCTCTCTGTGTAAGAAATTTTTCCTTAAATTCTTATTTGGGACTTACTAAATGAGGGAAAACAAACCATTATTGAGCTGTCTCATAAAAGGAGTAAGGGCCTCCAAGATTTTACCGGAGAGTTTCCGTAGATGTTCACCGTCAGTGGAGACTAAATACGTCTAAAGAGCAGACAAAGGAAAAGCCTTCTGCTCAGGGGTGAGGAAGATATTTAGCTTTCTTGAATTAAATAAAGTTAATACATACAATTAACAACGTGTGATTTTGCTCAGAGAGCAGAAATCAGTTACCAATTAAGACCAGTGACCCATTCAACAGATTCAAAGGCTCCAGGAGACAGGACAACAGCAGAGTGTGCCGCTGACATCCTTTTAGGATTTCGTCCCCATCTCTGCTTCTCTCTTCTTCCCCTTCCCTTTCAAGGCTCACACTGTACTTCAGTTCAGAGCAGAGTCAAGGAAACCACCAGAACCATGTTCATAAACACCCCCTGGAACACTCATATTCCACGTGTTTCCTGTCTGTCTTCAGTGGCTTTTTGCTCCAGTACCACAGTTGAGCAACTGCAATAGAGACCACCCACATTTACAATACTACCCCATCCTTACAAAAAAAATGATGACATATTAAAGGATATGATATGAGAAACTCAGTTACGTTATCCATTGTGGCAACTGCATAGTTTTTGCCTCCCTTTCTTCTGGCAAACAATTGTAAGATAGCAATTTTCATAGCTATTCTGAAGCAATCCAAACCCGTTTGGTATTACTCTGGAAATTCACATAAAACTATAAGGAGTTCTGGGAGGCCCCCTCATCAAGAGTCTCATGATAAATTATAACTACAAGACACAGCGGAAGGTCAGCGTGGCTCCAGCAGCTCCCAAAAGCAGGAGCTGAGTGTCTAGGTACAGCTCTGTGCTGCTAGGAGCACCATGATTTTATGGCGTCTGGAAACAGACACAGATGAAACAGGGAACTGCCATGTAAGCGCCGTTCACTCGATTCTTCTCCTAGGCAACATTATGGTGCCCCTTTCAAGATGGAGAACTCATAACCTTGTTCACTGTGAATTAGTTAATATTTAATCTTGAATTGATTTTATTGCAATAGAGAGGAGAACAATAAAATGTTATTTGTGCGCAGGCACAGTATGATGGTGCCACTGGTCGCTTCTGGTGGAGCTAGCCAGAGCACAGCGCTGGATGTGCGGGGCCCCGCACTTGTCTTCACGGCCTCCCACCTCCCTTCATCCAAGCAAGCTTCGGAACTTGCTCTGACTGCAAGTGACGTCAGTTTATTTGATCGCATACACATGCCGTTTTTCTCACAGGGGGTCAACATGCAAGCACCTGGAGTCAAAGGTCTTTATAATGGACCCTCTCGGTTCTGTTTAAACTACCCTTGAACTGGCCATATTAGCCTGCATGAATTTTAGTAAGGAAAAGGTTACTTCTGAGACATTAAAAATGTAGTTTATGTTAAGTCGGAAGAACTCCATTCATTCACAAATATTCATTTTCAGCATAGGTCCCTAAGAACAAAGGATCCTACCATCAATAAATCCCAACTTAGTTGAAAGCACCTAACACCACCAGTAGGGGGCAGCCTGAGCTCAACTAAAATCAGAGCTACTACAATGGGACTCCAGCCAGCATCTTCATTGTGTACCATCAAGGTCTTGAGGTCCAAATGACAACGAGCAATCAGGGACTCAATCTTGTGCCTCATGTAGAGGGTGACAAACATCTCCAGGCTAAGCAGTTGGGGATGGTGCTGTGAGCTAGCAGGCAGAGTTCAGGGGAGCTCTTGCTGTCAGCAACTCTATCTTCTCCTTCTAGCTCCCCTTCCTTCAGGCGTCCAAGTGCCTGCTCCCATCCCCAGAATTCTAGCAGAAGAATTTTGTCAAAGATTCTTTTGCCTCCACACAGATTTTCTAGAGTAGAACGCTCTTTCTTCTTCCTCTTTCCAAAACCCGCTTTCCCCACCAACTACCTAGTAAACACCTACGCACCTTCTAATTTGCCTACTGATTTTCACGTGGAGAGGCTCTGAAGCTGTGACTTCTCTGAGCGTTATTTCAGAAAGGAGCTGAGGCACAGGGACGCCAGTGTCTCCAGTCACACTGGGACAAGCCTGAGCTTGAGCAGCTAAGCACCATATCCACAGCTTCCTGGAACGGATGTGTATGGAGAGTGGACGGTGAGAGGAGGCAGCAGAGGGGATGCTTAGGCGAGCCAGCTAAGCGAGAGGCAAACACACAGAACAAGGACGGCTCCTGGGAGATGACCAGGCCATCATGAGAGCCAGGCTGCAAGGAGGAGCCTTGGGTGGGAGGCACAGTGCTTCCGGGGAGGCCAAAGTCTCAATATGAACTTCACGGTACTTTCTGAGGCTGGGGCAGGAGGGGCCATGACTCCAGGAGGATAGCTAGTTACAAAGAGCCAAAAACAGCTTGTTCCAGCCTTCTCTGGAATGACTAGAGCGGAACTCCCCCAGAGGAGGCTGAATAACAGCTTCCCAACTGAAAGGGGGACACCCCAAGGTGTCTCTCTGTTGCTGTGACTTCTTCAAGGCAGGTGGCCAAGTTTGGCTCATTACTGCTGCTGTGCTGCAAGCCCTCACCCGAACACCTCTGGTAACAAGGGGTTCCCCAGGGATTTGTTACTGTAGCTCTATCAGCATTCATCCCATAGAGGCTAAATCTGAGAAGTCAAAAATAAAATACAATACACTTACTAATTTTTAATGAATTCCACCACACATCAAAAATACTTTTATGAAAGATAACTACAGTTCCTAAAATCAAAGTGAGAACAACTGACAAGCGGCAACCGTTTCGAGTTACTACAGATCTCTCCGGTGTCTGGCTTAATTCAAGAGAGCTGGAGTCCCCCAAACGCACACACTTTCCATCTGTTGTGAGATAATTGTGTGTTGAAGTAATTGACAAAAATCTAATATCACACAAATGCATAGCCAAAAGAAGAGAGGCTCTTAATAGCTTTTTGGAAAGTTACAAATATTCTTTGATATGATGCTAGAACTCAACAAGTCAGATACCCTCTTAGAGCATCAGTGTGAGCCAGTGCACTGCTGGCCAGCTACACTCATTGGTCATCTTTCATTTGTTTCACTCACGGGTGACTTTTAAGACACAAGACATTTGGAGAACACTAGTTGACCTTGCTAATGATACTTTGTGACATAACATTTTAAAGCCACGTTTTGTTTAATATTTTAAAGAGTTTTCAAGTGAGTATACAAAGTAACAGGCGTTGCTCTGGAATTTTCACACACCTGTACCATTACAAATAAAGTCTTTAGGTAGTGAGAGGGTGTCAGGCGTTCACTGGTGGACACGGATTTTCTCAACATGGAAGCTCTGCCTGAAACCTTAAGTTTGGTCCTTAATGAATGGTGTCAGTCGCTAGACCAGCTCACTCTGTGCACTTCTATGAAAATGCCTGCTGGCCACACAAGGTGGAACCATACTGTTTGTCAGCTATTTTTTTTTTTAAATTAAAAATAGTGTTCTATGGGAGGGGGATTAGTTAACAGTACAAAGAGCTAACTTTTCTTGAGATACCGTTGTGTATTGCAACAGCCATTCTCCATGTCTACTTCCTACTTCATCACACACCAAAAAATTTTAAATGTATATTTGAGAACAGAGATTTAGTACAATTAATAGTTTTAGTGCCCTATCCATAGTGATCCCAAGCCTCATTTCCCAATATGAGGCACTGGAGACTACAGTAGTGACCACAAGAGCATCCCGGTGCTGCGGCCAGCAGCATTGACTGCTGCTACCTTTGCAGATTTCTGCAGAGAGGAAGGCAAATGGGATCTCAGTGCCCTGAGAAAACGGCTTTGCTGTTGTGACCGTCTAAAAAGGTCTCAGTGACTGCCCAGGGCTAACATGTGCCACAATGACATCCTGAGACCTGCTGATTTTGATAACCATTCTCAAACACAGTTCTAGGAAATTATAATTTACTGTATAATTTACTGTATAATGTCCTGCTCCATTGGGTCAGGACAAACTAGTTTAGAGGGTTAAAAACAAGGCCCCTCAAATCTCAGCAGTTTAGACAAAAGGTTTGTTTCTTACTAATGACATGCTTCCACTGCGGGAGAAGAAGGGGTCGGCTTACCAATCATTCAGGGGCTTAGCCTCCGGGGGCAGCCCCATCTCAAATTGCACCCGTCACCATGCAAGAAGGAAAGTGAACCCTCCTGATGGTCTCACCACAGCAATTAAATAGTGTAGGAGCAATAGAAATGAATTATGTCCACAGTCTGCTAGTCGCGGCTGAGTGTGTGCACGTGTGCGTGCAACTGGTCACACACGGGGTTGCAGGAAAGCTAATGTGAACTGAGCGTTTCTGGTGTGCCAGAAACCAGCTCAGCTTTGCATGCTGCTTATTTATGCTTGCGACATTCCCACGGGGTAGGTTCTAAGACCTCCTTTCTTTGCTCAGGAAACCAAGACGCGGAAAGGCAAAGTGACGCCAAGGTCACACTGGGAACGGTGCTGGACAGGTACGAGGCTCTAGAGTCCTTGACTCTCCTTCTAAGTTATACTGCCCTTAATGTTTTCCCTGGTCTAGACAAATGAGAAAGATAAGAACTTCGTCGTGATGGTGAACTTAAAGGGTCATCCTTTGCTGTACCATGACCCTTTCTTACTACGTTAGCACAGTCTTTCCCCCTGTGAATTAACAGCAGCTGCTTTTCAAATTATTGGAAAAAGGAAAGAGAACTGTTCATGTGAAGTTCCTCCTCCTCCTCCTCCTTTTTTAAAAAAATGATTAACTGTGTTAATTTTGACTGATTAAAATTTTAAATCCGTGAATACTAGTTTGGGTTGTTTAAGTTCTCGACTTAGATTCAGCCAAATTTTGGTTATTATCTTCTGGACACTGCTCTTACTTTTATCTGTCAAAACACAGTGCTAATTTACTGTGTATTACTTCAATTCCATCTATGGGACACTGGCTTCCCTGTGGGAAGATTAAAGCATGCATTTCCTTTCAGTCTAAAGGAAAGATCTGGAACGTGGTAGCCTCTATAAGAGAGCCAAAGTAGTGGACACGAGTTAGTTTCTGCAAAAGTTACAAGAGAACCAAACAAGCCAGCCGCCAAGTTTTTCTCGGGCTAAATGTCATCACCAAATCTCTCTCTGCCGAGATTGTTTGACAAGATGTAGTGTTCCTCCCAGAGCAAGGAAAGCAGCAGGCAGACGTCACCAGCCAGGATCTGGGGCGGTGCCAAGGATGTGTGCCTGACCGTGAGCAGGGCCCACTGGCCAAAGGCCCAGGCCTTTGAGCCAAACAGCAGCTTCATTAAAAGGGACACGCGGTGGAGACATGAGCAAGCTGTTCTGAACTGAGTATTTATTAGCCCGCCTTGGAACACGGAGCTGTGCAGAAGAGTGCTCGGTGTGAGCAGGTGCCAGGGAGCAGACTTGGAGCAGCCAGCAAGCCTTGAGGAAAGTAAGGCCTTTTAAGTGCCGTGGACCAAGAAAATGCTCGATACTTTTGATAGCAACTTAACTATTTTCTGACAAAAGAAAAACAGAAGGAAAAAAAAGTAAGGAGAAAAATCTTCAATGTTTACACAATTTCTTTGTAGCATGCATTTAAATTCCGAGTCCATTAGATCTTTGTCAGACTCTTCCTTCTGCTAACATTAGCAGCGGTTTCCCTGGCGGACCAAATAAGAACTAACTGTGGAAGTGATCGAGAGGGCGTATCATCTCAACACACAGAAGGGAGGAAAGGGTCTCTCCTCATTTGTAATCTCTGGGTTCTGGGTGGAAAAAAACTAACCGTGAAAAGAAGATGACCATTTGAATATCAAGATAACTTTAGAAAGAATCATAAAGTGACTCTCTAAAGAATTCGACTTCTAAAACTCTGAACGCGATGGCTCAAGCCTGTAGTCTTAGCCCCCAGAATGGGGGCTCAGGCTAAGAGTCTGAACCCAACTTGGGCTACATAATAAAATTTTCCCTGTCTCAGAATAAACAATAACAAAAGATGCACACACACACACACACGTGTGTGTGTGTGTGTGTGTGTGTGTATAGAAATGATTTATAACTGAGTTTAAGATACAGATTCAAAGAGCCTGAGTCATAGACTCTTACTTAGCATTTATAAATCCCGGTCTTTGAAATGACCGCTTGGCTCACTGTGATTTAAGAGGGGAGTCAAAGTGTTGCTAATCACTTTTAAGGACCTCACACACAGCCAGCTTCCCCAAGCTGCTTTCACCCTCCACTGCCTGCAGGCAGGGCTTCAGTGGGTCCGGGCCAAGAATAGGAAAGCAGGGAGATTTCAGACAGCTGAGTTAATACCACCACATATAGAAGGTGGAGAATGTGTTAGGCCGCCAATAAAAACCATAAATCACCAAGGGCAGAAGAGCAGGTCTTCCTGGAGAGGGGGAGACAGTAATGATGTCAGAGCTGCTGAGGACCCCTGGGCAGTCAGAAAGGTGAAGGTGCAGACAGGAGCTAGTGTCTTAATGGCAGACAGAAGCAGAGGGAAACAGTTTCCATATTAACACTTGTGCCAACCAATACACAGGTCCGGTGGTGGCCAAATGCCCATTTTGTGTAGAAACCAGAATAAGCCAGCTGTGCCAGGAATATACAACCCTAAACTGACCAAATGAAGAGAGAGGTGCCAGGCATTTTAATAGCTTGGGGGTGGGGGAAACAACATAAAATCAAGTTCTAAACACCGACAATACTCAGGCCTAGGTCAGTTCCATAGACCTTGTGGTCAAATGATCACTTTCTGAAGTGTTCCCTACCTGATGTTTTAAATACACACACAAATATAAAAAGTGACATACTTCAAATGCTATGAATATGGCTGGGATAATGGCAGTCTGGCTTACAACAATGGAGACCGCCTGAATACACCAGCTCACTGAAAAAACAAGCAACGAAAAAGCTCGTGCAAGTGGAGGGAGCTCGGTGACCTTTTGGAATAGGAATGTCTCCTAGGACTTGGAAGCAAAAGACAGCGATCCCCTCTCCAGTGAATGTAGCCAACTGTAGAAGGCACTCCTAAACCTCACTAGGCAAAGGAAGCCTCAGTGAAGCCGGGAAGCAGTCCAAGGGGCTGTTAGAGGCTCCTGGCCACAGCACGGCAGGGCAAGGCGGGAGTGGTAGAAGTGTCTAAGCAAAGAGCAAATCTTCGAACCTTGCCTGGCAACCCTGGGCTCTAACTCATTCCCACATGGCATGCCCTGGAGAGATTTACGCCGATTCACTAGACGTTCATTTTCTCAAGTCGAAGGATAAATAAAAAGAAAGTAAGGTGTCTCTGTGCTCTCCCAGCCTGACTTATGTGACTACCAGGATGCAGGAGCTACTGGAAAACCTCACAAAGTGAGCTTAATCTGGAAGCTGGCTCCGAATCGTCAGGCTGCACGTTCCGACGACCCGAGCACTCTTCCCGTGACCGAGGAGATCCAGCTGGCATGCCACCACTGAAGATGCTTTAATTGTTTCCAGAGTGCTCAGTAAAATGAGTAAGGAAGCCACAAGTGTGGGTGTTAATGAGTCACCCACTATCCTTATGCTGGCCTTCATGGGACCACACGTTTCGGATGGCTAGAGGATATGTACTGATAAAGGTGAGGGCAGGCAGTTTCTTGTTGTTTGTTTGTTTTGCTAGCAAAGCACATGACGGCTGCTGGAAAAAGAAAGAGTCCCACCCTTGAGGGTACCTGCACCCGTGTGCCCGTACATACACACAGACACACACATAAATAAACAAAAAATACTAAAACAATGAATGCTTAAAGTGCAGTGACCTGCCTTTCTCCTTTCCATTTAGATGGATACCAGCAAGACAACTTTGAGGAGCTGACAGAAGTATGGGAATGCTGGGAAAACCATCAAAGAGAACGGGAGCAGGGGGATGCATAGAGGTGATCCTGCCCAGGGCCTGTTAGGATGCGACCAGAACGAATGGATCATGGGTACGGTGGCTCAGTAAAAGCGACTCCATTGGGGAGAAAGGGAAAAAACAGAGCACAATTCATTTAGGAAAGCTGCTTCTATGCTATAGCTTGACACCAGATTAGTGGTTCTCAACCTGTGGGCCACGACCTCTTTGGAGCAAACCTCTAGCTCCAAAAAATATTTACATTATAGCTCATAACGGTGGCAAAGTTACAGTTATGAAGTAGCAACAGAAATAATTTAATGGTTGGGGCTCATCACAACATGAAGAACTGTATTCAAGGGTCTTATTGTAGGAAGGTTGCGAACAGCTGCAAGAGATAATTCTTTAATTGGAGAACTCATTCTGCACGTGGAAATGCTGAGCCCCCCTCCCTCTCTCTCTGAAGCTATACATAGAATTTTTCTTTTTATTTAATTTTTTTAAAAATAAAGGCTTTACTGGTATTTCTATACACATATATTATAGTCATACACACATGTATACATGTCTAGGAAGATGTACACATATTCATGCATGTGTATTCAGGTGTTCGATAAAGAGTATCCTGTAGTCCAGGTTAGCCCAGACTCTCACCCTCGCTACATAGCCAAGGTTCCCCTTAAACTTGGGATTTTCCCATTCCCATCTTACAGATATGTCTGCTTTGTTTTTGTTGCTGTATTTTTGTGTGGGATGAAGGATACTGGGTTTGGGGGCAAGACAGAAGAGACGATGGGAAGAGAATAAAACCAGCACAAACAGACAGAATTCCTGTAGCAATGCAGGAACCAGTGCTAATCTAGAGGTCCCAGAACTGAGATGATGCCTTGGAGGCTCTTTACCCTCTCAGAGAGGACCCGACAGTCAAGCCCCATATGACATCCCAACTCTTACCTTCCTTTTGATGTCTGTGAACTGGGAAACCATTAAGGACCAATAAAACGACAGCTCCAGGATGTAATAGTAGTGAAGGTCAGCAGTGAGGGGCTGAGGGGAAAAGGGAAAAGGGGAAGATTAACAGTTAATGGGAAACCCGCTTTGTATCCCTAAAGCCATAAGCTAGCTCACTGCTAACTGCTAACGCAGTCTTATGCTGAACACACGCAATTCCCTTGGTAGACGGCGGCATCTCGGGGTTGCTTATAGACTACCGCTTGATACCATTAGTTTTATCTCATCTCAAACCCAGAAAGCATTGGCTTGTACGGCAGCTTGGGATCCTATTCAATGAGTGTAACAATAGCATCTATGGTTCTTTCCTATATAGCAGCTTCGAGACACCTTAGGCAACGCGGCACATGCCCTAACACACACACACACACACACACACACACACACACACACACACATAGCAGCCACCGTGAGAGTTCAAAGCACAGAACAAGGAATGCAGGTGGGAGGGATGTGTTCCATAATGGTCAATGAAACAGAGGTTCAAGGTCTACATTCATCAGAAAAATTTTTTTTTTTGGAAATGTTCAATATATTGCCATATTCAAAACAAAGGGTTCAAAAATATTTACTTAAAGATCAGAGGGACAAGGAGGGTACAAACAGACACTCGAGTAGGCAGGCGCTCAGCCAGGAAGTCTGAGATGAACGTCCAGCTCTATAACATGGTAGTAAAGTTACTTATAAAATGGTAGGACAGGGGACTGGAGACAATGCCTGTTCTGACTGTCTCAGAGGCTCAGAGAGACAGCAGAGTCAGCAAAGTATGTGTTTTTTACACAGACACACATACCACATGCACACACACTACATAAAAATCAAAGTTTTTTTCAACAACATGTTGATGAGTTATTTTTAGCTTTTTAAAATTTGTTTTTTTAATTGAGCTGGAATGAAGTGTCTTGGCTTATTGGAGAGATTAAAAAATTATCTCCGAATCTCTTCGAACACATTCACACCACTGTTCAGAAGGCAACAGTCTGTAGTATAAAGGAAATGAGTGTCGTATGCACCATATGCCCACATGGCATAGTGAATGCCTATCACAAGACGGCTCTTACTCAGTACGGGCACCAAGGAAAACTATGTCTCTCTCTTATATTTCCAACAATGAACATTACAGGATAAGTAAGATATTAGTTTGGCAGTTTTGAACTCAAAGAGACAAAGAAAATTACTACGGACTGAATTCTAGGATCTCTACAAACCAGTGTGTTGAAGCCTGATATCCAATGTGATGGAATTTGCAGGATGGGCTGTTGGGCAGTAATCAGGGCATGAGAGGGGAGCTCTCATGAACAGAGCACAGTTTCTTCCTGTGGAATGAAAGCAGCATCCGTGCTCAGGGGTACCTTGAAAGAAATCTATTTCCCACTGACAAGCCTTTCAGATGCCGTCAGCAGCAATGCAGTCTGGGAAAACAGGGCCCTGGCTGGAGCTTCTGAGCCAAGGTCAGACTTTGGTGTTGATGAGATTCTCTGCCTCCTGGCATCATCATCTGGGAGAGTGCCTCCGAAGGTCACAGGACATGCTAGGTCACATCTAGACGGGCCGAGCTCACGTGCGTGTGAGCACCCCAGCAATCAGCACCCATCCGCCACTCTACAGTTGGTGAAACACACCCATGTGACTCGCTCTGAGCATCCTGAAATCTGCAAAATTACCACTCTCGTTCCTCGTGTAGATTACAGAGCTGGCAGAAAATTGCTATCAGTTAATTCAGGTTTAAAGGACACAGCCAGGTCTCGTGGCTAGGGAGGCCCCTGACCACTACATTGCAGCCTCTCCTGCCCAGTGTGTGTTCCTTGTAATGAGCTGTACAAGGGCCAACCGCATATAAACCTCAGGCTACTTTAATCTTTAAAACACATACCCATATAAAACTCTTACATGTGGAACAAATAGGCACACTCACATAAAAGAGGATGTGTGTTTAAAGTTGAAGCAGAACTATTACTTTTCACTGAAAAAAAAATCTATCCGGTTACTTATGTGTTGAAGACAATACATATTTCATGAGCATGTTCAATCTTTAAAAGTGCACTGAAGGCTTGAGAAATCCGCTCTCCCTATTTATATACATATGACTGTATGCAAAGCATTTTACTTGCATACATGTTATTTAATTTCCTACACCCCCTACGCGAAGCAAGCCAGTAATTTTTATTAGCATGTGGCACTTGTGGAGGATAACCACTGTTGCCATGAGAGACCATGAACACTTCTGAGATCTGGGGACCCCGAACTGTATTAGTCTTACCAGTTAGAAGACAATTCTTGATCCAAATCCCCACAGACCGGGTACCTTTCTTTCCACCCTGAGGATATTTTCCACTTTTAAATTTAACCTTATCTTCTAGCCCCTCAGACTCTCATGCTAAATCTATGGTGCTGTCTATGAAACAGCCCACGGCTACATTCTGGGCCACAGTCCTACACACTCGGCTCCAACCAAACACCCTCGCAGCTGCATTTTAGAACGTGAGAGTTATTCTGGGCTACATTACAGTTAAAGACAAGGTTAAGTGTTACATTTTGTATGACATTTGTCTCAATGCCTTTCATTGTTGCAGAATTTACCTCTTAAACGTGGGGCATTGTAGCAGCTGCGGTGCCAACATTCCAAATAGATTTCCAGAAGCCTTTAATACCCTTGTCTAAGTAGGAAGGGAGATGCTGAGACGCACGCAGACAGGGGAGCGCGGCTGGGCCTGAAGCAACTGTGTCAGGTAATGGACTGGCTTCCACCTTCTGTCAGTCCCTAGTTATCGCAGGAATTCTCAGCTTCCTCTAACTATGTCCTGCTGCTTATGGAAATTCTTTTCTAATCTAAATAAATTAAGGAATTCAAATGCAAACTGGAATTCCATTTCAATGTGCCCTTACCCTTGAAGGAGTAACCAGTGTCTGCCTCTACCCACGGCAGCTCTCAGGACAGCACAGAAAATGTGGACTACGTGTTCCCTATTAACCCTATACACACAGGAAGTCTAAATGCCTCTAAAATGCAAACCCCAAGCTAAAAATAAAAATGAAGGCGCTTATTACAATACCTAGTTTCATTTGCTTCCCTTCTAGGACATATCTTGACAAACTAGAAAATTCCCCGTTCTACCTTTGATCTTTTATATTTTAATGCAATCAAAATTAATTGCTCCAGGGGTGACAAGGACTTGTGCTAATCCTACTGAATTCATGAGGGGATGCAAAAGTGCAGCAGTGGGCAGAGAGGGAAACCCTCCCCTTCCAGGGCTATGATTGCATTTCAGTTGTCAAAGATGGTGTCTCCTTTTCAGTTCCAGAAACAATTCATCCAGGGTAATGGCTTTAGTGCAGTTTTCTGCATTGGGAGAAATGGTGCTTGATTTACATATTTAGAGGCTACTTCTAAGCTCCAAAGTCAACAGAACTCAGCAGGCCAGCTCTATGGCCACCCTGAACATTCCTACTTGCTGTGGAGGCAAACCCGCCCTGCCAGCAGGCCTTTCTTGACTTTCCTCTGTACTGAGAACCAGGAACCTGTCACCCACTGAAGGGACTAGATCCTGTTCTCCAGCAAAACAACCTTATATATTTATCCCACCTGATAAAGCAACCAGACTTTGATTCGGCACTTCATTAAGAACACACGAAGCCTTGTGTTCACTAGGTTATGGTTGATGTTAATGAGCAGGTGCAATACCAAAACGAAAGTGGCTACTCAACCAGCTGCATTCTGCATGGCACAGGAAGATGACCTAGGGAAAATTCCCTACATCTGTAAACCCCAGAAAGTCAGACCTCCTTACCTGGTAGGGGTAGTTATACCAGCAGTGTCTTGTATTCCACAGCCAAGGGGTCTGGAAGAAAAAAAAAAAAAAACAAAGAAATGGACTTTACATGCTTTAGAACTGTTAAAACATCAGGAATCCAACCACAGTGCTCTCTGGAATGGAGTTCTCTCACACCCGGAGGTCACATATTCTGTTGGTCGCTCGCTCTCTGTATTCCTGCAATGTACCAACCTCAACAGCTGTGCTTCCAGGGCTGGATGCAAAACATCCGTCTCACGTATGGGAAAACAGGGCTAACAGTTGATACAATCTATCCTGGAACTCCCGGGCCTCAATATTCATTCTTTGACCAAGGTTCCCCGACACGCTTCACTTCAGCAAGATGGCTCAGAGGAATCCCCATGGTACCCTCTACCTCCCATCTTCTGGTCCAAGTTTCTAGGATAAATCATTCTTCTTTGATGGCAACTGTTTGCCTTATAAAAGCATATAACTTCAAAAAAAAATCTAAGTAATCACACAAATTCCAAAACCTTCAATGACCAGAAAAGAATTGATGTGAACTGAGACAGAGAGCTGAACCATCCAATAACATCAGGACCAACATCCTCACATTTTTCTATTAACATTCTCTGTTTGAGTTTCCGCCAACTCTGTAGCACCCATCCCTAGGCAATGATATACCCATATTGTTCTGGTGATTCTTCTCCCCGATTGTCACTCCTGGGCCACACGATGAAAACGACTACTTTCTGGTGGCTAATATTTGTTAGGCCTGCCTATGTCTTACACATTGTGGTGGTACTGATGCAAAAAACTCATTGAATCCTTACAATGCTATTGATATTACTCTTATTTCTTTCATTAGGTAAATGCAGGCCTAGGAAGATCTTCCTAGGTCACATAGGTCACACGGTCCAGTAGTGCCTAAATTGCAATCAAATAGAGACCGTGTGGTCCCCTGCTGACATGCAGTCACTATGTCCCGTCTGAGTCTGATAAAACCGAACTGCATAAAAAGGGCCCCCTGAGGGAGCACATTTTAAAATGTCTGCGAGTCTCTGGATTTTCTCCCTATTTAAGCACCCTTCTTTCTTTTGAGAGTTTTGCTGTTTTGGGTTCTCATTTGCTATTGGTTCAACGCTACCCACTGCCCACTCTGTGTGGATAGTGTCCTTGAATTCCTGGGGGTCTGGTCTGTCTATTTCCTCCATCTCTCTTATCTAGACCATTGATGGTTACTAGTATGGGGTGTGTGGTGGTTTGAATGAGAAGGGCTCCTATAAGCACATAAATCTGAATGCTCGGTCTCTCGTTGGTGCCACTGTTTCAGAAAGGATAAGGAATTGAGTGTGGCTTGGCTGGAGGATACGCTGGAGGTTTGGAGTTTTCAGCAACTCACATCTGACCCAGTCTCTCTCCCCCACCTCTCTGCCTCCAGCTTAGAGACCACGAAGTAAACTCAGCTACTGCTCCACCCTGCTTTCCTCCACGATGGCCAGGGACTCAGCCTGAAACTGTAAACAAGCCCTCCAACTAAATGCTTTCTATTATAGTTTGCCTTGGTGTCTCTTCACAGCAATGGAAAACTAAGACAGGGCAACAACGAAGAGCGAATGAGACCGAGTGTATAGAAACGCTAGGGCAGCTTCAAGAGCTCAGCAAGTTATTCTGTTTTCATGTCATGCAGGCAATGTATGTTCATCGAAGAACATCTGGAGAGCACAGAAGAGCATGAGAATACAAACAACTTGAGTTCTTGTTAGCATGAACATTTTAAATGATAGCACATTTCTGGTCTTCTTTCCCTATGTGATGTAGATATAAATATAGATTTATTTTTTTAAATACACACATATAAGCATGTTTTAAAAGTGTGGGCAGAGCATAACATCTATTTTAAAGCTCAGTACAATGTTATTCACTACTTTTATCTCTAATAAAGTATCTCCATGCTTAATTAATGGGAAAGTCCCCAAGGGAAAAGGATGTCGTATGTACGTGTTGACCCCAGACCCCAGCATTCGCGCTCAAGTAGATGACAGGTCAGCATGTTCTGAATGTGAATGAAAGGAAATGTGAGGCCTATAACAAGCCTGGCAGAGCTTTCAAGTCTCAAGCCCCCAGGGCACAGGGCATCTGCCCCTCAGGATGTCACAGGGATCTCTTTTGTGGCCATCATCTCCTGTCCCTTACCTGTCACAGGTAGGACGGCAGATGCAGAAAATAGTCCTGCACCCAGCTTTTCTTCCTCTCCCACTTTCTTTGTGTATTAGGTTTTATTCTAAAAATTGAACATTCTCCCTGGATACATAGGACATTCAGCATCTAGACCCACATCTCTTGTGGTCCTGCCGACTGACTGTCCTGTGCAGTGGACACACGTCTATCTCACACCGATCTCCGCCCAAAGCAAAGGCAAAGGACTAGCCACTGTAGACAGGACAGAGCCACCAGGACCCCAGCTCAGCTGGCCAGCTGTTGACTGAATATTGTAACCGTAAGGTTCCTCCATGGGCAACACAGCACGAGCTATTAACATCACACTTCTACACACATGATGCCCCAAACACTGTGGCACAGGCAGATCAAATGTCTTTCCCAATTCACAGAGGAAACAAAATAGAACTCCGCAGCAAAAGGTGATTCTCTTGGGCTTAGCACCTTTTACTTTTAAATTTAAACCAGAAGTGCTCCAAAATCCAAAACCCTAAAAATTCAACAACTTTACAAACATGACAAAATTCAAAAATAGCCCAAATCTAGGCGGATTGTGGACTGCACTTTCAGAGAACGGATATTGGCTTACGGCTAGATACTGGTATATGAATCTGCAATTTATAATAAGATTATCTTATATGTGACTTTAATAAAATATTTATTTTATTTTATGTGTATATGTGTTGTGCCTTCATATGTCTCTGCACCACATACATGTAGTACCCTGGAGGCCAGAAGAGGGTGTTGGATCCCCTGAACTGGAGTTGCAGACTGCTGTTCACTGCCAAATGGGTGGTAAGGAACTGGACGGGGTTCTCTGCAAGAGCAGCAGGGGGCCTTAACCACTGAGCCGTCTCTCCAGCTCCCGCATCTAACTGTTTTAATTAAATGTATCCCATGAAGCTTTTATAAATTCCTGTAATCAATTTCTCCATTGACAAACTTTTAGTGCTGCTCCCAGGAGCCATGCGTTATTAAACTACGATCTGGTCCCAGGCTTGCGTTACTTCCTTATGAATTGTTCAGAGTCTAGTCTCTTACCATGGCTCTTGGTAGCCCATCAGAACTCAATGGTAAGCCCCTGTTGCTGAAGACACCACTCATCTTGGTTGCAAGAACAAGAGAAACCAAGTCGGGACTAAGACGAATGCTTTCTCCCTTCTGGGCAGCATTTTCCATGTTCAAAGGGACTTTGCAGGCTCCCTGGGAGAAAGGGCATCGGTATGTTTACCTAGCAGTGAACCACCTACCAGATAAGATATGCCCACTACTGCCAAGTGGCTCAGCTGTTGTGGTGGCCACTGGCAGCTCTCTGATTGGATTTGAGTCCTGTTCCACAGGAAGGCATGGATGTCTGGTACTGTAAACCTAGTTAAAAAACTCCCTGAACATGACTAGAATAGTCATGTTCTAGACTCAATGACTACAATAGCAATATATCCTGAAAAGTGTAATTGTGGCTCTTAAATCCTAGAGAGCCATCGTATTTGATGTTAAGGTACACTCAACAGGAGAGAGAGAACTCATGCCTCGTACTGTAAACCCGGTTTACTACCTATGGCTGACGAGGTCAGGGACCCTAGAAAACCTAATACTGTCACTTCCTTAAATGAGTACAATTTCTATATGTACTCTTATAGTCACAGATAAGTGAGGCTCTTATCCCTCACCAAAGCTTGAGTTTGCTTTGGACAGAGACCACTACAGAAATCCACAACTAGTCAAAATGAAAAAAATTGATTAATCGTGGGGTGCTCAGCCCCAAATTATACATCTACAAGACAATCCCTACACCTAAGTTTAGGGAACATCCCAGAAGAGGGCACAGGAAGGCTGTAGGAGGTAGAGGACCAGGACATCTTCTGAAAGATGGTGTCTTTTCATTCGACAAGGACGCTGCACCCAGGAAATGTCAACAACATGGCTACCTAGATAAGACCTGTACAATCAGAACACCAGCCTACCTCTCAGCATGGACTGGAGAAATTTCAAAAGGCCCCATACCTAGATCAAGAGCTACAAGCAATGAATGGCCTTTGGGGGAGGGAGAAACAGTCTTCTCCAGGGACAAGTGCCAATCCTAAGTGAGCAAATCTAAACACTTATCCAAAGGAACTACACTAAGAAGATGCATCAGCTGTGTTTATAAACAAACAAAAAGTATATATGTGTATAGAACATTAAAGACGAATAAGGAGCCATGAGAATGGGAGGCATGGGATAAGTTGCAGGAAAGGAAAGCAGGGGGGGGGGAGGGATGAAGTACAACACTCATATAAGAAATAAAAAAAGACATTTTTAAGAAGGTATGAAGTTAGAAATAAGACTGGGTGGGAGACATTGGGGGAACTGGGGGGGTTGTGATGGATGAATATGATCAAAGTATACTATATTAACGTATAAATACATTTCCAAAGAATAAATAAAGGTATTACTTTTAAAAGGCTAGGAAACGTAGGAAGTCCAGTAACTCTCCATGTTTATTGCTTTGGTAGCGCAGGAGCAGCAGCAGCCTCTTCCTGCTCCACACCTGTCCACGTAAGCAACGCTATGAAGCCCCGTGCAGACTTAAGGTAAACTCATGCACATTATCTCATCTAATCCGTACACAACTTGTCAGTGATCAAAATAAAGCAGCTAGCAGGTGCCTGCCTTAAGAGATTTACAAAGAACGTGGCAGCTCAGAGCTCAATACATTGCTGAAAGACAGCCTGATTCAGTACATCTGGCTGAGGGGGAGTGAAACTCTGCATTTCTTGTATCCCAATTGATGCTGGAATTGTTAGATCACGACCCATACTTAGAAGTAAGGTGGTACAGGATGCTAAAAAGGCTGAATCTAAGCAACTCATTGCTAGTCTATAATTCAGCGCAGACGAACTGAATTAGTTCTAACAACCATTTGCAGAAGGGAATCTTTGCTGGTAGATGATTGCTAGAGTTAGCGATTCTCGGCCAACCTCCCTTAGAATAGCCGTACATCTAACTTCCAGCAGAAGAGCTGTGAGCGGAATTTCTGTGAGACACTTTGGGATGCTGCTCCTAACAGTGCCGCCGTCTGGGAATAGGTTTGTCACACTCCTTCACGGCCATCGGAGGGAGATAATGAGAACCGAGGTCTACTGAGATGGTGCCAGGGGCTCCTCACCAGTCCTTGTTTGCTGATTTTGTACTGCCTATGTATGATACACGAATTTCTATCACAGTTCTCATTTCTGAGCTACTGCAATACACGCTGACAGACCCCCCCCCCCAAACACAACACAGGAGCATAGTCCACCTTTCATATATACACCAAGGTGAAGTGTCATTCCAGAACCCACTTTGGAGGGGAACAGTAACACATGGGCTACCTAGCTGGTCAGTAGAAAACTCAAGTCAGACAGGTCCTTGCACTGTCCTCCCCTCTAGGTACTGTGGATGGACACAGATAGGCAATTTAAAAAAAGCCACCAGGTAGACATTTGGGGTTTATTTCACATTTTCGTGTATGAGACTATTACCTAATAACACTGAATGTGGTTACTTGGAAAAGACCTCCCTCTCAAATCCAGTTTAATCCACAGAAGATCCCCAGGCCTTTTACATCGAGAGCTCCCTGTTATCAGTCACCATGGAGATGCTTGGGCTTGCTGTCTCCATGTTAGAACTGGTCAACAGATAGTGAATGAACACTTTCTTAATTTTTAAAATCTATCACAGACTGATTTGTGCGTTAACCCTGAACTGATATGCAGACGTTTTAATACTCAGCGTCTCTGTATTTGAGGCAAAGCCCTTAAATACTTTTCTTCCTCTCCAGACACACACATTCAGAAGAGAGAGGTGGTGCAGCGTCCCGGAAAAGGTGGCCATCTGCACACCAGGCACAACTGCCTGCCAGACCTTCATTTGGAGCTTCCTGCCTCCAGAACGGTGAGGAATACATTTCAGGCAGCCAGTGTGTTTTGTGACGGCAGTCTAAGCTAACACAGCATTATAAGACCATGCTTCCCAAACGACGCTTACCAGCTACTAAATTACAAACCAGCTGATTTCATTTTAAGCCAACTGACAAAGTATCTTATTAAGACTAAGGTCGCATTATGGGGTATGAAAAATTACCTTCAACACCCTCCATCTAAACCACAATGTACAAAGGGATTTTTCATTACGTTAAGAACATCTGCTCACAGACACCAACTCAACAGCAAGCACATTCATCAATAATACAGAGCCCCAGGGGAGGCATACGTGGCTCTTTTCACCCCCAACAAACCAAATCCCAGCAGCAGGATGGAGCCTTGGGCACTGCTAGGGCTCACCCCGAAGTCTTCATTTGCATACATAAAGATATGAGTGAGATTTATTCTTTTACTTTTTATTTGAAGAGTAAGTAAATCCAGGTTATCAGGCTTCTTTTTATTGTCTGTCCCATAGAGATCCCATCACGAATCTAACATAAAAATAGGTAAGGTCTGTTCACTTTATTCTATGAAATAATTATGTCAGTTTAAGCAAAGGGAGAAGAGATGTTAAACAATCAGAAAAGAATACACAGCTTACCATGGTGAAATAAAAACAGAAACGCACATACAGGTACATATAACATACAAGCATACAATCATTCATTCATACACACATACATCCATGCATAGTTTTTAGGGAAGTGGTGAGGACCTGAAGCTCAGGAGATAATAGTTTCATTCAAAATAATTGTTTTGGTTTAACAAGAGAGCACGAATTATATGAATTAAAATATGTAGGTTTGAATATGTTGAATATGATTACATGTGTTGCTTTATCAAAGACATGAAAGGTCTGTGGTCTATACTCAATGTTAGCATCTTAGAGGCAAAATTTCAGTTTCCTCTTTTCACCAAGACTCCCTTCTGGCTGGGCATAGTGGTACACGCCTTGGATCCCAGCACTCCAGAGGCAGAGGCAGTGGCAGAGATGGGGGAATTTCTTTGAGCCTGAGGTTAGCCTGGTCTACATATGAGTTCCATGACAGTCAGAGCTACATAGTGACACCCTGTGTTAACAAAACAAAACAACAAACAAACAAAACTTCCTTCTGGTTTTCTCATGACCAGAGGAAGACAATCCAAAACGCACTGCCCTGTGTTGTGGCTTAAGTAATAAATGTCTGGCTCTTTAGATTAGGCATGGAAATGCTAGGAAGGTCCTCCCTGAATTAAGGAAAGATGTATTAATAACATAAATATCGCAAATCCTTTCACAAAACTGTTTTTTTTTTCTTTAAACTATCCTGAAAACACCCAGCCAAGCAATATCGCAATATTTCAACATTATACCTTTTGGTTGTATCCAGGCCTTACTTCTAGAAGAGACTAAGGAAAATGCTTCCATGCTGGCAGCAAACTTAGGCTAGAAAATCACTCTTCGTTCATGCTGAGATCAATCTAAAGTCCCACATGATATTTTTACTTTGAAATTTAGTCCAAGGGAAGAATTTTTTTTTTCAGTCCAAGGGAAAAAATATTGTGCTTTTTTTTTTTTTTCTGTGAAAGCTTAGCTTGTTTCATTGACACATGAGAACAAGGTCAACTCCTGTGACATTGCATCTTGGCTTTGGGAAGTTGACATCTAACCCTGAAGCTCAGTCACACCCACTGTGCCCATCTTCCAACATCTCTGCGTCTCTCTCCTATCACCTGTAATTTTAATAATATTTAATATCGATATTACATAAACACCGAAAGTCCTTGTAAACACTCAACTGGATACTTTATTTTCAGTATAATGATCTAGATTTTATTCTAATTTAAAAACAGAATCAAAAGGTACATTTTATGTTTTGCAATATTAAAACGATGCAAAGAAACTGTGTTTGTCTTTCATCCTACAAACTATGTTTGTAGGTAGAGAGTGCCAGGCAATGCTCAGCAGAAGGGACCAGGGATCTTTTTCTCCTTTTCTGAGCCTGGAAACACACGACTATAAATCTGCAAAGCGGTAACTTGTCCCTGGAGTCTCACAGCCTCTGTGTAAGCTTTGAAAGTTCTTGTCACGTGCGATGTAATTTGGACCCAGCCCTGTGGCAACACACAGGACGGTAGCCTTTCATGTTGATCAGGCTCAGCAGGGGTGCTGTTCTTCTAGATCTGGTCTTGCATGTGTCTTCAGCACATTTTGCAATCAATTTTGAAAGTGATTTGTGATGTGGGAGTGTCATATCAATCTGTTGATTTCATTGGCTTAGCAATAAAGAAACTGCTGGCCCTGATAGGTTAAAAGATAGGTGGGCGGAATAAACAGAATAGGATGCTGGGCGGAAGAGGAAGTGAGGTCAGACTCTGCGCTGCTTCCAGAGGGACCGGACAGCCACCATGCTCTGCTCTCCCAGGCAGCTGCAACCCAAGATGGAATTAGGCTAAAATCTTCCCAGTAAGCGCACCTTGGGGTGCTTACACACATTATTAGAAATGGGCTAGTCCAGGTGAGAGAATTAGCCTGTAAGGGCTAGAGTTCATGGGCCAAGCAGTTCTTAAATGAATACAGTTTGTGTGTTGTTATTTCGGGCATGAGCTAGCCAAGCGGCCGGGGTGTTGGGGACGCAGCCCCGCCGCCGCTCTTATTTCAACAGATTTGAAGATCTGGCAAGCCCACGTAAGCAGAAGATCCTAAAGGGCCCTGGCCCTGAGGCCACGGGGCCTCTATGAAGGTTTTATCAGAAAAACAAAGATGAGGGAATGTGAGGGGCATTCCTCTCAGCCAGTAGAACTCAACTTTTCTGCCTCTGCTCAACTGCAGGGCTCCAACATCCTAAATGTCATAGGGCAAGCTGGCTCTGGTTCCCGAGAACCAGCATCCCAAGCCACCTCTGTCAGGGCTGATGTGCATGCTTCTCCATGTAGCCACCAGTAAATATCCAGATGCCTTGGTTAATTCCATGTTTAGAAAAAGAAGCTGGGATGAAGAGACCTCACCAAGGAGAAAGAATATGAAAGATTTATAGAGAGGAATGAAATGGTGAAGATATCAACACAAAGGACGGCAGATGGGCAGGCGAATTAATAAGGAATTTGGCAATGAAGCCAACAAGAGTGGCTATTACGAAGTAGAAATTAGTCAAAGGATAATTTCAGAACAACTTATAACATGTAACGGGACTGATAGCTCTAATATGTAAAGGAATCATACACTGACCAAGAGACTTAACATATAATGGAAAAATGGAGCAAAGATACAAATAGGCAACATTTAAATAAAATGTTTCTGTTTTAATAATAAAATCTATAGAACAAAATTGCACAGGCTTTTTATTTTACTGCAGTACCTAGCACATATTTAACAAGGTTAATATCAAGGGATCATCAGTGCAAATAAAAACCAATATGCTGCAAATTAATATATATCAAGAGCCTTTAAAATGTGCGTGCCCTTGACCCAGAATTTACTATAAAAAAACCCCCAAACCACAAAACACCAGGCTTTGTTGTAAAGGCATTTGATACATAAATATCTGTTACAGTTCTTTTTCTAATTATGTATGGATAAAATAAATATAATTATCAATAATATGAGGTTAAACGTTCTGAGTCTGGCCTCCTTTAAAAGCAGATGCTGGGATGCAGAACTGGATGCAGACTGCTGAGAAGAAAGCAAGGCAGATGAGGAGGAAACGTGGTACAGTTTGCAGAAATGAGCTGCCTCCTGCTGCTGCTGGCAGCACCCTCTGAACCCCACTGGAAAGCCCCTTCCTCACAGGCATCCAGTAACCGTCTCACCTCAGAACCGGACACCTGCAATGTGCACTCCCCTCCCATCCCCTATTGCCTGAAAGCTACAGTGTTAATTTCTCCATGTTTCTAGCTTGTACCCTTCCTGAGCCTAACTGATCCCCATAGCTCTGGAATAAAGAGAGCGGGGGTGGGGGCGGCACTGCTGGAATATCGTGTGGGGATTGCTGTCAAAGACGTACGGGACTGTCTATCCCAGCTATGCTGACATCGTGTGGGCCAAGGGGGATGAACATAATGGGCTTATTTTATGTGAAAATCAGATCACAAGAAGAGTCTACAACATGTTTAAGAGATAGAGCAGACACTGTATTTGCTCGATATCCATGAATTGATTCCATGACCTCTCAGAGATACTGGCATCTGCAAATGCTTTAGACCTTTGTATAAGCTGGGGTAGCATTTGCTTCTATGCTTCCATGCATATTCCCACGTAGTGTAAAGCCTCTCCAGACTAAGCACATCTAATCCGAAGACAGCGCTCTGGGAGAAAGGGTTACACGCAGAATCCTGACAGGACTCCATTTCTTGGACTGTGTCCTGACACACCTCCATTTTTCTTCCGAAAGACAAACCTGTTTTGCCACACTCTGGCTGCGGTGTCAACTCTGTCCCCATGAAAAGCAAACCTCATCTACAGGAAGATTTCTGGGTTATTTTTGTAGGGGCCCTGTTCATCTACGGTAACGGAGAGGAACTGACATGCAAAGCTGGAACCTGTATTAGATATAAACAGAGAATTATTAGGATTCAAGATAATAAAAAGCTCATTTGGTCTAACTTTGTGATTTTGAGAGAAACACATGAAGTTCGTAATTGTTTCTCAGTGTATCTTCTCTGAGGTGCCTATTCTATATTATGCTGATTATTAAAGATTTAAAAATTTTAAATTAAATTGTGATGACAATTTGCAATTTTAATTTAGGAAAAATAATCACCACCCTTTCCTTACAGGCACTTTCATATATTAATATTCATCAGAGGACGGCAACCTGTTTTCATCATCACTCAATAATAATAAGACAACTGATCAAACTATGGCCACTAAATGAGTGCTAAGTCTTCATATTCTACTTACCTCCTAATTAGTATAGAGAAATTATCTTACGGGTTGCCGAGTTAATTACAAAGAATTGATCTCCAAACAGTTAAGTTTTGATCATCATGTTTGAATTTTAATCACGCACGACTCCCTCTTTTCCTAGCTTCTGATCTCCCCGAGTGTGTAATCAGTTTTTAGAGGGAGGTGATGCAAAACCCAAGTAGGACAGACTGATGCAGCTGAGCGATATCAGGAGGGCTGAGCTGGTGAAACTGTGAGGTTTTTCCGAATGCATGAGAAAGCACCAATCAGTGGAAAGGGTTATTAAAGTCAATGAGCCAGAATGGATGGGCGATGAATGAAACTGGCATGATATTAAAACATGATCTATCGAATTATCACTCTATTTACTGGGAAAAAAAATGGGGGCCAACCAGCCACACTGTCTCACTGACAAGCCTATATCCATGTAGGCAGAATGTTTCCTCTTGTGTTCTTCGAATGCTTCTTTGCTTTGTTTACACCTAGAATGGTTCTGAGTTTGCTGTCTATAATATGAACCCGTCAATGTTTGCTTTCTTGTCATTTGGCTCATACACTCTCCTAGGGTTGCCCTTACTGCTGTGTCAGATGTCTGGTTCTCTAGGCACACACATTATCAATCACCGAACTTCCTCATGCAAACAAGTGAGAAACAAGGCTGTTAGTGCAGCAAAAAAATGGCGGTGCTTAGAGAGTCCATGAAACTGAACCAGGCTGGAGCCATCAGACACCAGGCTAAAGTATACAAATGGCTTCATGGCAGCAATCTACACTCAAAGAGCCATGTATGGCTCATTGCACGCATGGGGTAATCTTTAAAAGGGAAATGACTATGAGACAATGACATTTTACAGGCTCCAATGTAAACAGCTTTAGCAAATGACCTGAAAAGACATGTTATTTTATCATCATTGGGAAGCATTATCTAGACAATTCGTATCAGGCTAACATACAATTACTACCTTAGAGATGCACCACCGGGTCTAATGACAATGGTGGTCTGAGTTTCCAACCAGTTTCTAAAATTTCATAATTAAAGGGTTTTTGATGCCTTGACAATATTTTTAATCTCTATGAGGATAACTCAGTTTGTAATGTTTATTTATTTTATATTTTCTTTTATTGAAAATAGTGTTTATCATATGATATATCCTGATTACATCTTCCCTCTACTCCTCCCAATTCTTCCCCACAGCCCCTTGTATCCATCTATTTTTTGTTTTTCATTAAAAAACGAACAGGCTTCTAAGGTGAAATAATATAATATAATATAATATAATATAATATAATATATAACATGACAAAACTACATTAGAATAAGACAAAACAAAAATAACCAGAAGGAAAGGAGCCCAAGAGAAGGTGCAAGACAGATGTAGATGGTAAGACCCACTCATTCACACAGTCAAGAATCCCATAAAAATACAAAACCAGAAGCAACGAGCCTGTAGGGGAGAGAGACAGAGGCTATAAAATTTTAAAAAAGATAAAATTAAAAAGAAAAAGCCCTGGGACAACATTACGAGAAAAGGAGCCCCCAAAGAGGCCATTGAGTTAGTTTTCTGTTGGCCATCTTCTGCTGGGCATGTGGTATACCCTTAAGGGTAGTTTCGTTTCTCCAGCGAGAGACTCTCTAAATTTTCATGTGCAAATGGTTAACAACTGGAGATAACTTCTGCATTAGAGATGGGGCTTGTGACCATGTCTCCTTTCAGCTATGGAACCCCATCTGGTGCAGTCCCATTTAAGCTCCATGCACGCTGCCTCAGACTCTGAGAGTTTGTATGTGCATTGTTCCTCTTGTATTTAGAAGGCCTTGTTTCACTGGTACCTTCCCTTCCCTCTGACTCTTATACTCTTTTCACCTCCTCTTCTGCAGAGTTCCCTGAGTCCTCAGGGAAGGGATTGATGGAGATATTCCTTTTTGGGCTGAGTGCTCCAAGATTTCTCACTCTGTACATATTATGAGGCTGTGAGTCTCTATATTTGTTCCCATTGTGATGTGGGATTCCCCTCTGTATGCTGTGAACATGTTTTATTACCATTGGTTAATGAAGAAGTTGCTTGGGCCTGTGGCAGGGCAAAATAGAGCTAGGCACAAAAACTAAACTGAATGCTGGGAGAAAGAAGACAGAATCAGGGAGATGCCATGTAGCTACCGAAGGAGACAGACACTGGAGAACCTTACCAGTAAACCACAAGCCTCGTGGTAAAATACAAAATAATAGAAATGGGTTAATTTAAGATATAAGAGTTAGTTAATAAGAAGCCTAAACTAACAGGCCACGCAGTGTTGTAATTATTATATTTTCTGTGTGATTATTTCTGGTCTGGGTTGCGGGGAAACGAATGAGCAGCCTCCATCTACACCATCTCTGCAGGAGGAAGCTTCTTTGATAATGGTTGAGCAAGGCACTGATCTAGAAGCATAGAAGGATGTCATCAGGAGTCATTTTATTGCTATGTTTCTTTAGCATTTGGTTTTAACCTTGGTCCTTGCTCTATCTAGTCTCAGGTTCTAGGTCAACCAAACATCATCAGGTACGGGTTCCATATTGTGGTATGGACCTTCAGACAAACCAGATATTGGTTGGTTACTCTCACAGGCTTTGTATCACCATTGCATTAGCACGCATGCAGAATACCACTGTAGATCAAGGGGTTTATAGGTGGGTGTGTATTCACAGTTCTCCTTTGGTAGCATGCGGAGTACCTTCTGATACCAAGAACATCAGTCTGCGGGTGTGAAGGGTCTATGTAGGCAGCAGCTCTACTTCTTTGTGTTCAATGAGTTGTGTAGGTATTGTCTTCAGACATAGAGCCTTACCACCAGCTTGTGGAGAGCAATCTATAGTTTTGGTAACAGTCTGTGCTGTCTGGTTGTTCCCATGATACCCCTTTGGTGAATAACTCAACTATATGGAACCCATTCCCAGTACTGGGAGCTTCATTCAGTGACAAGAGACGTGCAGCTGAGGCCCTGCCTCCACATTATTTGGCAATTTCATGTAGATTATCTTCATATTTATACATAGTTTAGAGCTTCTACTGTGCTAGGTTTCCATACCACCCCTCAAAAATCCTTGATTTTAGCTATCTCCTATCCTCACCCCCCTTCCTTTCCTCTCTTCCATGTTTGTTCATAATGGTCCAGTTCCCCCACCCCTGTTCATCCATAACTGTATCCCATTTCCCTTTCCTAGGAAAGATCCATTGTCGCCCACCTAGTCCCTTACTCTATACCTAACCTCCGTGGTTCTATGGACTATAGATTGTTTATCTTGACTTAGTGTGAGGTTAGGAATGCAGTAAAATACACATTTTTTAAAATATAAACTGAATGATGTCACCCGGTTTAGCTAAAAGAATGACTCAGTTTTCAAATCCTATTGGCTACAGACACAGATAACATTCAGCTTTTAACTAACAGCACAATAACAGTAACAAGAATGGACATATGCAGGTTCTGCTCCAATGAACACAACTTAATTCAAGCCGGAAGTGAAGCTAATCATTGTAGCATCAATTGGCTTCATAATGGGGTTCATTGTAATTTTGTCCTTGGAAAAATAAAGAGGATGCCCAAGGAGAGGAAAATTACAGTTAGTCTAAACAGGAAGAAATAAAACAACTATCTAAATATAGGAAAATTTGGCAGCTGTGACAAGTGCCAACGCTAACAAGACAGAGCTAGCAGGCCAGCTGTACCATGGGTTTTTTTTTTACTTCAGTTTGCTTGTGTCTGTTTAAGTGGCACTCCTTTAACAAACAGCACAAGACATCATCACACTGAATCCCAGGATGATTGCATTTCTAAAGTGTTCCCAGGTATTCACTCCATCAAATTCCCTCTTCCAGCACCTGCACCGTGGCTGTGCAGGGTTCCAGGTGCAGATACAGGGACCACAGCAACAGAAACCATGATGCTTCAGTGGGGAGAGTCAGCAGGCAAAAATCAGCAAAACTCCACGGAGGTTTAGCATAATGGCATCTGAAGATAGCACACAGGCAAAGGGATGCAGGGGCGGTGCTGCCATGGGAGTGGCCAGGAAGGCTTCGCGGATGACAGCTTTAGAGTCATGGGGAAGGGAGCTGACTGCCACCGGGGGGGGGGGCTGACTGCCACTGAGGGGGGGCCTTCACTTTTATGTATTTACTGCCCCTTTTTGAGTTTATACCTTTATTCGTGTGGTGATTAATAATGATAGGATGTAAATTCACTTAGGAGATACCTTCTGGGCATACCTATGAATGCCCAGTATAGGTCAGGTTGGCTGAGGTGGACCAACCTCACTGCAGCCAGCACCATCCCATGGGCTGGAGTCCGGGGCTGAACCAGAAGGAGAAAGCTAGCAGACACTAGCATTCACTTCCCACCGCTTCCTGATGGTGAATACAACTTCACCAAAGCCCTGAGGTTCTAACACCACACTCTCCCTGCCACGGCGGACTGTGGGCCACAGCACGTCTGTGAGCCGGTTTTGTCCGAGCAGTTTATCATAGCAATAGAGAACAAAGGAGGACTTGTCTACGCAAACAACACAAGCCATCCAGGCAGAGGAGGCAGTGGCAGAAAAAAGGGTATTGGAATGGAGCATTTTCTTTTCATCTGTGCGTGCGTGCGTGCGTTTGTGTGTGTGTGTGGGGGCACACATGTAGCAGTCAGACATTCTTGTCTTCACCTTTTATTCTTCACCTTAGTTTTTGGAGATCGATTTCTCTGAGGAGCTTGGGACACACCAGTCTGGATAGTCTAGTTGGCCAGTGAACCCCAGGGATCTTCCTTTCTCTGTCACCCTAGCGATAGGATTGCAGGCCCGAGCCACCACGTCCAGCTTTTACGTGGGTGTTGGGGATTTAGACTCAGGTTCGTATCCTGGTGTAACAAAGGGCTTTCCCGATTGAGCTGTCTCCCCATGCTGAATTTTTGCTTTTAATTAGCACAAACTTTAACTGGCCCCCAAACAAGTTTGTGTGCATTTTGAGACCATGAAGCTGTATCCTAAAATGTGTGATCTGTTTCCATGACAGTTCCTGGAAAGAATACTTAGATGAGGGAAGGAGACCTAGGAGGTAGTGGGAATTGTAATCCAGGCTTTTCTCAGGGCTGCTATTCTCTGGGAAAGTCGGAGAACCAAAGGGAAACACAAAAATGACAGACGAGGACGGGTGGTGGTGGCGCATGCCTTTAATCCCAGCACTTGGGAGGCAGAGGCAGGCGGATCTCTGTGAGTTCGAGACCAGCCTGGTCTACAGAGCTAGTTCCAGGACAGGCTCCAAAACCACAGAGAAACCCTGTCTCGAAAAACCAAAAAAAAAAAAAAAAAAGACAGACAAAATACTGTAGACAAACCATCTGGCGAGATGTCCTTACTTCAGTTTCCTACTCTATAAAGTGGCCATGTCGATTGGCCCGAGAGGGCTCCTGAAACTGAGTGTGTCAAGAGAGTTTTAAAAGCAAAGCAGTCTAGGAACACAAGCCACTGACGGCCTTCCTTGGATGACTCTGGTCACAGCACACAGCGATGACAGAAGACCGTAATGGAGAGAGGGTGGCAAGGATGAGCTCAGTGGAGAAACCGTGTCGACAGCGTAGCCAGATGCTGCAGCTGGGTCTTTACTTGGAAGGCGCTGTATGAGGAATACCTGATTTCTCAACAGATTCAGCCACATGTCTAACCCTTTTCATCTCTGACTTTGAAACAAGAAAAAATAAAGCTGCTCCTTCTATGCATGCTTTCCTGATACAAATCTATACGTATTTTCTGGCACGTGCTGAGGCAGACTTGGTAGGACAACCTCTCAGTTATGATCCAGTGGGACCAGGAGCCCGGGAATTCCTGAGAAACAGGCAGCCAAAAGCTGCTCTTCTTGGGGGCCACGATCCCAACTAAGGCTGAGCATCATTTTAACAACTGATGTTCCTCTACAGACTATACAACAGGACCCCTGGGAACCTAAGGCTCTGTTATGTGTCGCCTGAGGTCAACTCCCAGGTTGACTGATATGTATCGTGTGAGTGAGGTCAGATCTGAAGTCAGAAACACCTGAATGCCTTCTTGTGATGATCGGGGAATTCCGAGAAAAGCAGTTTGTTGCTCCGCCATCCCTGTCTCCCCGTCAGCACCACTGAGCATCTACGATCTCCCATATCACGAGACCTGACGCATCTGAGAACGTGAAACCCAGCAGGACGTTCTGCTGTTCTGCTCTTTATTTTAACAAAGACGCTTTCTGGAATGGCAGCCACTGAGCAGCAGAAACACAGACAAGAGAAACTCAACAGTACAGATAATAGGCATATTTTACCCATCAAGAAGAGGGGGATTTTGTGGACGCCAAGCAAAGCTGCCTGCCCTTCCATTTTCTCCTCCGAAATGACTGAAGTCGGAGTTTAAGCTGAACAGACTGTCTAAAAAATGAAACTTGTATTTCTCAGTCCTTTTTCCTCATGACTCTGTTCTCATCTGTGGCGATGATGTTTGGGCTTCACAATAACAACAGGTGGCGTGGCCAGCAAACAACTCTATGCCTGCCCACTTTTTATTCTTAGGTGGGGGATATTTCCTTACGGGGTGGTTGGACTCCAGCCATCATTTTGTATCGGGGAATAATGTAGAAACTAGAACTGTCCCATTGTGGTAGAACAGACAGGACGTCTCCATGTCAGACCTGGCTCAGTGAAACCATCGTATGAGGTTGTAGACCTATTTGGCATGGCCAATCTTTGTTATTGTTTGAGTCACCAAGATTCACTGGCTGATGGGCTGTAATAGGCTCCAAACCTCATCCTAATTAAAAACAAGAGGAACACTCAGAGACATACAGAAACAGGGGGAGACGCTAGCAGCGTATGGTACACACTGTGCGACTTTCTAATGCGTTCATAGAGCTTCCAATATCTGTCACAGGCATGTTGAATAGGTATCATTTTAAGTTTATAAAGAGGCTTTAATAGCAATTCAGAACCCCAGGTGCCAAAGCAATAAACATAATTTATTTACCTGAGCTCTGTACAGCGAAGGAAAACTAGGGTAGCCTAATGACTGTAAGTTTATGAATGATTAAAGCTAAACGTGGAGACCAGAGGGTGAATTAGACTCTCACTGGCAGGAGGAGATGGTGGATAAGCTGTCTTGTTAAGGACAGGGAGGAGGAAAGGTGACACCAGCATCTCTGACTAGGCCGTATGGCGGCCCGTGAATGTGACTTCAATGCCTGCCAAGAGGCTAAGACACGGCCTTCAAGTTGGAGGCACAGAGGCAATCTTTTGTTTTGTTTCTTTTTAAAATCTCTGACTTGGCCTCGTGCTGCAGACAATAAAAACCAAAGCTAAGACAGGGAAGGGAAGTGAGAAATAAGAAAGGGAAGAGGGACTTGGTTTTGAACTCGATGTACTCTTGTAAAGTCTATCAGTTTCAATGCAAAGTCTAAATGAAAACCAGAAAATAGGCTGGGAATCCAGGCTCACCCTCCCCAGGTCTGTTCCTTTCCTTTCCTTTCCTTTCCTTTCCTTTCCTTTCCTTTCCTTTCCTTTCCTTTCCTTTCCTTTCTTTCTTCCTTCCTTCTTAAAAAAACATATTTGATGATTTCACATCAATAACAGCAAAGTCAGGTTTCTTATGAGTTCAAGGCAATTGCTAACCTGTTGTTAATCTCCTCCTGGATTCTCTCTGTGTATCTTTCTTGGATAACAAGCCTCTGCTGAATACAATATGCAGAGCTGTTTCCAGTTCCCCCAGATGAATCTCAAAGCACTCCACACTGTGTTGATTTCCCTTCCATGTACTCACTGAGCCGCCGATACCCGACTGCCAGCCACCTCCCATGCTATACAGATTCTATCACTCTGTGCCCTGACACTTGGTTCATTAGTGCAGGCTTACACTCCCTGACTCCGTGTTTGTTTCCTCGGTTCTGTTATCTGAAACACAGGGAAGAATCAACAGCAACCCTGAGTTGTCAAGGAGGGTGCACAATATAGTGGTAGCTTTTACCTAGGGAAAATAGGTAAGAAAATGACAGGAGAGAAAAAAAATCCTTCAAACAATTAATTAATCAGAAGATGTTCATATAAGGAAAAAGAGAAACTGACTTGCTCATACCTCTGAAAACCTGTTTGTAAAACACATCGGGAATGCAGAGTCAACAAGCCAAGCTCAGTATCAGCAAATAAGAGTGAGGCAAGGTTTATTTAGCTCTTGGTGCTCACAAGGCAGCACTGGGCTGGATGAAGAGAAGCATCATGGGAGATCCCCCACATGGCTAGAGAGAAGCTGAATTTCTCCACACCTGTCGGGACAGCAGAGTGCTAGGTATGTTGCTCACTCACCCTCAGCTTTGTACTATGACCAACACATCATCAGATGAGGTCCGTGTCCTCCTTAAAGGTTTTTCTAAATACCATGAGGATAGCAGCGACCACACACTTGCTAAATACAGCAGATCCCAAGTCAGAAATACCACTTAACTTCAACTCATTATAAAAGGAGAAAAATAACGTAACAGCAAACTAGAGTGTGGCAGACACAAAAGCCTTACTCATGGCATGTGTGAACACTTTCGCAAAGTGTTTGTGACATACTCTCTCCTGCTGAGAATCAGCAGAGATTACTGAATTGTGTACACTACCTTTTAATAAGCACGGATGCTACAATATCAACACATGGAATGTGTTATTAATACTCTCAAACTCTGACAACATGAGAATCGCTTTGAGCCCCCGTGGAACAATGCTCACGTGCTCCATGCATACTCCCGGCCATTTTATACAGTTGCAGGAGACTCCAAGAGAACAGGACCCAAGAAAGGAAACTTCTGGCACCATCTCTGCCTCGCTCCAATTATCAGCTGCTCCCCAGCGTAGCTTGTCAAAGCAGGCCCATTGAACAAACACAGTAAGAAAGCGTATTACGTGACCCGGCACCCATGCTCCTTGGTACTGGTCCAAACTGAGCTGAAGAATTATATTTACACCAAGCACTGGTACGGGTTTTTAGCAGCTTTGGGCACGAGGCTATGCTGCATGATACTGCAATGGTGGCAACAGGCCACCCACTATGTGCAAAAGTGTGTACGAGACAGGAGCAAGCCTTAATGTAAGCGATAAGGATTAGTTAATGATAGACTTTTCATACTGGCTCGTCAATTTTAACAAAACTTCTACACGAATAAGGCAAAAATGTTAGTAATTGGAAACTGGGGATGGGAGGGAGGGGCAGATGAGAATCCTCTGTTCTTGCTGCTCAGCTTTTCTCAGACATACACACACATAATTTTAAGGGATAATAGTTACTTAGGGCTTCCAAATCATTTGATAACTGTATTAAATTATACAATTCTTTGCCCGCAGAAACAATAACCACCTCGAAAAATAGTATACCATAGGAATTCAGAGTGCATTCTTTCTCTCAGTCCTGGGGTTGTGACCTAGGGCCTCAAGAATGCTAGGCAAGAGCTTTGCCACAGGAGATATTTTCTGGGTCAGACTGTCTAGTCACAGTTTGTGGAACTTGAAGTTACTGGCTCTATACACTCTTGAGCAAGTGGCGTATTTATGAGAATTCAAGAAAACCCATCAGTCACCGCTGTAGGTGTGTGGATGGCACTCCACACACAAAGATATTTGCTTCACCAGAGCAATTAAAAAACAGAAATAAATAAAATAAACAGCCAGAAAAAGTAAATTATATTATGTGTGAAAGCAATGCAGGCTCAGAGAAAGGGAGAGCAGGTTCAGGGCCATTGGGGCTCTTACAGGTGGCTAAGGGATAATTTCACCTGCTAGCGGAGGGCATAATATTCCCCGCATCTAAGTGCACGGTGTATCCCATTCAGTCTCTCATAGGAGGAACTTTGTGCCAAGCATAAAGGTAATGAAGACCTTCTATGTCAGAGTGGCCTCTTCTGAGTAAATGACAGTGTTTGAATAACTTCTATGTTAACAACACCTGCCTTATTTTATTTCCTGATTTTTTTTCCCCATGAAATGATGGAGCACAAGGAAATCTTAAATTTAAATACCTAAGTAAAAGACTCATATTTTAAGGATAACAAACACTTGCAGAATTCAATAGTTGTTCACTAACGAAAGCAATCTTGCTATTTACCTGTCATTTCCCTTCTGCCAAGGGCTCTCATGCGCTGATGTTGATGGATTCGAGATAATAGTTTAGCATCTGTGTGGAGCTTAGATGTGAAGAACAGAAAAACTCAAAGAAATGGGCTTACAATGAGGGAAAGGTTCCTCAGGTATGAAAGCAGTCACTCAAGGCTGCTGTGAGGGTTCCCTGAGACATCAAGTGATGCACGATTAATAAAAACTCAGAGACAGATACTAGGTAGGGTTCAACCTAAAGACTAGAAAAGCAAAGCAGCCATATTATCTCTGCCTCAGTCTGAAATGGCCATCTTGCCTCTGGGAATCTCAGAATGAGACTGTGTCTCTGAGCTGTCTCCTCCCGTCTTATATTCCTCTCTAGGGATATAAAAATCCACTCTGGGATTAAAAGTGTGCACCCCTGGGATTAAAGGCATGCATCACCCAGTTTCTGTGGCAAACTAGCATGGCTCCTGGGATTAAAGGTGTGTGTTACCACTGCCTGGTCTGTAAGCCTGACCAGTGGGGCTGTTTTACTCTCTGATCTTCACGCAAGTTTTATTAAAATACAAATGAAATATCACTTCAATCCAGGGAACCGGATCAGGTGAGAACGGAGAACTGCTGGTGTGCTCTGGAAAGCACACTCTCTCTCACACTTGAAGGTGGACCCAAAGTCCATCGGAGATTCATAAACCCAGAGTATTTTAAGGCCGAAGAAAGATACAGAGTTTCTTTTTTTTTTTTTGAGTTTGCATTATATAATACTGCAAGAATACTGAAGTCAGTTATGATGACTCCACATGATTTTAATGGGAATTACTGAACTAACACTTTCAAGTATTCTTTAAAGGCACGGGATATATTTATCATGTGAGTGAAAAAAGACGCAATATGATGCAAATTAGACAACAAACAAATCAATAGTAGTAATGAACATAAACTGATTCTAAAATATATACATAGGAAATGTATTTCAATGTATTGGATCTTAAATTAAACATACACTAAAATCCAGCCTTCCAATAGCAGTTATAGACTGCTGGACTACCCTTGTCTTTTCCTGTGATCTTTTGCATAACTTTAAAGATACTTCTAATCCTTAATCATACCAAATTGCAAGTGTCTAATAGCTATGACTCACCCACCAAACTAATAATGCATTTTAAAAGTACTATCACTTTTACCTTTGAGGAAAAATCCTAAGTACGCCACTGAAGGGTAGTTTAGAAGCATTAATAAAAACCTGTCACTCAGAGGCATCAGTGTTCAAAAGAAGAAACCGCAGTGCGGACCAGATAGAAACAGTTTCAATCTCCTATAGGTCAGAACTGAAGCAGGTACCAGGAAACTAGTCCTAACAGGTTCATTGAACGTAAGCTTTTGTCATCCCTTTATCCCTGCAGCAAATGAAGCAGACACTCCTCCGGCCCTACCTGGGCATTGCTAGCTCAGCCAGACCACTCTCCACAGCATAGCTGAGGGCTCTGGCAGCCTATCTCCCTACTTTATGTCAACAACAAGCTCGAGATGCTGCTCCAGGGGCTTCACAACTTGAGCGGTCTCCCAACCCCTCAGGGGTCATTTGCAATCACTCCTTCTCCTGTAGAAGGGTGCTGTCTCACCGGTCTTTCCCAGCAATCTTTTTACTGCGCGGTTTCCACTAGTTTTATTCATTAAGCGGTGTGACTGTATCAGTCAAAAGAAACCATCATGTGAAATTTAGAAATCACTTTGTATTTAACCCAGCAACATAGCTAAGTATGTAACTTGTGTTGGCATCCAGATGATGTTTAAAACTACTAAGAGGAAGTATAGTCAACCAGTAAAACCAAAATTAGTGTTCACAGGAATGAAAAATGGCACATAAGTTTTAGAAATAGAGACAGCCATGAATGACACACTGGGGCCCCAGGATCACAGCTGTGAAGGATTATAACCAGGAACTCCGTTATTGTTACAGTTTTGTTATTTTGCCAACTGTTTTATTAGGGCACAGCATATTCTTATTTAAAAGAAACAGCAACATCTGTAAGCCAGTCCATTTTCACAAAGCTTTAGGTAGGGACGCTCTTTGGATTACGCCTGGTTCTTAACAACATCAAGTCCCCACTGAGAAGGGAGGCTTCCCATGCAGCGCATGGTGCCAGTGCGCCATCCCGCACCAGCACAGTGTGCAGACTTCATGCTGCATCGCTGTGGAAGGCTGGTGGGGTTATAGTTGATGCCATCTCTTGCTGCACAGTGTATCCGGCTCTCTGCAAGGTCTCTAGTTTTCAAAGGTGCTGATGGTTCTTAGCTAAACACTCCTGACAACTTTCCACTGCCTGCCTCGAATGCACGAAACAAAGACAAAATCTACTTCTAAAACCAAGGGATGAAAATGTCAGGATTAAATAAATGTGCTCGAGGAAAACAATAACCCCCTTGAGCTAGAGATGAATAAAGGGAGGGAATACAAGCAGAAGTTAAGAGATGTGAAGTTGTCTTTGGTTACCCGAGGAGGAGAGGAAGGTCTTGCCACTTAGAGTTGGAGAACATGAGCTGGTGGGCTCCTTTCCACGGCTGCCCGTGCCGGGTAACACAAATAGGACACTTTACACATGGGGAGATACTTATAGTTCCCTCCTTGCTTGCCTCATCAATCTCTAGCTGCTGGGCTAGCAGACTCTGCTAACCTCTAATGGAAATGATTTCCTGATCTTCACTGCACTAAAGATGCAACGAAGGACATAAATGGTGGGACTTTAAACTACACTGGATTTGGAGGTTGTGTGTCTGTGCTTTATTTTCCTTGAGTAACCTAATGGCCTTCCAGGATACAGGTGCTGTAGAGGATGGAAGAAACCCAAATCTCTCCTAAACACCGTCCAGACAGGAACCACTGAAGACTCAAACACATCCCTCTTGTTCTGCTCCATTAGCACTACCAGCCACTTCCCAAGGTCATGCCTCCACATCCCAACATCAAACCTCAATGCATCCAAAGCTCATATCCTGCCAGAGAGATGGTCAAGCTTTGGAACCACTGCCATCTCAAATATTTTCTTCCCATATTGTAACGAACTGTACCCCCCCCCCCAAATGATGTAGACAACATTTTCTTCTATAAAGATCCAGGACCAAACCAAAGAAGAAAGGGAACAAGGCAAAACTACAACACAGCAACAGATCGAAACCGCCTGGAGGCAACGGTCACTAGGGTGACTGCCGGTGCCATGACGGCCACACCTTCTGCCATGTGCTTTTCAGTGGTTTCCCTTTTAATTCCCATGAATATATTTGATTAAATTCCAATGGCCATTTACAACCAGGGAAGGTTATGAAATTAGAAACTGGGTAATTTGTTTAGGGAATATACCCATTCTGATTGCTAGGAACTAGGAGAAAATTCCCTTAGGAGTTCTCATGAACAAGATATGCTATGAAGTGTCCTGATATTACTTTTTTGGTCTTTAGGGGAAGATTTCACAAGATTCCTCAGCATAACGACCCCGACCGAAACTGACAGCTTCATGCCTCATGTCATCTGTTAAAGCATTTCTGGTGGGGTCGGTTCTATGTAAAAATCTGCCGCCCTCTGGTTCAAAGCAAGGTTCAGAGACCAGATATCCTGAGTTCAAATCATGGGACCATCAACAATTTGCTATAACAATTTGGATAAATTACTTGAGTTTTTGAACTTTAAAATTCTAATATGCCCTATGGACTTATGAAAAAAAGTAAGTGGAAAAACAGAATTTTGACCCAGCCCTGGGCCAGATAGCCTGTAATCTCCAGTAGCTACATACACACCATCCTTAGATTGTCTCTCCCCTGAGATTCCATTAGTATATAGTAAGAATGTTATTTGTGCTTTCTAAAAGTAAAACATCCTATAAAAATCTTAGTATTGTTGACTTATCTTTAAGTAACAGGACGTGTGACATGGCATAAAAGAAACTTTTCCATGAGACTCTCTTAGTACCTGAGAGCTAGAGCTTGTGCTTTGAATGGAACCCAAAATCTGTCCAGATGCTTCCAGAGGCTTAGTCTTCCGGATTAGAGCATGAACCCCTAAAAAGGAATGTTTTTATAGCTTGACTTTGACAATGCCTTATTCCATTAACTCAAAACAAAATCTAAATGATTTTATATAATATCCTATATAGGAAGTATAAACATATTGATTTGTAATCAAATTTTCAAGACACTGATATCTTTCAGTTCTTGAAATATATGTGTGGGGGGGCAGATTCTGAGTTTCAAAGTATGAGGGCTTCGTAATTTAAAAGCAAAAATTTCAACCTTAAAATTCACTGGTGAGATGATACTGTGAAAGACACTCGAAAGGACAGTCAAGAATCGGCATCAACTCGGTCCAGGTCCCTGTCTTTCAAACAGCGGTACGGTGACAGGAACAATCTGACAGGCACTTACAAGCGGATGATTTCTGACTATTTACTGAAGAGAAATATTTTCCATGTCCCAGGGCTAAGACAGGGATTTGTGAGTCCTAGCTCATTATTAGCATTGGCAGCAATCTACCGTCACAGTCATTAGGTCTGTTGGCACCAGACACCGTGTTCATGCAGCATAGTCCACTGAAGAGACATCTAGTTATAATCTTCGGCTACAAGGAGAAAAAAATAATCCACCTGCACACCAATGTCCTTGTTTCATGAACAGTTCCCACACCCCCAGATGCCATCAAGATAACTGTCATCCGTGATGACGCACTGTGTGTGTCAGAGCGATCTACCTGAAAGATATCCCCATCAAGAAAGCAGACAGCCACCAGGAATAGTCAGCCCACCGGGGCCCGTCCTGAGCTTCCATCTCTTTAAGGTTGCATTTGAAAATCCAGTCATTCACAAATAGCATCAGGGTGTTTCTTTTCTACATAGGAACTTGAAAATTTCCAACCAATTGTCTTTCTCCTAATGACAGCTGGTTGTTTAAAACACCGACCAAACAACACCACCAACACCCATTCCTTCATGTTCATTTATTTCCAAAGGCCTGCTAACACTACGCCCAGCTACCTTCAGAGAGCTATACCGCATCAAAACAGGCAGACTGAGGAGCAGAGGAAAAGTCTGTGGGGAAAAGTCCTGTGCCCCAATCAAACAAGTGTCTAGGTTTTCTTCTCAGCCTGCTCCTCATCACTTTTATACGCCCACACTGGGCACACATGAAAGAGTGTCTGTGGGTCTGTGAGCCGTGGGGAAGAGTGTGAGCAGGAGGAAGAACGTCAGACCTGTGAGAGACGGGAGAGGCTCTGGGGGGACTGTCAGTCAAGGAGGAAAAGCCAGACTTTCCAGAATAAACGGGCTTCGCTGTTCCTCGCCATTATTCTGCCTACTTGCGAATGTTCAGAGCTCATTAAACTTAATGGGCAACTAATGGAAAGAAAGCTTCAAAAAATTAGCAATTCGCGAACTTTACCCTTCCTAATGCCTCCATCAATCTATTCATTTAGCAGGTACGGACAGGAATTTAGAGATCATTAACTAAATATGTAGTTTATTAAATATTTTTTTATTTTCTGGATTAAAAATAAAACATCTTAAGCTCAGAAAATGACTACATGTTTTCATTCCCATGATCAAACGAAGTTAGTAACTGAACTAGCACTCGGCTTGAGAAAATTAATGGACTAGTCAGTCGTAATTGTGCTCCCAGCCTTAGCTAGCACGCCAGCTTTAGAGGCAATGCTTTGATCACTAGCCTGAACAAAAGCAAAAATCTAAGAGGTCAACCAGTGAAGAGAGCGAGAATTGCCAAATCCACGAGGCTGCTGGCCACAGACACTCCAGAGACCCTAATGACTGGTTTCCTAGAACTAAGTTCCCTCATCAAATCACACCCACCGGTTTCCTGTTAACAAATGTGAGTGCAATTCACAAAGTTAAAGAAGAATCACTTCTTACACAAACGTGAATTATATGAGAGTAGTTCTGAATAAGGGAAAGGGGGAGGGAGAAAAGGAAGGAGAGAGGAAGGAAGAAGGGAGGTTATCTGTGTGGGAATGATGGATGTGAGCATTAAGATGCCACTGTTGCAGCAGGGCCTTATCTTACGACATGCCTGATAACACGGACATCAGTCACTTTTTTCGAGAGATGTCTGCTTGGAAACGGGGTTGGGGTTAAATATATGGACTCAGGTTAAAGTCACAGGAAATTTCTTCTCGCCTCCAAGTCATAAGATGAACATACACTTGCCCCCAAGGCTTTAGAAGAGAGCTAAGGTGAATCTAGGGACCGCTCTGGACAAGAGACAAACAGTTCATGCTGTTTAGAGTTTTGCTTGGTGAGGACCAAGAGGATGAGGCAGAGGAGAAAGCCGCTCCCTGGAGAAGACATGAAGACTGTACTGCTATGCAGAAGTACGTGACTAAAACACCCACCCAGCAGCCATCTTGAGTCATCGCAAGCCCAACTCCACCTTCCTGGCCTCAGAACTGCTATATGTGATCCTTAGCAAATGTTACTGCTTCATAAAAGTTAGGACATCTATTAAACCCTTGCCCCCAAGAGGAAGTTTTCATTCACTTACAATAGAATCCTCTTTCCTTTCATCTCACCACCCAATTTCCTGAGGTTCCCATGTACATTTATCCCCTAACACAACCCCTTCAAACTATAAGATTTCCACTATTCTGGAATAAAAGAAAAAATTTACTTCTATATTAAGAAGTGCATTATAAATCTAAATGGTATATGAGACAATGAGGCTCTGGGAAGCTTTCATACACACACAGTTTATCTGTAAGCAAGAACAAAAAAGAAGTCATATTTAAAACTATAGAACCACTGTGAGGGATTTTCACTGAATCACTCAAGGCCTACACTTGTGTGTGATGTAAGTGCCATCAGCACTGACCCAGGAGACTTCTGGGAAACTCATTCCAAAAGCCAATTCCGGTGATGCAGTCAGAGCAACCAGAATGCATTGCTGGGGGTACAGCACTAGGAAGTGGAGGAGTTCTTTAACCTGATCCAGGGTCAATTCTGAATTAGTCTGGGGACTGTAGAGCCTTCAGTAGCCCAAAAGGAGTTTGAAGAACCAATCTTTGTTGGTCATGACAAATAATGATGATGATGATGATGATGATGATGATGATGATGATGATCATTATTAATAAAGGTGATGAGCCGCCCACTGTGGGGGGGCAGGAGGGCTGGGGAAAGGAACAGAAGCTCTGCCTGCCAATGACCTGGGAATAGAGAAAGATGCAGAGATGGAGCAGAAGGCATCTCACTCTGAACTTCCACTAGGGCAACAGGATGCCCTCTGGCGTTTGTGTCTCCTGAGATACTGAAAAGAAACAGGGAAGTCAGGATATACAGCCTCCCTCAAAGGGTCTGTTCACTTCTACCACCTTCTCCCCGAGTGTCAGCTCCAACCCAGAAGCAAGGCAGCATGTGGGGCATCAGCTTCCTTTTAAAAACAAGTCCAAAATGTTCCGTATCCTACGTCTTTTTTCTCTTCCCTATCTTCGAAATTGGCTCAATTCATAGTATGTATTCCACGAGTCTGGCCCATCGGCCGTTAGGATAAAGAGCAGACCTGGCATGCATTAGAGACATACCTTCAGGAGCTGGGCCTGCAGTGATGACATTGTTAGGGGTGCACAGGGAAGCAAGCTCACAGGGGTCTTTGTGGTGTCCTCTGTGCAGCACAGGGTGATGAGAGAGGAGGACAGAGGCTCAAAGCCAAGAGGACTGGGAAAAGAAAGGAAGAGGAGGCCCCAACACAATCCACAGTTCTGGTGGCCCTCTGAGCACGGAAGGCACGGAGCAGCCAGCCAGGTTAGCACAGGTCAAACAGGTCACACACACTTGCTAAGGTGGGGTGGAGGTGGGGAGGGAGTCGCACACCTTTCCCACTAAAAGTAATAGGGTTCGTATTCTCGTACAGTAAGCGAAGCTTTCCGTGGTTGTGAAGTATGAAAGAATTTCTGGAAACCCTATGCACATACAATTTTAGTAGACACTAGCATGTTTAAAGCTAAGAATGGCATCCTCCCACTACAACTGGAGGCAAAGTATAATATCACAGAGTAGGTCGGCGTCGCAGGATTTGATGCAACGCTAAACTGCAGTCTTCCTCCCGGCAGAGGCTGTTTGACAGCGGTGAGTGTGGGTGAAGAACCGCACAGCCCGCGGCTGAATGCCAGCCCTGCCACTTGGAGTTATTTAACCTCTCTGACAGAGTTTTCTCGTTCTAACTGGTAGAACAACACAAGCCCCTGCCCGAGGAGAAGATCGCTGAACTATCACATGACAGGTCTCAACAGGCATGGCTGAAGACATGCGGAAGCCAGCGCTGGTCATGCTCCAGTACCCGTCTTCCTCCTACCCGGAATCAGCTGCCTGCTCTCCTACAAATACCACACAGCTAGAGCTGACTGAAAAGTTCTCTGCATTTCCTGAGCATAAGCTTTTTGAAAAAGCAAGCTAAGGGGTTGGGGTATAGCGTACATGGATGAGGCCCAGGGTTCTATTATCTAAAACCTTCAAATAAAATGTGGGTGACCCTTGGATGCGAAAAATTGGCGTCTTACATCAATGGGAAAAGATCGTAAGTGAAATAACATATTTCTTTAAATTAATCAACAAACAGCCATTCTCTGGAAAAAGAAGAAGGAAAGAAAGCAGGAAGGTGGGAAAGAAGACAAGAGGGGAAGAAGGAAGTGAGGGAAGAAAGCAAAGGAAAGGAAAAAGGAGGAAGAGCTCTTTCTGTGCATTATGTATTGACTTGTTCGTTTACAATTAGACTTTGCAGTACTAGGGAATGAACTCATAACCCTGAATTGGCCAGGCAAGGGCTTTCAGTGGGAAAGCCCTTGCTTCAACCTATGCTTAGATTGAGAAGTCTTTCTATACTTCCACTTTTTCTTCTCTGGTGTGGGAAGCCCTTCTGTATATGTGTTGTTTTTATTGATTAATGAATTAAAAAACTGCCTTGGCCTGTGATAGGGCAAAAGAGTAGAGTTTGGGGAAAAAGTAAACAGAAGGCTGGGAGAAAGAAGGCAGAATCAGAAGAAGTCATGTAGCCCCACCAGAGACAAATGCAGAATGGAACCTTGCAGGTAAACCACAGCCACGTGGTGATTAATAGAAATGGTTTAAATTAAGATGTAAGAAACTAGCAATACACTTAAGCTAATAGGCCAAGCAGTGATTTAATTAATATAGTTTCTGTGTGATTATTTCAGTTCTGGGCAGCTAGGAACAAACAAGTGATCTCCTACAACAAATTGTCACCCCAACGTGGTCGACTATATCCATGTAAAAATTTGAGAAAGCTTAGAAAGGAATTCTAGACACAAAAGAACAGAGTTAAGCATGGCTTTTGGTGGCCACATTTTTTTTTTTCTAGATGAGTTCAGCTTCTTGGTTTGCCAGGACAAATGGCTCTGACTCTTTTGGGAGGTCTGGCTATGGAGCATTTAAATGGGGTTTGTGAGCATGGCTTAAACTAAACAGACCTCCACCCTGCCATGTTAGACTAGGAGTCAAAAGGCAAAGCAACCTTAGTCTTAGTATGCTTAACATTTTAAGAAGCACTCATTGGCAGAAAAGGATTTCAAATACACAATAGGACAGATTCAGACATAAAAGACCTCTAAACAAGTCACAGTGTGTTTAAAAAATGTATCTAGGCTTGGGAGAGAAAAGAAAAAGGGTAAAGAGACAGTAAATGTACTATAAAAGAGTATACAGGCAGTCATATATTAAAGGAGTAAAGATAATAAGATCAATATTAAACTTGTAGAAAAAGTAATAGATTAAGAAAAATAAGCCATGTAAAGATGAAATATACACAGAGAGTCTGGATTATGTAAATTATTGTGTTTTATTTTTTTAAATTTTTAACTGTGAATAAGCTAGGTACAGAGAGACATTTCATTGTATGGCTGCTAAGCTAAACTAGCACATATATTTTAAAAGTATCATGACTTCAGAATTTGAGTCTAAGGATATGTTGTTTTGGAAAAGAGGTTCTTCTTTTGTTTCCACAAAAGATGAGAACCTATGGATTTCTTCCAGACTAATGTGGTTTAATGGATCAAGATCTTGCTGAAAGGTCACTGTGAACACCCCCAAAATTTACTTTGCCCAACAAAAAGCAGGAAGCAGTTTGAAGAGAGAACTATGCCTGAATTCCCAAATATTGTTTATAAATGTTTGTTTACTTTAAAGGGGCATACTTTGCATTGGTATAGATCTTGGTTTATTGATACAAATTTTATGACAACTTTGTTATATGTATTTCTGCTCTTGATTAAGGTATTATGATTGTGCAGTTCATTTAAAAATGCAATGTATAATTAAGAAATACAAGTTAATAGATAGTCATCTATAATAGTCAAGCTTGTAGTCATGTTATTTATGTTTTCTAGTATTTCAGATGGATAGGTATTCTTTCTATCTTTCAAAGACTACAGAATATGGCATTTAAATGTTTTGAGAACTTAGGACTTTTCAAGACAATGAGACAAAACTGTTTCTGGCAACACCAATAACTTCAAGAAGATGATGGGCATCAAAGATGCTCCTCTTTCCTGGACTGTCTGATGTTATGGCGTATGAACTAGACATGCAGGACAAACAGAGAAATGACTGCTGAACTTTCCTAAAGAAGATGAGTCAGTCGTTCAGTCAGTCAGTCAGTCCCTGCTTCATGAAAGAGTCTGCCAGACACAGGGCACAGAAGGAAGTGACTGACAAACTGCCAATATAGGTGGAACTATCTTTGGAATTTCCTGTTTCATGGAAAAGCTGGCCGGATACTATGGGCCTGTAGGCCCCAATGATACAGAAGAACCGTGGGTAGCTGCACAGGCAGCAAGATATCTCTGTCAATTCTAGAGTTTTAGAAGTTGCTTACAATGTACTTCCTGTTTACTTAGGTAATATATCCTTCTGGAGTCTTTGATGGAGTTGAAGAGTAGATAGTTATAATTATAGTTTTCCTTAGTTTTGATAAAAGATAAAGTAGACATAAACATTGTAACTATAATTCTTGCTTGAGACCTCTCTTGTTATATGTAATTTTACTATGTTAAAGTTAAAACCTTCCTTTTCATTTAAACATAAAAGGGAAAATAGTACGGGAAGTCCTTCTGTATATGTGTTGCTTTTATTGGTTAACAAATAAAGAAACTGTTTTGGCCTGTGATAGGGTAGAATAGAGCTAGGTGGGGGGAAACTAAACTGAATGCTGGGAGAACAAAGGCAGAGTCAGGAGAAGCCATATATAGCCTACTGCTGGAGACAGATGCATCAGAACTTTGCCGGTAGGCCATGACTTCATGGTGATCCACAGATTAATGGAGATGGGTTAGTTTAGGATATAAGAGCAAGCTAGAAATATGCTTAAGCTATAGGCCAAACATTATTGCAAATAATATAGTTTCTAAGCGATTATTTTGTGGTCTGGGCAGCTGGTAACAAACAAGCAGCCTCCTACTACACTTCTCTATCTTTTCAGAAGTAACTTAGTACAATGCAAAGAGTCCTCTTTTCTCTCTTTTAATGTCCAGTCTCTTCCATGCCCAAGTGTTTAAAACTGGCCTTATGCTGACCATCCTTGAGTGTACCAACAAGATAAACTGATGTGGTGGAAGCAGCTACTCCCGGAGCTCAGCCAAAAGCCACAGACAGCACAGTGGCTGCAGGGCTAACACGGGTTCCCAAGCATCTAGGCTTTGTTGCTTTCAATTCCTTCCTCACACTGAAGCCAGTGGCCCTTTCCCAGCTCTGGTTCAAAATTTGTTTATTTTTCTTCTAAATGGAAGCTGAAGTCCTGACCTGTCCATCATGGACATGGGTGCTACCTAGCACCCCCCATGTCCTTCCTCTCTTCCCTTGATCCTAGCTACAATCCTTTAGAAGTCTTAGCTTCATCTTTTGACTTTTCCCCAGTACCGTTTTCTCTCCCAGTTGCTTGTTCACCTTCATGGTCAAAGTCTCCTTTATCATTCCGACTTCAGTCTAGTCCTCAGCTCCCACTTTGCCGAACTTCCTGAAGATGCACCCTTCCCATCTGAATCCTAGGGGTCTACCTGCAGCACCACCGCCGTCTTTACTGTGTGGAACCAGCTATCAAATATAACTGTGCGCACATCACATGCTCTATCAGCCAACGTGTAAGGAATGTGTGACATTTTAATAGAAAATTTTATATCAGCTCTTAAAAAATTAAAATTGTTATAAAATCTGTTTTTCCACGGTGCTTCAAGATAATAGACGAACGCGATCATTTATTGCAGATACCGTGCATTACCATCTAGAAAGTCTTGTCGGTTTCCAAATGACAATGTTGTAATGCTCTAAATGACATTTCCCACTTCCTAGCCCCGTGAATGACCACTGCACCATCAGCAGAGTTGAGAATGGGGTTTTCATTTCCCTGTAAGCTCTGCATCGGCTCGCAAAGATGCAAGGGCGAATGTACAGAATGTGGGAACATCACCTCACCTGGTGAAAAGAAGTTCACAGAAGTGACTCAGTTAAGAACCTTTACGTAATGAAGTTATTTGGTTGACAAGGGGCAGGTTTGACTATAAAAAGGAAACTGATATGCTGACAGCGGAGACCACAGAGGAGCACTGTGAAGAGGGCAGCAAGGACCACAAGCTAAGGAACAGGCCACTGGGAGTCAGGATTACCTTGGTCACAGCCCCATCCGCTCCTTAGCTTTTCCTCACAGTGACAGAACTCATACTGCTGACTCCAGACCCTGAAGAAGACAAGTTCTTTTGTTGAAGTCCCTACATTTGTAGTGTTTCAGCAGTCATAGTAAAGAAACGCCCAAGGGAAACACGAAGTAAACACCAGACCAGAACACAGCGGTACTCAGGGTGACATTCCCTGCCCACGGATCACTGCCCATCATCGGCCACCCAGCATCACACCCCTGCTGCTGCTCTTTGGAGAGTCTTCCTCCAGTCAGAATCAGAAACAAAAGAAAGACACAGAAATCCATGAGCTCACAAGTTCTCAGAATGACTCTGAGGCCGTTCTGGCTTGAGAGCCAGTGAATCCACACTCTTCCTTTGAACTAGGTGATGGCCAGCATGCCAGACTTCTTAAAGGATGAAACAGCTAAACTAAGGGAATATCACTTCTCTGAAAAAATTGCTACGAGAACACAATGTGAAAAACAACAGCCTACCCCAAATGTATGAAAGCACAAATAGCAAAACACCTTCAAGACGACATGAAAGAGCTCCTACTAATTCAGTCTGTCTCATCTGTGGATAAATGTTTGAATTGGAAAAGTCAAGTATGAATCCATTCACTCTGAATCAGGTACTTAGTACAGTAGGGTATTTTTCACCTCGCTGGCAAAAATAGCTTTTTATAAAGAGAGACAGAAATCAGTGCCTTTTCTCACAGTGCCAAAGGGAAGAGGTACATTCTGTACTCCTATCAATTTCCTGGCTAAGAATTTCCATGATGTACATATGAGGATTAATGTTTCAATGGCTGTTTTGTGACACGGGGTTTCATTATGTAGTCCAGGTTGGCTCTGTTTCTGGGTAGCATGTGCTATGTCCAGCTCTCAGTGATATAATAAGAATGTGTTTGCCTGATTGCTCTTTGGGCTGACAAGGGAGGGGGACTTGATTGGGAGAGGGGGAGGGAAAGGGGAGGCGGTGGTGGGGAAGAGACAGAAATCTTTAATTAATTAATAAAGAAATAAATAAATTTAAAAAAGAATGTGTTTTTAAAAAAAAACTCAAATATATGTCAAAAGGAAAACAATAACATTTCCAATATAATTCTGAAAAATACCCATCAGGTGCAACATTTACACTATATTATCCAAAATGCTACCTTGTCAAAGCCAGGTTTCATGCCAAAGCTACTGAATGAACTTGAGAAGAAATGACCATAATGAACCAATGTCAAAGCTTAAATTCCATTTTCATTTTCCACATTCTTATCTAAAGGGCTAATTATTAAATTACGGCAAATAATCAGTAGTTCTATAGTGTTTTCTCTTTCTCTTTGACTCTCTCTCTCTTTCTCTGTGTTGGCAAGGAGTAAACTTGTGGCATTCCATAAGAGCTGTCCCATTTGTTTTGTGAGACAAAACATGAGAGTTTTTCACGTTACCTAGAACTTGCTGACATGGCTAGGCTGTTAGCTAGTGAGTCTCAGGGATCTGTCTCTGCCTCCCCAGCATGAGAATTGTAAGAATACAACATCACATTGGGCTTTTTTCACATGGGTTCTAGACAACGAACTCAGGTCCTCTTGCCTGCATTTTACTGACAAAGCTATCTCTCTAACCCAGGCTGATGTTCAGGATTGTTTGCTCGTTGGAGTATGAGGTCAGATCTGGTCCCCACCTAGATCTGAAGCTTCTACTGAAGGTATTGCAAGCCTTCCAAATACTCGTGAACCTAGCAGATCTAGCTCCTTCCTCTGTCTGCTAATTTGGCTGATGCTGCTGCTCAATGTGAAATTTTCCCCACCCCTGTGACCATAAACGGTCAGGTCATCTTAATAGATAAACCTTAAGCTTTCATTAGATTTAAAAACCTCAAAGGCTCTAATTATACCTTTCCTCTCCTGCACCTTGCACCCTGCCTTCTGAGTGGGTGTGGGGTCATTCGGACAAGCGTGGTCAACCTACCAGAACCACACCTGCTGTGGGACAATGGTCTTGTATTCTGCAAAGATTTGTCACTTGTATTGGTTTAATAAAATGCTGACTGGTCAGTAGCCAGGCAGGAAGTATAGGTAGTATAGGCAACAAGAATAGGAGAATTCTGGGAAAAAGGAAAGGCTCAGTCTGCAGTCATCACACAGACACAGAGGAAGCAAGATGAGAATGCTTTGCTGATAAAAAGGTACCAAGCCACATGGCTAACACAGACAAGAATAATGGGTTAATGTAAGATGTGAGAGTTAGTTAATAAGAAATCCGAGCTAATAGGCCAACCAGTTTATAACTACTGTAGACCTCTGTGTGTTTCTTTGGGACTGACTGGCTGTGGGACCAGGCAGGAAAGAAACCTCATCAACACACACCTCTAAAAATATCTGATTCTTTCTCTCTGAACAGCTGTCCACTGTCAATAGCTCCTCAGTTAGGGGTGGGAACCCATATGTACCTCGCTATCCATGCGGGAATATTAGCTGGCTTGTTCTTCTGTAAGTCTTACATAGGCAAATACAGCTGTTGTGAACTCCTGAGTGTAGAAATTTTCTTGAGACACAAAACATTGTCTCATCTAAGTCCTCCACAGCCTTTGGCTCCTGTAATCTTCCCCCAATCTTCCCTGAACCCTGGAGAGCCTGGAATGTGGTGTGTGTTGGTGTAATGTTTAGCCATAAACAAGACAGCCATAAATCACAACTTCTGACCGCCAAATGTCCGTGCTTACATTTCTAGTTAGCAACCTCTGAGGTCTATTTTATGTGGCAGCTAGGATATTATCAGAAAATGTTTTTTTAAGTTTTATGTTTTTACTGATGTATAACTTAGATAAGCAAACTATATGAACCTAAGGGCTAAGTTGGATGCCCATATACATATGCTTATGAATACACTAAGCCACTATAGCCCTTAGTAAGAATGTCTCCAGGCTGGGAGTGAAGGTCAGGGGCTCTAAGCTTGATCTCCAGTACCAAAGGCAATAACAAAATCCATTTTCAGAACTCACTCTAGCAGATTCCCCAATGCCCCCCCCTTCCAGTGTAATTACTTTTATTAATTAATTTTGCTAACTTTTGTTTCCCATTTACTCACAGATACCTAAATTCCTACAACAAAAGGAATAATCTTATGTTGGACTTTTTGTTAATGAAGCTTCAACAACAGCAATGTTGGCCCCCATAGGGAGTGCATATTCCTCTTCATGTTAATGAAGTAAGGAGTTTAAAAAAAAACATAAACAGTCATTTGTCCGACCTTACAGGGAACAGCAATAGACCGAGGACCTGATGATCTGGGGCTCTCATGGGAACACACAGGTCTCTTGACACAGGTCTCTCGTGGGAACACAGGCTGGTTGGACAGGAATGTCCGATACTCTGATCCACATCAACACTTTGTCCTAAGTACCCCTTCACTCCCCACACATCCAGACAAGACCATGAAAATGAACACAGATGTCACAAGCAGGAGTGTTCTATCACCTTATTTCTCCCAGAAAGCTGATTTTAAGGGAGGTGGGGGGCGGGTCTGGCAGTTTCATTACCATTGTTGAGAATGTTTCAGGCTGATTATCGCGTGTGAAAGCCATTCGCTCTCAGATTTTAGTAAAACACACTTGAATGACAAAGAATGCTTTGTGCGGAATGCAGCGTGTGATTTGCCTGTGTGGCGGGGAGGTCCCTGCTGCGGCTTCACTAACGCAGAGCGGCTGTTGCAGGTGCAAGCTCCGATTCAGAGATCGATACTTCATCTCTAATTACCCGAGCCCTCCTGCGCACTACTGCTTTCCTAGTCCCCATGGAAACGGGACATGAATACTGATGCAATCCAGGCGTCAGGCGCTGCCGCCGGTAGCCAGAGCAGGTCTGCAAAGCCAACTCCGCCACAGCATACAGATGAGGAGTAATAGTTCTCACAATCAAGCTCTGTTCTAGAAGCACGAGACGTCCACGCCTTCAGGGAACTCATGATGAATAGATTTCAATGAGTGCTATTTTGGTAACCTCTGAAATGTACGCGGCTGCCTCTTTCTCTTTCCCTTCAGTCCGGGAGTTTCTACAAGTGGACAGGACACTGAGTGAATTGGAAAGGGACTTAGCCAGAGTCAGGAGTGCTTGGAACAATTACAGAAAACTATGTATCACACTGTAAGGTCAGAGTGGCCATTTGTACTTGGGGATCAAGTAATCCACGACCTTTGGCTCCCCATTGATATTTGTGAAATCCTGCAGTTTTCCTGCTCGGCTGCCTGGAGAAGCTGTCATGAAATGTCATTCTCTCCAGATGTGCCCTGAGTACAATGCAAGACAACTGTGTATGGCAGGGTGCTGTTCCAGGTTCTCTAGAGGACACTTCACTAACCCAAAGAGCAAGTGTTACTGTAACTGAGACAACTATGAGCATCACTGCAGTGCTGGCACAGTCCCTGTATCACCTGAAAATGGGTACTCTCACCCCAAATAGATTCCCCCAAGTGTGCAAAATACTGTTGCTCTAACCAGCTGCTAACTGCAAATAGTATATTAAAGATTTGCTAGTCATATCGTAGGAAGTACATACATGCCATAGGAGAGAAAATACACTGCATAACTGTTTCCTAAGGAGGATGTCTATATACAGTCTGTAGATACTTGAGATGATGCTAGACTTTTTAAACCAAACTTTGTATGGGTGTACAAATGTACGTATAGCCGTGTACATGTGTGTATGTACACATACATGTATGTTTATGCATGGATGCACAATCACATGTGAACATGTATGTAGAGCCTAGAAGTTACCACTGAGTGGCTTCCTTTACCAATTTCCATTTCATTTCTTGAGACACCATCTCTCCCTGAATGTGGAGCTCACTGGTTCAGCTAAAACAGCTAGCTGGACAGTAGGCTCCAGGCTTCCTCCTGTCTTCATGCCTCCAGTGTGGGATTTACTCTGTGTCTGAACATCTTTGTGGGTTCTAAGGATTCAAACCCAAGTCTCCATGACCGGGAAAGAGATATTGCGCTGACTGAGCCACACCTCAGCCCTATGTTAAACCTTAGTTCTTTGCCATTTTAATGGGAAGTCATTTTATAATTACTATTTTCTCATATCAAAATTGTTAACAACTTCATAGTCTTTTATAATATAGTCATTTCATGCTAATTCCTACATCTTAGAGCTCTTGAATAATAATGGAATGAAATATTTTTAGAAACGGTATCCATATTTCTGCTTTTGTAAAAGAACTGGCTCCTTCATTTGCATGTGCTCCTTTATGTATGTAACCAGCAGACAAACACACCAAGACTTGGCTACCTCACTTCATCCACAGCTCCCCCCGGCTTTACTAGGATCTTAAGTACGGCTATTATGGATTTATTTTCAAAGGATTTCATATGCTACCCTACTCACTTGATAGTAATGTAGTGAAACAATTCTGTAGATGTTAAATACTAAGAACATTTTAAGTGGTTTTATTATATGCATATAGACATTGATAATATTTTAAGTGGTTTTTATTATATGCATATAGACATTGATAATATTTTTCATTGTAATTAATAGCTTTACATATTCATATTTGAAGATATTTAAAGTTCTTTCTTCAGCATGAATTTATAGGAATTGAACTTCCAGGTCGAGATTTATGAGCACATTTATAATTACTCTGTATTGCCATGCTGCTTTTTAAGCAGACTGTGTCAATTTACCATAATTTCAGATTCTCCACTGACTTATCAGATGTGAGCTGAAGGTGCTACTTTAGGCCACATGACTGAGGTCAGAGAGAACAATTAAATACCAGAGAGACTGGGTGACTTGCCTAAAGCCAGATAAAGCTGATAAGAGGGAGAATCAGTCATGGGGATGGCAATGGTACCGTGGGGACAGAGTGACTACAGCACCATCTCTGTGCCACACTGCCCTGAGGTTCTCACTCCTTAGGCTCTCCTTGTTGGGAATGTGAGCCACAGCTGCTAAAAAAGGGAAGTGGACTGGGGCGAGCAGAAGACACAGGTTGGATAAAGGCATCTTTTAAGAGTGGTGCAAGGGGAAAGGAAACCGCAGTAGAAGCAGCCCTGAGGTTTGATCGGAAATTTTGCTCCAGAAAGGATGTGAGCCTGTTAGTAAGGCTCCAGGCACGGTTACAGCAAGGTGCCACTGAGTAGGAGGCCCCGGCGGTACATCACATCAATTCTCTTGTTTAGAGGTTACAAAAGATTCAGAATTCCCTGCAAAGCCCAACTGCCAATCAGCAATAATTAGTGCATGCAGGTGTGTCTGGACCACGGTCACGGCAATCAAGGATACCTATGAATAACACTGGGAGGGTTCCGTGGGAGTTGAAGGCGATCACGTTTTCTCATCACCTGACCCGTCCGTGGCTCTGAGCACAAACTTTGTTCATCCCAAGCGGTGTTGCAATGTCAAAGAGCTGAGCAGGCCCACCAGCACCTTCCCAAGCTTCACACACACACTTAAATCAGGGATCTCAGAGAAAGTACTAAGCTCCCATTTTCCAGGAAAAATGAGAGCTCCCCAGAGAAGTTTCAGAGAGCAAAGTGCAGCTGCACCTAGATGGAGATCAAGGTCCTCCTAATTTGGCCAAGCAGAGGCCAGCAATTCAACCTGAACTCTGCCCACCTAAGTGTCCCACCCCGATAAATCTTTGAACTCTTCATCAACCAGGTCAACTGTTAAAAATCAGCACTCACTTGAACTGCTCGCTGTTGAAAAGCTGCTTTCTAACTTTTCTTGGACTCAGCAAATAACTTAAAAACACTTCTAGTTCTGCCTCGGGCACATCAATGGACTCTTCTGAAACTGGTTTTTCTTTCCCCAAATGAGAAATTTAGGCCACTTGATCTTTAAGGTTCCTTCTCCTGATGCTAGTTATCCAAGTGAAGTGCACATAAAAACAAATCGTGTGTGTGTGTGTGTGTGTGAGATGTGTTTACACACACACCTGTCTGACAGCATGCACATGCCAAGTACAAGCATCGTCAGAGGACAACCTCCGGTCCCCACTTTCCAGATTGTTTGATTCAGGGTCTCTTTGTTGCTTGATGCTGCCTGTGTCAGGTAGCTTGCCTGTGAGCCCCTAGGGAGTCATCTGTCTCTGCCTGCCATTGCCCAGTAGCAGCACTGGGAGAATGACCATGCTATACCGAGTCTAGCTTTCTGTCTGTCCTGTGCTTGGCTTTCCTCGGGTCCTTACACTTGTACAGCAAGCACTTTAACCACCAAGACATTATCGACCCAACCTGCCAAGTGTGCTTCTGATACAGCACAGAATGGGCCATTGTCAGCCGGGCGGTGGTGGCGCACGCCTTTAATTCCAGCACTTGGGAGGCAGAGGCAGGCGGATATCTAAGAGTTCGAGACCAGCCTGGTCTACAAGAGCTAGTTCCAGGACAGGCTCCAAAACCACAGAGAAACCCTGTCTCGACAAACCAAAAAAAAAAAAAAAAAAAAAAAAAAAAAAAGAAAAAAAAAAAAAAAAAAAAAAAAAAGAAAAAGAAAGAAAAAAAAAGAATGGGCCTTTGTCAAAGGTAAAGTTAAAATTCAGATTTCCTTAAATAAGTGACTGTATCCAAACAATTTCACAATTTAAAAAAATAACACACACGCACACACAAACTTGTAAATGGATATTTTAATAACTGGTCGAATTTTATTTTCACCTTCACATAGACAAGCAGCTGACAATTCTATTTCAGAAGCATTCCAAGTTGACCAATCAGCAAAGATAACAACTGGAAACACTAGACCAGCATCATAGGCTATGGCCACATGTACCACGAAAGGCAGGGCCATGGTTCGAGTCAGATTCAAGAAATTCAAGGGCATGGGCAACAAGAAGAGTCTGGAAGAGTGCTTTTTAACCGCACGGTTTAGTGGTTAGTCATCAAGTTGATATAATAGAGAGTAGCCAGCAGGTATGCTGGTGTGTGCTGTAGGCATGTGTTCATGCTCATGACTGTGTGCAGGTGCGTCGGCACACATGTCTATATGTATGTGGAGGGCGGTGGCCAATGTCAGGTGTCTTCTGTCCTCCATTTTTTTATTTTAAGACAAGGTCTCCCACTTGGAAGAACCTGGAACTTGCGGATTTGACAAGGCTAGCTGACCAGCAAGCTCCATGGATCCTACCGCTTCTGCCTCTCCAGTGCTGGGATTGCATGGGTGTAGCATCATACATGTCTAGATTTTTATATGGGAGTTGAGGATCCAAACTCAGGTCCTCATACTTATGTGGCAAGCATTTTATTGACTGAGACATTCCCCATAATAATAAAATACAGTGTATTAGCGGAGCACAAGACATAAAGGGGCAACATCGGGAGGTTTAGACTCATTACCCAGATACTGTTCTCAGCTCGGAGCTGCATTGTGCAAACCACACATCTGCTGGCTCCACAGTGCCAGAGTCTTGCCCAGTCTGACCTCTCAGAAACATTATGGCGCTGGGAAGCTGCAGGGGGAGATGGAATTTGGTCTATTCTGTTTTTCTTACAGTTTTTACTATCTTGCCAGTGACACACCTTTACCCCATGAAAACAACAGGGCCAGCTTTCCTCTCGGGGACACCAGCTAGCCAGCATCCCCTCCTTAGAAAGTTTACAGGGCTCCATGTCCTTTTCAGTTCCTTTCCCAAATTCCTTGATCCTGAGTGTTAGTGCTTTCTTGTCATCACTACCTCCAGGGTAGTACTAAGGAAAGGCCAGTCCTTGAGATGTTCTCTATTGATTCACAACGGCAAAGGTATTTACACCAGTGTATACACTAATTAGCATCACTAGCTACGCTGCTTGCAAAGGCAGACGGCTTCAAAAAGGAGCAGTGAGTTGATTCACACCCAGGCTGCAAGCTTCTCATTGCGCGGTGGCGTTGGTTGCTGGCCATTCAGCTGCTTTGATTTACACAGCCTCAGTGGTTCCCCATGAGCAATCATTGTTGTTGTTTTTAAGTATTAACAGTAACTCCTAACATACTTCTTGTGTTTTCTGTCTTTTATCAGGCTTTGATACAGAAGTTAGATATAGTTATTTGTTCAACAGTTTTTCTTTTAGTTATATGCATGCAAGCTTACAAAACGGATCATGATATAAAAATGACATTAAATGGTTGCAAGCCAGAAACAAACTAGCCTAACTTATAAATTCTAGGAAATTCTTTTTATCTGTATCTTAGTAAAATGTGCGTGTGTGTGTGTGTGTGTGTGTGTGTGATTCCTGTGATGTTATATTTAAGACATGGACTTTAAAAATATTTTTAATATTCAGCCAAATAGAAATTTTCATCTAAAAGTGACCAAATCCAAACCAAACAAACAAAACCAATAGTACAGACAGGATATTAGCACTCCATCCTCTTGCCTCAGCCTTCTCAGTGATGGGATTACAAATGTATACTCACGCTGGGCAATGGTTTGGTTTATTTCAGGACCCTAGACAGCATGCCAATTTGTGTGAGTTGGCTGCAGGACTTTGGGGGCAGCCCAGGTAACTCAGAACCTCCTTTTACAAAGGCATTTGTCCCTGCCAGTCACGTGTGAGTGGACCTACCCATGGACTGCACCTAAAGATCAGGAAACAGCCAGACTTGGGCTTACGTCAAACTATTTAGGCATTTCTCATCATAGCAACAGCCGAACACAGCAGTCTACTTAGATGTCTGTAATTTTAGACCGGAGAGGACTCAGTCTCCCTAGAAGATAAGCCACAGCTGATCTGTCTGATCTAAGGAAGGATGGAGGGAAACAGACAGTGGAGATTGCCAAGCATTTTTCTACAAGCCAGGGAATAGTCCAAGCTTTTGATACTGAAATGAAAACTAGTTCATTGCTCAGTGATTCTGAGAATTTTCCTACTACACTATCTGGAAAAAATTGAACACAAAGGTGAACTTGGGCTATTTTAGTAAAATGTATTGACTCTATGTTAAAATATTTACAATATTATGAACTTTTCATCTTAATTTTGCGGTTGCATCCACATTTGTTTCCCTCTTGGTTGGAGACAAGTAAATAATACCGTCTTTTCCAAGTTCATAAAACTATTTAAAATATTTAAGCTTTTAAGTTATTTATACTGGAATAAGGACTTGGTTTAGTCAATTTAGTTGACTTGACCAAAGGAAGAAGTCGTGTGGGAACTGTGCAGCCAGGGAAAGTGAGAGGCCAGGAGTATGACACAGTGGTGGGCACTGAATTTGAGGTTCCCCGTAAGCACACTTTAATGTGACTTTCAGAACATTACCGACCTTCTCTGAATGTGTACTTTCGTGACCATGAAATAGGGGGTTGACAAGGCATTTGCACAGTTCTGCACAGGGTATTTGGACAACATGGATTCAACACACAACTCTGTCTCCCACGATAGCAGCTAAACTGAACAGTTCATCTGAACGAACGCTGTTCAGAAAGCACCAAAGAAAGAACTTCAATACAAGTTTACTCGGCCGGAGCATGTCTTGGTCTTTCGCCGTCTTTAAAGCATTTGTTATGCCCTGAAAGGAAACTAGTCTAAAATGGTGACGTTTCAGGAAAAAAAAAGATCCCAAGCAAACATTCTATTGACAAGTTTCTTTACAGCCTTGTCATGGTCCATTGGCCTTCCACTCTCGGTCCGGTCAGCCTGGACAAAAGGTATTCTCAGGCCATTCAGTCTGTGTAGGGGCAGAATGAACGACAATGAATTAGATCTATGTCAAAGTGCTTCCTGTTCTGGTATCAGATGGCCACACTTACCATGTGGGGGACAATGGAAACTATCCAACAAAAGGAGGGGACAAGAGTGGTCCCGGCTCCCATCATCTCGTCCCTACACCATCAAAACCTCATCAAGCGCAGAAGCAAGCCTGAACCCCCAAACCGTGGGACTGTCAGCAGCTTGACATTCCATGAGGGGCGAATCTGTCACAGCACCTCCAGCTCTCTCTACAGCTATCTTCTCCGAGGAAGCATAAAATGTCTATACTCATTCCACTTTCCTCGCTAAGTCTGAGAACACGAATATAAGGGTTCAGACGAAGCGTTTTCTGCCACGCCTGTTCACTCCAGCTGCAGACTTCTCCACTGTGAGTGCGAAGTTCATCCATCTAAATTTCCTCCGATGGTCCCGGACCGTACGTTCTTATTAAGTGAAAAGAAGCCAACCAGCAAGCACAGTCACCCGAGGAGATGGCAAGCATTGAAAAGAGTATCCTAGGGGGCTTTAACAGGGGGAAGGGACCACTTTTTATAGGAGCGATTCCATCAGCAGACAGTAGCTGATAACTCAGACTTAAAAAACAAAACCGATTTGAAAATGTCACATCAATATTTATAAGCTTTCCTAGGAACTTATGCTACTAGGCCTATATTCTATTTTAGAGATCTTCTATAATTAAAATAAAAAACCACTGATACTACTTTGGAGGTTAACAGTATGAGGTACTTTTAAAATTAACTTCCCATTTTATACCAAGCTACCATTGTTAACGCAGACAAGAACACGAGAGGACAGATCTTTTTGAGTCTTGAACGTAAGCACCCTGATTTATCAGTAACACCAGTAAGGGTGGCGAAGATCAGGCAGAAGGAGACTGTGCCTAACAAAGGATTTCCATACATCAATGGGTCCTACTAGTTCATGCAGCTGTTAGCACCAGCAGTCGGTGCCACCCTGCTATGTAATATGCAAGACTCTAAAAGAACAATCTCTACCAGAGGGGTTACAGTGATGGCACCCACTGCAGCCCCCAGAGTTCTCAGATCATGTGACAGGCAAACGCTGAAGTGCTAGCCTCTTTCACAGAACCAACTGATGTTACAAGTTCTACTGCAAAAAAAAAAAAAAAAAAGCAGTCACTAGACAGAGCACACTGAAGACGCCACATCCTCACCGAGAAACAAAGTTTTTCAGAGCATTTCAGACACATGTCTAGATGAGTCTTGTGTGAACGTTTTCATAAATCAAATTTAAATGTTCAAGTAATTCTTAGGAAAGTTGTTAAAGTATTTAAAATATTGTTATGTATTAAAAATTAGATGTAGACCTATGGGCACATAAGAATTATATGAAATAATTTGACAGTGCCTACCTGTTTCAAGAACCGGACTCCGTAGCTAAATACATACAGGGAAAAGGAAAATCTCCACCTGTAGAAGATTAAAGAAATTAAGGCAATCAGTTTACATATTTCACAGCATACCCGAAATGTGAGGAAAAAGTTATTAAGTTTTCTGTCCCTTTAAACCAAGGAATGGATTTGGTGAAAGTCACTGGCCAAGCATGAACAGCCCTGTGTATGGCTTTAGGAAATAATTATTAGCCATTATTCACAACCTTTCTTTCTCTAAGTTATCAAACTTGCCCAGCTGCCTTTCTTCCTTCCCAACTTCTCAATTTTCTCTGATTGAACCCACATGGAGGGATGAGATTCATCAAATGAAGGTATTAAGTTTTTATTTACAAAAAGCATCCTACCCTAGTACTCAACACCCAAATTTACTTCTTGCATGCAGAAAGTAAAGTGTGTGTGTGCAGGTTCAGGCACACATGGGCACACATGTGTGTACATGTGTTTGTATCTCTGGTCATGTGTGTACTATGTGTGTGTGTATGGCTCCAGTGACAAAACTCAGTCAGCTGAGTTTGTGCCGTAAGCACCTTTTTTCTCGAACCACCTCTCTGGCCTTCCTTGTACTCTCTGAATGTGAATACCATGCTTTTAAAAACTGGGATTCACTCAGCTGTATTCATCAGGTTACTAGGTTGGTGGAACCTTGGATGAGAGCTTGTAGATGAACATACAAGAAGAAATAGACACCTTCATACCATCGGAAGACAAACTGTTTGCAAAGAACCTAAAATATTTTAAGTAAAGCAAGTGACAGATTATAGGAGATGATTAAAGTGATACATAAAATTGTCTGAAAGAAGGAAGAATTGCATTCAGGGAAGGAAGAGTGCTAAGTTTCTAGGAAACTGCTAACAACTGGCTTTGACCACCAACAGACACAAGCATACCCCAGACTCCACAGAGAGAGACATTCTGGGCTGGTCCACTCTCCAATGTTCTGAAATCTAAGGAAGAACTAACTCATTTAGAGAACTTTGAACTTCAGAGTTGAAAGTCTTCAACAAGTAACTCACAAAAACCTGAATTCAGGAAGGAACAACAAAAACCGACAGGAGGAGGACGAATTCAAAAAGTCTCGCAACAAACATGAAAAGCACAGACTCAAGCTTCATGTGGACATCCTCCTGTAAGAATGGACGGCGCACGCACACAGTGTGAACAGCCCAAAGGGACTTCACCCACAGCCACAACCAGTTTCCTTGGTGGCTACGGATGAATGTCTGCCTCTGTGTTTCTATCCATCTTGGGAACAAATTCTACATCAGAACCTAAAACCAAGACTGACATGGGCCATGTTCAGTTACACAATGTTCAGCCTGACCTAATGCTTTGCGATCACCATATTGAATTCCAAATAAGTGTTAGACAATCCCCCATTTTATCTTGAATGAACCCTGCAGATTAGTTAGCTTTGATGAACAACACAGAATCTTTTCATTAGGGGCAAATCTGCTAATATCCCTTGACCTCAGCTCTACCTCAGGGAAGAATAAGTTTATTCCATAATGGTAATCCAAGGATTTTGTCATCTTTAGAGAGACAAGTATTTTAGTCCCTTTCTTTCCCTGTTACACTGAGCCAGTGTACCTCAAGAATTTGCTTGTTTTTCTGGCCTCTGCAGACAACTAAATCTCCAACTGCTCTAGCGAATGATTTATAACAGCTGTCTCAATTCTGACCATTGTTAGCAGGCAATGATCGGACAGCTTATGTACAATAAAAATTTTATAGAAGTCATTGGAATTCTTATCATCATTTATGTGTCTGCATTTTATTCTATCACTAACATGACCCAGTTTTCCTAAGACACGGGCTCTATTACAGGAACACCGATGCCTACCCTATTTGAATAACAAGTTGCAATGAATATTTACAAGGCAGACTTCTTATTTCCACAAAATATCTGCAGGAAGCAAAATTTGCAAACATTTTGCAACATGAAAAAAAATACTCTATCTATGGAGTTTCATATAAGCTACCGTTTTAAATAATTGCTTCAAGCTTGTTTATTGTTCCCAAGACTTTCAACGGAATATCTCTCGGAGGAGATAAGGAACACAACATATAATGGGAAAGCGACCACAAATAGGAAGACATGACTTCCATTCTCCTGCTAGGAGCAGGGAAGGATTCTTATAACAGCAAGAGAATAAAATTAGATTTTAAAAGGGGTTTTAGAGGGCTTAAAGTGATACCGCAGTTAGTAAAGTACTTGCCTAAAATTATGGGGACCTGTGCTTAACACCCAGAACCCATGAAAAAAAATCTGGGCATGGTGTTCTGTGTTTGTGACCCCAGTGCTGGGAAGGCAAAAGCAATGGAATAAACCTCCCAACAAAACTGAAAACCGGAGATGTCTGGATCTTCATGGTCTAGTTTGATCTAGTCTGATTCATCAGCTCCAAGTTGAGGAGAAACTCTACCTCAAAGAGACAGCATCCCTGAGTTTGTCCCCTGCTCCAACCCCCTAAACGCAAACATGTGTTTGCACGACCACCGCCACACACAGACAATTTTTTTTAAGGTAATAGAGAAATAGAGCCGGGCGGTGGTGGCGCACGCCTTTAATCCCAGCACTTGGGAGGCAGAGGCAGGCAGATCTCTGTGAGTTCAAGACCAGCCTGGTCTACAAGAGCTAGTTCCAGGACAGGCTCCAAAACCACAGAGAAACCCTGTCTCGAAAAACCAAAAAAAAAAAGAAAGAAAAGAAATAAAAAAAGAAAATCGAGATAACATTAAACAAATTATGGTCTTTAGAGAAGTAGGAAAGTATCTTTCTGTTTGTACCCCCCTTCCACACTCTTTTTTTAAAAATAATTTCTTTACTTTTTTTTAAACAAACTATCTTTTTTTTTTAATTTTACATACCACCCCCACCCCACATCCACTCCTCAGAGAGGGTGAGGCACATTGCTTTGGGGGAAGGTCCAAGGCCCTCCCTACTCTATCTTGGCTGAGCAAGGTATCCCTCCAAAGAGAACAGGTTCCCAAAAGCCAGTACCAGCAGTAGGGATAAATCCTGGTGCCACTGCCAGTGGCTCACTGTCTGCCCCAGCCATGCAACTGTCAACCACATTCAGAGGGACCAGTTTGGTCCTCTGCTGATCACTTCCCTGTCCAGCTGGAGTTGGTGAGCTCCCATTTGCTCAAGTAAACTGTTTCAGTGGGTGTCCCCATCATGGTCTTGACCTCTTTGTTCTTATTCTCACTCCTCCTACTCTTCAACTGAACTTCGGGAGCTCAGCCCAGTGCTCCACTAAGGGTCTCTGCCTCTGTTTCCATCAGTTGCTGGATGAAGGTTCTATGGTGGCATTTAAGATATTCATCAGTCTGACTACAGGGCAAGGCTAGTTCAGGCACCCTCGCCACTATTGTTTAGGGTCTTAGTTGGGGTCATCCTTGTGGGTTCCTGGGAATTTCTCTAGTATCAAGTTTCTTGCTAGCCCCATAATGGCTCCTTCAATCAATATATCTCTTTCCTTGCTCTCATCTCTGTCCTTTTTCCACCTTGATTATCCTGTTCCCTCAAGTTCTCCTCCCCCTCCCCCTTTTCCCCTCCTCTGTCCCTTCCACTCTTCCTTCTCCCCTGACCCCCATGCTCCCAATTTAGTCAGGTGATCTTGTCTGGTGGATCTATGTATGTTTTTCTTAGGGTTCACCTTGTTACTTAGCTTCTCTAGGATCATGAGCTATAGTCTCAATATTCTTTGCTTTACAGCCAGTTTCCATTTATGAGTGAGTACATACCATGTTCATCTTTCTGGGTCTGGGTTACCTCACTGTTGGCCAACTTGCCCAGAAACCTAGGCTTGATGATACATTTGGGGGCAGCAGGAAAATCCCCCAACTATATCAGTTTGTGACTGCTACTTCCTCTTACAGCTAGAAAGAAAGGGAAGTGTTCTGTACCCTGGTGGTTTCAGATGCAATAAAGATTCTGAGACAAGATGATTTTTGAAAGTGTTGCATGCCAGGAATTGGAGCGCTACCATAGCATATATACATAACAGTGAACAAGGCATTGGAGATAGCTAATTTCTTTGAAAATCTCTCAGTCCACTGAAAACATGTAAAAGCCTACAAATATTAACCCACTACTTCATCAAAGACTTCAAAGAGAATTTTTACTAAGAAACAAAGGGACAGAGAATAGGACCAAGAGCATCTTCTCCTTGAGCAGATCTGGAGAGATCTTTTACAATTAAGCAACAACAATAACAGCTAAATAACCGGCATGAATCTACCAAATGGGACTGAGTGTAGCAAGCAAACAGCATGCTAAATAACCACAGCACACTCTTCAAGACGACTTCCTACAAAAATCAGAAGTCATTTTCCAGAAAATATTTCACATTCTTAATGTGATGAAGAAGACAAGATTTCTAAAAAAAAAAAAAAAACAGAAAGACAAAGGTATAAATCAATTTTTAAGAGCAGCGGGACTAAAAGGAGATTATAGATGAAGAAAACCAAAGAACAGTTGTGCAGACTCTAAAGACAGAGCTGGGAATTACTACCCACACATGAGGAAAGGGGTGAGGATAGAAAGAACAAGAAGCTGTGTTGGTGGGGAAGCCCTGGGGAGAGCTGGGGGAGGGGAAAGAACATGATCAAAATATACTGTATAGAAACGTTAAATACAAAAATTAATTAATTTGAAACAAGATATGCATAGAAGAAATCCAATCAATGAAACAGGTGGTGAACAATCCCAAGAGATCAACAGAGAAAAAAAGGACTATAGATCCAGGGGTCAGGAAAATAATAATCTAATTATATTGGTTTCTAAGGAACTATAAGTAAAAAACTGACATAAAAATAATCATCAATGACACATCTGAAAAGAATATACTAAGAAATAAAGAATCAAATTATGTTCTAAACAAGACCAATTCAAAGCCACATCCAGAACTAAGTTTGAATCCTCGAGTAAAAATGAAGAAGAATCCTTCTGTATTCAGGCAAGAAAACAAAACATATTAACACACAAACAAATCAGATAAAAACAAGTCACCATCAGGGGCACAAATGTCCACACGATCTTTAATTTCTCCTTGACACCAGCCAATGATAAAGATGGTTGAAGAAAGTCACGGCAAGCCGAGGTGCCTTTCATTGGTTAAGCAACTTTAAAAATATTCTCCTAATCAAAGACTGTGAGACTGTGCTACTCTGCAGCCTTCATTAAGTGGTAAGTGCGCTGTTCCGTGTGTAAAATAAACATATGTGGAAGATAAAAATCTCATTTACAATAGTTATTGTATCTTGGCAAATGTAAGATTTTTGTAAATCTATGGCTAAATAAAATACACTATTAAAATTTTAAAAAAAAGTAACTCAGGTCAATTTCAACCCACCAAAACACCAAATATAAATTACGAACTCAAAGAATATAGTTTTAAAATAAAATAGGATGCACAAACTTAGAAATATGCACAATTTCCCTAAATTTCATCAACCTATTAAAGCTATTGTTCTTAAGGGACAATATAAAATATTTAACAATAACCAAGGGATGAATTTTGAGACTGTATTGGTAAAAACAGGGAATGAAAAGCAAAACATTAAATTCATTGTTACAGAGAATACTGTTTTGATAATGAAATATATAACTAATAATATTTTTATAGAATCTTAAATGATGAATCCTCATTAAAAATTGTTAAGCCAAAAATTACGTCTGTGCCTTTATTTATGTAGTGCTAAAGTAGCAGAAGTTGAATTTCTTGCTTTCTTTTTTTTTCTTTTTGGTTTTTTTGAGACAGGGTTTCTCTATAGCTTTGGAGCCTGTCTTGGAACTAGCTCTCACAGACCAGGCTGGCTTTGAACTCACAAAGATCTGCCACCCTCTGCCTCCTGAGTTCTGGGATTAAAGGCGTGCGCCACCAAAGCCTGGCTGGATTTCTTATTTGTTTACTTTTTTAAGGTAAAGCAAGAACTCCCAGCGATAAGGAAGCAGACACTTGGACAGACTCCATTATTAGCTCTCTATTGGGACCCTTTGTTGGCAACAGAGTGTTTGGTGCCAGCCACACCATTGGTAAAAGATAAAACCAGGATACAAATTCAGCATTTCCTCCAGAGGCTTCTCTCAAATTCTGCAGAATTAGCGCCCACTGCAGTACAAGGAGACAGCACAAAGTGACAATCAGAAAGGAGAGTTAAGATTGTCACTAGCCTGTGACTGTCCCTTGGGGTGACCATACAAATTTCATTCTACTTAATGAACACGGTGATGTCTATTTTTCCTCCTTCTTTAAGCCACAACCATATCTTCTCCTCCATCCAATCTGACTTTTCATAATCTTTCTGAACTTCCTTCCCGTCTCTACCTACCAAGGCTCTTTCTTGTCCCTAAAGCGTGTTGACTTAGCCATAATAAATCCTTTAAGTGTCTAATTCCTAATTGGATCTTCCCTGTCGGAGGGAGAATTTTTGTATCTTAAATCTTCTGCCCAGGACTAGCTCTTCAGCAGCTGTGCTCACACACACGGATGGGACACCGTCTCCATGATTCTCACACAGTCTGGAACCAGTGGCACAGCAAATGTACCTCCTGGCCTGAAACTGAAGACGGGAAGGAGTGTTTCTATGGGTGGGAATGAGAAGGAAATGAGGCAATCGTCAGGAGTAGATGGACAGCCATGGGACACGAGGCACATGTTAAAGAATGACTTGTAATGCAGTGTTTAGCAGTTGTCATGTGTCATCCAACAAGTAATTCCTAATTAACTTTTATGACTCACTGTATCTCAGTGCCAGTGGCTACAAAACTCTACCTCATCAGAATGTGGTTCCTGGGCAGCTGTGTCCCATTGCACGTGGAGAAGACATGATGATAGAGCAAGCCTTCATTCTTCTTAAGTGGTTGAGCAGTAGGTCATGTCAAGGACAGACGCTCTTGCCTTTTTAACTTTAGGCATCCAGATCTGTTTGTAACCACATGCGATTGTGACTACACTATAGCCATACATTTTACAAACAGCGCCAGGACTGCTCAGAATAAAATTCAGTGAGACAGTGAGGATCCACGGCCAGGGGTGCTCTAAGCAAGAAAGGCACGTGAATTCATGGGCTACTGAGTTTGTCCAGACAGACAAAAGGAGTTGTTGATGCTCAGGGTTTCCATGGGTAACAGCTCACTCTTGCTTTCTAATGATCTAATGAATTCCTGCTCCGTTATCAGAAAAATGATCCCGTAACTAAATTGGGGAGATCAAGTCAAAGAAATTTTACCTGTAATTGTACAAATGACCAGATGGACATTCCTTAAAGATTTATTAAAGAACAAGAATATCTCACGTGAGTATGAATATTTACAGTCTCCCCTCTAGGGGACCGACAATTTACAAAGCTGATTCTCGACAGACGATGACTCTAAGTTCATCTATTCGCATCTTAAATCTGTGCTTCTAGCTTCTATCAAACGGTGATTGGTGATTTGTATTTCAAGGTCATCCTGCTACAGTGTCTCTAAGAAAATCTTGTTAAGGTGGAGATGGCACCATAGTGTATCCCTTCTATAGGTGAGCTAGGTAAGGAAGGGTTAGTGAGGCAGAGAGGGACGGGTTGGATAGGAAATGCAGAGAAGGTTCCAATGGGCTCTGAGTTTCCAGGGCCTAAGTCTTCTTAAGACTATGTCAGTAACACAGAGCAGGACAACAGACAGGATACTAACAGCTCCCAACACCAGGAAGTGGGGCTGTTACTAACAGCATTAAAGGTCCTTACTTCAAATCATATAGTAGTAAAGAAAGAATTAATGCAGATGGGAGCTGAGGGTAACAGGGCCCTTCCTAGTAGCATCTGAAACCTGACGAAAATGTAAAGCTACAGGATGTGCTATATAATTTTATATATATACACCTGTAAACCTGTATTGTAATACACTTCCTTTTTAGTACAAAGGATAAAAAGTATATCAATGAATAACAAAAAGAATTATTACAAAATATCTATCATATTGCCAACGTTTTGACATAAATTTATCTTTTGCAGCCATGCTCATGTTTTAAATCTATATTAAAAACACTTTCTTTTTTATTGTTGCTTTAAAACATTAGTTAAAACATAATCACTTCGTTTTCTCCTTCCCTCTCCTTCCCTGTACCCCTTCCGCATCTGCCCCTCCCCAGCTCTCTCCCAAAGTCACAGCTTCCTCTTCTTCAACCACTGTGGTTACACACACATATAAATACAGCCTAATGAGCTCGTTCAGTGTTGCCTGCATGGACATATTTCTGGGGCTGACCACTTGGGACTGGATACCAATCAGGGGCCTCAGCCGTGGGCCCTAGCTCTCTGTTCATGTTTTGTTTAGGCAGTTAGGTTGTTGAGATTTCATGGGTGTAGCTTCCTGGTGGTCATACACACACACACACACACACACACACACACACACACACACATATATACATACATACATACACACACACACATATATGTAATCTGAAGATGTACAAAGAAGGGAGCGATGATACAGGAAATGGGTGTATGAGTACCGTCAGGAGTTACAGCTAGAGCTTCTAGCAGATCAGACACGCAAGAGCATTTTAAGCGATGCTAGATCAACGTGAAAATAAATGAATAACCCAAGCACTCACTGTTTCCCTATAACATACATGTTATGTGCCCCAAACAAGCAGAATCCTACAGCAAATGGAATCTCCCGCGGTTCCTTGTTCGCACATGTGGAACATAGCGGGTAGTAGAGTAAAAACACACTCTTTTACTCCTGAATGAGTGAGCACAGAGCAGCTTCCCGCGGCTCTAAAAGCTTTTTGATCTGCCAGCTCGGGTTAATCAGGGCAGGACTGCCAAAGGAGATAGGCAGAGTAGATTTTTCTAAAACCCACCCAAGAGAGTAGGGCTTCTTGCTAAAGGGGTAAATAATTAAAGCCTGCAGTGTTCTGTGAAGTGGTTTCTAACTCTAAAATCTGGCCTGTGTGTAGCCAGAGTCCTAGGGGAAGGAACGGGAGACAGCTAAAGGGTCAGTTCTGGCATTGCTGACTTCCAGGAAGCAAATCCCACCGTTGCGCTCCTAATTGTGGTCTCCAGTAGCCCATTCTGTACGGCCTTTGAAATACCAGTTCTCGCTTACTGCTCCCTTGACCTCCATCTTTGTTTAAATCCTACCTCCCCTACAGGGAAGTCTGCTACAGGACCTTCCTGCTCTTGATGCCTGTGCCCCGCCCTGACCCTGACTCTGAGGAGGTTTGCAGGATTATTGTTTTGTTACCAATCATGCAACATTCTTTTATTTTAAAATATTTTTATTTTTTAAATTGAAATATAATAATTGCATCATTTCTTCCCTTCCCTCCAACGCCTCCCAGACACCCTCCTTGCTCTCTCAAATTCATGGCTTCTTTTTCTTTAATTGTAGACATTCTTAAGTATGTAAATTCAACCTGCTTGGTCGGTACAATGCTATTTGTATGTATATGTTATACATATGTATATGATTTCAGAACTGACCACTTGGTACTGAATAACTAGTCTTCTCTGAGGAAGACTATTTTTTTTCCCACAGTCAGCCCTCCCTAGTTGCCTGCAGTGTTTTTTTTTTGGGGGGGGGCAGGGTTAGGGCATCAGGAATGGATCTGAGGCCCCATGAGATTCCTTCCATTTTAGCATGTCTGCTGGTGTCGTCCTTTTTCAGGGCTTTAAATCTGCATTCTTACCACCAAAAGTCAAGAGCAGACAGAGCCACTACCAAGTGTGTTCTTATATAAAATTCCACTTATCCATGCAGAACTATTCTCTCAGTTTGTTCTCTTCCCTTAGATCAATGCGGAAATGTGGCACAGTGAGCAACCACGGCACAACTACAGGAACTGGGAGCCAAACTCAGGATGTCGTCTGCAAGGTCTGACGCTGAAGTCTGCATTTTCTGTGTGATAGCTAACGAGAACTACCTACCAACCAAGGAAGACTGGATAAGCAAAGGAGGTAGGGTCTTTTAAAATAGTACTAATGGATGTTACCAGACACATGAAATTCAAAAGCATCATGATGGGTAAAAGAAGTCGGCATGCAAAGCCATATATTGGATAATTCTAATTATACGCAATATTCAGGAAAGGTAGATTTATGGAGAGAATAAGATAGGTCGGTGATTCCCGGAACTAGCAGCCGAAGTTGACATGAGTGATAGCAAATGGGGCCAATTTATATTTTCTGGGTACTGGTTCAGAACTGGATAGTGTTCCAAGACTGGTATAACACTGACAGTTTGCCAAAATTCACTGAATTGTACTCTCAAGACAGATGGATTCCATGCTATGTAAATTATGTCTTAACAAATAGGTTAAAACAAACAAGCAAGCAGGCAAACCGCACTGCCTCTGCCCCTGGCTCGGTGCCCATTCTGCCCATTCTTGCAGGCTGAGGTCTCCTATTCTGGCTGTCTACAGCTGTTCTACTTGCTTCTCTGGGGAATCAGCTCATGACTCAGGCTCTCTCTTGGATATATTCCATATTATCCTGGGTTCTTTAGAGGAACAGAACTAATAGAAGGAAAAAAATGTGTATCAAAAGGGGACTTTTTTTTTTTTGTTGTTGAGAGACCGTGGTCCAGCTAGTCCAACAAGGTCTGATGAAAAGGCCAAGATTCTGATAGTTGTTTAGTCAAAGGGGCTGAGTGTTTCAGCCATTCTTCAAACTACATGGAAATTCCAGGGAATTAGGTTCGAACACTAGTGAAGGAATGCCTCCGCGGCAGGATAGATGAACTTGAAAGTGAGGGCAAGTGGGCAACGTGCGAAAGCTTCCTTCTTCCATGGTGTTACACGTGGGCTGCCACCAAGGGGTGTGGCTTAGTGTAGGGTAGCTCCCAATTTGATTTACTATAACTTTGGGATTTTAAAGGGTCCTGGAAGTCAAAGGGAGATGTTTATTAAACCTGCATTTGTGAAGATGAATTTGTACATGTTCCAAGGTCACAGAAGATCTCTAGAAATCTAATGTACTTGAATGTATGTAATCAGTTGCAATTCTACTATAATGTTACCACATACTTCAAAAATAACCAAATTAACTTTTCTGATCCCCTTAGAGAAGAAACAGAATTACGTAAAGCACTTTATTTATGTCAAAACTACTATGCAAAATGAAATTTGTTTTGCTCTTAGCTTACATGTGTGTTTATGTGTATGCATATGTTTCCCTTTTAAAACCTAACAGCTTTTTCTTTGCAATTTTGTTTCACGTCTCTATATAGTGACAGTTTGTCACATTCCCACCACCCTGACACATCAAAAGCCTTTTAGTTTTACTTCTGACTCTCGATCAATAAAATTCTGATAGCAAGACCTATATATAGATTTGGATACAGCCTATGGACCAAAGCAAACAAAACAAAACAAAGAAAGACAACCTACTGACTAGATCATTTGTTTATTCTCTGTTTCTTAATCTAGCCTGCAGTTCCGATCACAGGACTCCTTGCTCTCAGTTCCAGTGGCATCCATGTCCTGATGGCCATGACTTTGGGAGGTGGATAATGTCAACAGCTGCCGCCTCGCTCCTTCACGAAAGCTAAATTGTCAATCAGGTCTGTCACAGGCAACTGTGATAGAACAGGAACCTTCCAAAATGGCAATGTACCAACTAGGCCCCATGCCATGGAATAGCTGCTGAGAAGGCGGTTTCTCAGATATTGGAGGACAGTCCATCATCCCACAGAGAACTCACGCCATTCAGTACACCCGTTGGACACATTTCACTTCCTATTTTTCAGGATGAACCACAATCAGTCCAAACATCACGGTATTACAAACATCACCTAGCCATTCATAGGCAAAGTCTAAGGAGCAGCAGCTAAGAGAGAGGGAGCGCAAGAACTCTGCGTTTCTTTTTCCCTCGATAGCATGGAAGGTCATAGCCATGGTTTTCTACAAAGAACATTAAAGACGGGTATGAGGATATCCAGTCCCTGTAAATTAGTTTAAGGAAAACATTATATTCACAAAACAGCAGTTTATAGGATGGCTTAGAAGTGCAGCGTGTTTCATTATGATTTATTGCCTTCATCATGTCAAAAAATTTCCCAAAATATGTTTATGTAGAAAGAAAATGAATGGAAACCTATACAGAGAGGGGCGGGGCTGCAGATAAAGTACTGTCTGCGTCCCAAACAGTGGTCACCAAGGTCAAACCCTAGCCTCCATCCTTCTACGCAAGCACAACGCTGAACGTCAGAAGACCGGGCTCCCCATCCTTGATGCCAGCTGCTAAGATGAATGGTTCACGTGAACGGTCTCCATCAACCACACTGCTGCAGATGCTCATTCTCTCCTCTCCCCCAGCAGCAAACAACACGCATGGATGAGTACTTTAAGTTTCGAACACCAGCACTGAGGCTTTACGTAGTTATCTGATGTTCTTTATCGAATGTCTAGGTGGATAAGACAACTTGACCTTGGTACTTTTTATTCACTGAAATTACAAACACTGAATTGAAGTTATTCCTTCTAGCAATGGGGTAATGACTTTTACACTTAGTAATCAGGTAGATACGGGAAGATAGTGAAGTTCTAAATCCAATGGAAGACACATAACTCATGTATGTTTTGGCTGCACTTACACACATATCTTTAAATAATTCTGTTTACTATTATTCAACTTTTCTGTGTCACTTGATCTGAAAAAGAATGAAAATCAGTTCCCTTGTATTTTGTGAATGAAAATGACGTTCAGTGCTTGTGTTGTACAGTTGGCAACCACCGCCTTTGTATCACCAATATCACTATTAAAACAAGTACACAGCACGCTCAAACACACCCGGAACCCTGTGCAACCTCTCCAACTTGGCATTTCTTTTAAATTGCATGTCATCTCGTGGTGCAGAAAAGAAAGGTAGTTTTCCTTCATTTGTGTTTTCTTCTCTAGAAGTCATTTAAAATGTTCTGTTTCATCAGTATGGCTATAGGATAGGGTCATTTCAGGTTCTCTGTCCTCAGCTGCCCCAGGAACTAACTGGGGACATCGCCCTGGGCACCTGGGAGCACCAAATCTCTTGCCAACCCTAAGATGGCTCCCTTAATTAAGATGTGTGCTTCCCTGCTCCCCTATCCAACCTTCCTTTATCCCAAACATCCCGTTTCCCAAATTCCCCCCAACCTCCCCTTCTCACTTTTCTCTCCCCATCTCCCCTTACCTCCCTCCCACCCCACCCCCAAGATCCCATTTTTTTGCCCGGCAATCTTGTCTACTTCCCATAATCAGGAGGATAGCTATATGTTTTTCTTTGGGATCACCTTCTTATTTAGCTTCTTTAGGAGATCAAATTATAGACTCACTGACCTTTATCTCTAGAAACCAATTATGAGTGAGTACATCCCATGTTCATCTTTTTGGGTCTGGGTTACCTCACTCAGGATAGTGTTTTCTATTTCCATCCATTTGCATGCAAAATTCGAGAAGTCATTGTTTTTTACCGCTGAGTAGTATTCTAATGTGTATATATTCCACACTTTCTTCATCCATTCTTCCATTGAAGGACATCTAGGTTGTTTCCAGGTTCTGGCTATTACAAATAATGCTGCTATGAACATAGTTGAACAAATGCCCCTGTCATATGATCGGGCATCTCTTGGGTATATTCCCAAGAGTGGCATTGCTGGGTCCAGGGGTAGGTTGATCCCGAATTTCCTGAGAAACCGCCACACTGCTTTCCAAAGTGGTTGCACAAGTTTGCATTCCCACCAGCAATGGATGAGGGTACCCCTTTCTCCACAACCTCTCCAGCAAAGGCTATCATTGGTGTTTTTGATTTTAGCCATTCAGTGGGGCTGATCTATTGTGAGCTCACCAAGGCCAGCTGGACTGCGACTGAAAAAGCATGGGATAAAACCGGACTCTCTGAATATGGCGGACAATGAGGGCTGCTGAGAAGCCAAGGACAATGCCACTGGGTTTTGATACTACTTCATGTTCTGGCTTTATGGGAGCCTAGCCAGTTTGGATGTCCACCTTCCTAGACCAGGATGGAGCGGGGAGGACTTTGGACTTTCCACAGGGCAGGGAACCCTGACTGCCCCTCAGACTGGAGAGGGAGGGGGAGAGGAGAGGGAGGAGGGGGGAAAAGGGAGACGGGGAGGGAAATGGGAGGCGGGGAGGAGGCGGAAAATTTTTTTTTCAATAAAAAATTATATTTAAAAAAATGTTCTGTTTCTACATTTCCAACCTCAAACTTGCATGTGAATTTAAATTTGTGAACTGAACTTGGTTTTTAAACGTAGGAAGTTGAGGCCAAGGAACTGGCCTTCAGAAGTATCAATTTCTTACTCTACAGACAGGAGAGTGAGAGTGTGGGGAGGGCTTGTCTTGGGAAATGAACAGGAATCCACCATGGTCTCTGTCTTTAGAAAGGAGAGGGACACAAGCAACCAACAGAGGAACACATAAAACTATCAGTAAATATAATCATGAAGTCATGATTTAGCATCCTGGAAAGAAACCAGTCTTTGCATCGAGAGTCATAATTACATTGAGGCTGGCTCGAAATGATTTCCCAGAGTAGGCTGTAAGTATCTGTGGAAGATGCCGGAGGGCTGCTGCTGTTTCCTCCTGCCTTCCTGGGTGGTAAGAGACAGCCACCTGCTCCGTCAGCTGACGTGGGTATGCCATGCCTCTCCGCAGAGGACAATGCACCCAGCTAATTTGCCTAGCTGAATCATAGCGTGTAGGCTGATGTGTGACCAGTGCTGGGCGGTGGGGACGCGGAGGAAACTGACAAAGGAAGAGCAAACTCCTCAGTTACCATTCTGTGTGTGCTCAGGAAGTTAAGAGAAACTAACCTGGGGAGTCTGTTTGGAGGCGATGCTAACAGGTACACTGAAGTTATTTTGTAGAATATTGGAAGAGATGGGGGGGTAGCTAACTACCCACTGCTATAGAAATGCAAAAAGTAGACATACATAACTATTATTAATATGTGACCATTACAAAAATACCACATTCTGCTAGATAAAAAAAAACAACCCTTGAGAGATGAATTTTAATAGCTTCCAGTTAACAAGTAAGATGAAATAAATATACAGATAACCACAGCTCTAGATGGCATGTGAGAAAGATGCCAGCCACCAAGCTGCCTCTGGGTCCCAGAGAATCTGACGCCAGGTGGTAGAACAAAGTTCTCCTGAGTTCTGGGGAGGTATGTAAAGGATCCGGAGCAACACTGTAGCAATCTGGAAGGCCCTTTCCTTTGCTCTAAGAGAGTTATAACAATTTCCTAATTCTAATTCATATTGAGGAGTTGGGTGAGTAACCGAGGCTAGGCAGGCACAGGGTCAATTAAAATGTTTATGATGTTTACAATGAAATGGCAGAAAGGGTGTTTTGATTAAAGTTTCTATTGCTGTGTTAAAACACCATGGCCAAAATCTACTCGGGGAGGAAAGGGTCTATTTCACCTTATAGCTTCTAAGTCCATCATCTAGAGAAGTCAGGGCAGTAACTCAAGGCAGGAACCTGGAGACAGGGTATTGATGCAGAGGCGATGGAGGAGTACTGCTTACTGGCTTGCTCTCCACAGTTTTCTCAGCTTTCTTCCTTACAGACACCAGGACTGCCTTCCAGGGAAGAAGCCACCCACAATGGGCAGGACTTCCCACATCAATCACCAGTTAAGAAAATGCAGTACAGACTTGCCTACAGGCAGATGTCATGGAGGCATTTTCTCAATGGGGAGAGTCCTTCTTCCCAAATTACTCTAGCTTGTGTCAAGGCGAAATAAAACTAGACAAGACAGAGAAGCTACTCAAGTGTGCAGCCTTCTAAGCGTAAGTGACGCTAGATAAGGTAGCTCAAGGCTGTAAGCAATGGTGCGTCTCTACAACCAGGCAAATGAGTCTTGGGCTCTGCCAGGTCCAACCAGGCTTTATCCCAGGGGGAGCTGAGCACAAAACCTATTCTAGTCCCACATTTTTTTCTACATATCTGAAAAATCTTATTAATAGTGACAAAACTTTGAAAAGTTAATTATTATCTATAAAAATGCAAACATCCTGAGCCAAACCACATATTAAAACATTATTAACAATTAAACTCTTGTTAAATTAATTTACCAGGAAGCCAGAAGTAGGCCTTTGAAGATACAGACGGTTTGCTGGAGGAGAAGAGGGGAAAAAGCCGTGCCCCATCTCAAAGCCAGCTTCCTGATTGCAAGAGGGTTCTAAGGGGAGCTTAAGACGCAATGGCTTCTCTGTATGTCAAATCAAATTCGGCGCTGCAGAAGTAATGGATTAGATGGTTTCCTTCTTTCAAAAGTCCCTTGAAGGAAATAACTTTCCTTTAAATCAGAGAATCAAAGTGCCATATAAAGTTTACAGGCACAGCTGGAAAGTGCCACGTTTAGGGATGGGCTGCTGTGCAGGGATGAAATGCTTGCCAACGATGTCTGAGGCCCTAGGTTCAATTCCCCAAACCCCAACAAGTGTCACCAGTCCCTTAACCTCCGGGAAAGCTCCTACCTGTGTATCACCAGCTCTACTTCCTGCTTGTACTGAGGATCCAACAGTTATATCAGTGATGCTTAATTAATTCACCTAAAACCTGCCAATCAGCTAGCAGACATGAAACTGGAGACAACCACTAACAGCAGTCCTTAGCACCAAGTCTTCAAGCACATAGAAACCTTTATACGGGCCTCAAACAACGGTGCACCAACGTCAAACAAATGTCAACAAGCTATCTCTTCCCAGAGTTATCGACCAAGAACAACGTTTGTTTTCTTCTTCTTCTTCTTTTTAATCTGAAAAGATACTTTTTAGGGGAGGGGCAGCCACTAACCTGTGTACTGGCAGGAATCTCTCAGAACAGGAGAATAAACTCCAGAAGCTCACAGTTGGATTTGCTCTGGCAATGATTATTTTTTTTAATGATTATTTTCAAATATAGAGATATTTTCTTTGTTGGTAACTGCCTCCAACTACATTCTCACCGTGGGAAAGCGTGAAAGCTCCGAGGGGGAAATGCAGAAAGGCCAAGCATGTATCGTCCTTCTTTATAAAACAATGACCCATAAGAAGCACCCCTAGGCTCCTACTTCTAAGCCACGTTTGTAATTGTCTTCCATGTCTAGGAGGGAATGGGAATGAAAGAAAATCAGAGAACAGGAAGCAAGAAAAGTTGGGGGAGACCCACTAGTACGCCTCCTCTTCCCAAACAAGTAGCCGGGTTCCTGTTTGCTCACTTCTACAAAGTGACTTCTCGGCCAATCTGCTTAGTCTCTCAGAGCCTCAGTTTCCCCGTGTTACAAAGGGGAAGGGAAGTAAAAAGAAATAGATAGAGGGTAAGAAGGAAATCCGTCTACTATCCCATTCTGTACCTGAGGTATTGTGGTTAGAATTTGATAGCGCTTACAAAAGAAGCCTTGGAAATTACAGAGCTTTACAATGTCAGATGCTGCTATTACAACCTGCTCACTTAACTCCCTGTGGCCTCTTTAGGCACGTGTTTCTCTGTTCCTGAGGCAGCAAAGGATATCAAGGGAAGTAGGCTATCATGGCCTGGTCCCAGGACAACTCTTGTCCACCACACACCTCCCTTCCTGAAACCTAATAGATTCTCCAATTTGAACCAAAAAGTTCAAATTCTGAATTAATTGTTCAATGTCACGTGAGTGTGCCACTTAATATCACTTTACACGGGAATTAAGATACAATGATTTAAGGATATTGCTCTATTGGAGAACATAAGATTAATAAAAACCTAGCAGGGAGGGTCATGAGTTCGTCTTTCTGTAGTGGCTGAGAAATTAAGATCTCTTTTTCATTAATCCTGTAGCTGTATTTCCTATGATTCTCCAAGTGCCACATATTATCTACAAAGGCTTTACATGTATGAAAAGGGCATCAGCAGTCTATTAAACCCCACCCCCATTATTTTAATAAAAATTTGATTATGCCAGGTAACATCTCCGAAAGTCATGAATGTCTGGTAAGAAAATAAACATTCTCCAGTGCGCGGAGGGAGAGAAAAAGAAAACCCTTTGTTAATTACTGCGGTACGAGTAACCGGGGGTTTCTTTCCTCCTCTGCAAAGGGAAGAGGCTGTCCCACACTCAAGTCCTTACACAGTCTCTCATTTACAATGTTCTCTCTCGGGAGCTTTATTCCGAACAAAGAAGCATTCTTTCAACGAAGCCACTCAACCTCTTCAATCAAGGCTAGTTTGTGATGCTTAGGATGGTCAGCTGATACAATCAGCTATTTTAAGAAAGCAAAGGCATTCTAGCAACAACAGCCACGAAGCGCTTGGCTATTCCGGGGTCATGACCAGGGAGCTGCTCATATCAGACATGATTATAAACAGCCTTTTAAGAAACCCTCTAATGAGGAGTTCAGTGAGGAAAAGAGTCACAGCTTAGAGACTGCCAGTGTGGATCTACAGGAGAAGGAGAAACGCAAAGCATGGAAGAGGCAAAGGAGCGCTGGGCGTGAGATAAAACTTCATAAAACAACTCCAAAAATGGATACCAAACACAACTTAAATCGGGTGAAAGAACAAAGTCTAGTGCTTTTCTTCTGGATGATTCTGAAGTTTCTCCATCACAGTCAAAGACAGACTGCAAATGCAGAGCGCCAGCAAGTGACTTCATGAAAGTAAACGAGCAAGCATTCCTATAGAAGCACACAATTAATATAACTAACATATAATCGTTGTTATTTCATCTTCCAAGTGGACACATAAGAGGTGTGGATGTAGCTCAGTTGATAGAAGGCTTGCCTGGCATGCACAAGGCCCTGGGTTCAATGCTTAGTGCTGCACAAACCAGCCATGGTGGTGTAAGCCTATGGTCCCAGCCCTCAGGAGGTAGAGGTGGGAGGATAAGAAATTCAAAATGATACTCAACTACATAGCAAGTCTGAAGCCAGCCTGAGCTCCATGCAACCTGGTCTCCAAAGGGTTGGCCCAGAATGGTTTTCACTGGGAAACAGAAGACTTGCCTTATACAGGAAGGTACCCTACCTTCACCTGTCTTTGGTGGGTAGCAGCTGAGAAAGGAGAAGCTAAGCTAGCGATATGTAAAAGTGAGCCAGAGGAATGTCAGAAAGCTGCCTCAAGGCTCAGCTCCTAGAGTTCTGAACTGGGAAGAACACACGGAACCAACCTGCACTTCAAGCAAACAGACAACTGTACTAACTTCGGAGTCTATGCTCTGAGCTTCAAATTGAGTGTGCCAAAAAAGAGGTGGGGCCCTAAGGCAACACTTCAGTGCTTGCGGCAAGGAATCAAGTCATTGGGGAGAATGAGGAGTCTCTTGCAACACCACTTTCCTCCCCCAATGCTGTCCCGCCAGGCCATCCTTTCACATCCACTTGAACAGAACATTCTGGAAATAACCAAGAAGTCAAATTAAAAAAAAAAAAAAGACCCGTGATAACAAACTGTTCCCCCTTAATCTAGTCTCTACCCTCTAAGCTACCGTTGCATTTACTCCTGTAATCACCCATGATCAGCGCGCCCTCGGTGAGGACCTAGGGCAGGCCCACCTTTTACAGTTCACCTAACATCTTTCCACTGTGGCTCCAAAGCAGAACCCAAGCCCACTGGTCAGATGCCTGAGCATATGAAAAATAGTGAGCATTGTCAACTCTCGTGGTAATAACTTTAAAAGTCTTTACTTTAGAAAAAAATATGGAGTTCACTTAACTCTACTTATACAATCAAGTCTGCCACACACACAGAGTCCAACAAATTCTTCTCTTTTATACGTATATACACATATATACAATATATCTGTACATATATACACACATAGAGTGCGCATACATATGTCAACACTAGATCATATCTGCTGTCTGTTAAAGAAAAGGTGGAGATAGTATCAGTTCAGACCATTTAAACTCTCTCGTTGCAATATATCTGAACATACAATGATGTCAAGTGACAGGTGAAGCCATAATAAGCACTATCAGCCTTATATTAAATTGGGATTAACATCATAATGTTGGGACTCACTCAAATCTGTCGAATAAAACTGATACTAGAAATAATCCAAAGAGGTGGAGGATGAGGAGGTGTGCTGCAAAAAGATGTCTTCTGGATATGATATGGGTGTAGTACTCGTAAATTCAGTGTGGCTGCTGTTACCTGAACAAGATTAGGACTGTCAATACATGAACGAACATGGATCGAGGGGAGGCTCAGGAGGACCCACAGGTCTCCCCGAGGGACTGCTGGAAGTCAGCGGTTACTGGGAGAGGAAATGCCACCATTTCACCTGCAGTATCGCCTCTGAAGACTTCCTCCTGCTTTGGGAAAAAACTTCCCACCTGTGCTCCTGGAATTCTAATTAAACTCACTGGATCTCACACACACACACACACACACACACACACACACACACACACACACACACACGAAAGCAACGGGAAAGCAGAGGAGGGGCGCCCAGGGAAGAAGCATGGTTTCAGTGGAACGTAGAACGAGAGAGGGGAATGGGAGGGGATAAAACAACTAAAATTCATTATACACGTGCATGAGGTTGTCAACAAATTTGAAAAAGTAAACGTTTAAAAAAAATCCAACGTCATGAAAGGGGGCAAACAAAGCAATGCAGACACGGGCGGACTTCCAAGTTTCCCAAAGTGTCCGAGCACTCAGCTCACACTAGTCTAAGAGTTCCCTAGAAACCACGCGAAAAGAAAGCACCGGCCAAAATCTTAGGTGACACAACAGCCCGTCTCTGTACACAGAGCATACTCTCCCAAGTATCTCAGCATCTGCCAGTCAGCAGCTGAGTACGGAAGTACCAAAGCATTGCATGCAAACCATCACCCGCTTGTCCTCTCCCGCGATGCTGTCTGTGGTGTGAGCTCAGGCTCTGCAGACCTCCCTAAAAGCAATAGCGGAATGGCTTGGTAGGAACGGTGCTTCCATCTCTGCAAGACGGCACGTTCAGTTCCAGCAGAGGCAGCAGCCATTTTTGTGAAATCAAGTCTCAACCGAACCTGAGAACCGGCTGCAAGTTACACACGCATCCTCATCTCCCCCAGAAAGCACTAGGCAACCCTCCTGGTCTCACAGAAAGTGGGGCCCACTGTTCATCGGTCGGCAAAGTCTCATGTAATTTACCGAGCGCAGCGGTTTAGCTGGGGAAAAGACAAACATTTCCAGGTGTAAGGCGAAGTAAGGAAAACTGTAAATAGTGGGAAGTAGCTAAAATAAACAGTGCCAGTTAGTTAGGAGCCCTCCAGGAGGTTCAGAGAGGAACTTCTGGAGAAATCTGTGTGTGATAGAATAGCGGTGTAACCATGGTGATACCAGGACAAGGGCTGGGCTAGGAAGCAGGGATACGGGACTGTCTTGAAGGAAGAAAGGAGACCAGCCAGGTTCAGAGACGGAAGCAGAAATAGGCGGGGTCTGCAGGAAAGGGCAAGACCCCTCCCACTTGCAATGGGAGGGCGGGGACGGACGGGACACAGAATGGCGCATGGGCAGGAAAGGGTTAAATAGGAACTAAACAGAGAACGTGAGGAAAGGGGATATGCTGATTATAATGTCTCAACTTTCCACATGAAAACACTGACATGGTCCCTCCATTGTATTGTCAGGATGCAGCACTGTGTCACAGAACGACAGAAATAACCACAATAGGCCCGGCTTACTCCGTGCCATGTTCTGTAGGGCATGGCTTATATCTATGAGCTATTCAACTCTGACGGTATACTGTTCCCTCCGCCTGACGAAAAAAAAAAACAAAAAAAAACACAACACTGTGGATCAGATATGTGAAATGCCTTGCTTGGGCTCACAGAGGAGCTGAAAAGTGGCGTCTGGATTCACACTCTTGTCTTTAGGCCTCAGTGTGAGGTCTGGGAACATAAGATCCAGCAAAGCTGAACACATGCTTGGTCCACTGCTGCATCCACAGAAGCAAGACAATGCCAGGGGCAGCGCAGACTGTAGTCTTTTTCTTTTTAATGAATGAATGAAATCTTAGCTATTATTCATCTTGTCTTGCTACCTAGTAAATATCATTTGATGAATGAGCTACTAAATACAGCAAACGAGCATCAAACGATTTACATCCGATATTAACAATAAGAGATTCAGGAAACTTTATAAACACTGACTTAAAGTAACTCTTCTAAATAAAAGGGCAGTATTTGCACAAAGCATGCGCTTTCTCTCTTAAGGGGAAACGATTCAGGATATTACCTGTAGATAAAATGAAATAATCACAATGCATTAACATAAGCCCAAGGACATGAGATCGAGCGTGATTTTAAGATCCATGAAATAAAATAAAAAAAACAGGTATCTGGTAGACGTTGAGTACTATGAAAAGCAATGTGTCTCCCCATTCCACATGATTGCTGACAGGCAGAGCCGAGTAGCATGGGGCTGTTGATGGTAATGATGAGGGCTGAGGCAGAGGATTAGACTAGATTCAATGAACCGTGGATATTTTGAGAAAATTTTAAACATATACATATATATATACACACAAATATATATGCATATATACACATGCATATATACATATATATATAATCATTGTGGAAAAACTTTTATGAGGTTCTGAAAGAGAACTTTGAAGGAAATAAAGTTTTATAGCACAGAAATACTTGCAGAATCCCTTGATCTGACTATAACTTTCATTTTCATCTAAAGAGCTTGTAATCAACTCAAAGAGGCTAATATATCCATTTATGAAGAAAATGGAGTACTATCCCAATACACAAAGCAGAAAGACTCCACAAATGAAGAACATGTATGAGTCAGATGAGAATTCAGTTGATTCTGAAGTAATTGATTAAATAAAAAGTGCCCTCTGCATATCACATTTTTTTTAACTTTTAAAATACATAAAGTTGACTAAAGTTAAAGGACAGAAAAAAGCAGTATGGCCATATCTTGATTATCAGTATAAATATACAAACAAAACAAAATTTTGTCATCCTAGGTTGTCCTTTCAATATCCTGTGGCTTTGATTCTTGTACCTTTAGCATCCAATTTCTTCATCCTCACATTGTATGAACGTGAACACACACATGCATGCGTGCACACACACAAGAACCCAGTAGAATTCCTGGAAATTTTGACCTCAACTCATGCATTTCTGCACCTGCTCCTGGACAAAAGACCCTCATGTACATATGGATGCGGACAAATCAAAGATTTAATTTCACCATTCCCACAATAGAAGCCTTCAAAACCTAGAAAGACAAGCAGCATTCATGAGAAAAGGTGGACAGAGAATCCAGCTTTTTCCATGCTTAGGCACTTTGACACTACAGTTTGGAAAGCTAGGAGTTCCTAGTGAAATCACTTCTGGACTAGGCATTGTGGTTCCCAAAGGGATGTAGGCTCTCAGTATGTCCATAGCTCGTTCTTCAGAACCGGTGACCTTTACGTGGTTGGCAATGACTGAAGACCTTTGAGATGGGGGAGTATCCTGGATATTCTGGGTGGGCCCAATATAATCACAGGGGGTCCCTAAAAAAGGCAGGAAGGTAAGGTAATCAGAGACAAGAGAGGAGGTGAGAAGTGGACCCCAAATTTTGGGGGGTATGCGAAGATGGTGTGGCCTTTAAGGTAAAGAGTGTCCATGAAGTGAGGAATGCAGGCAGCTTCCAGCAGCTGGAAAGAGACAGGAAAAGATTTGCTCCTATGGCCTACAAAGGCAGTGCAACCTCACTGTATGTATGCCATGAAACCAGACCCCCTGGCCTTTAGAACTTTAAGACAATAAATAAGTTTATTCCAAGGAAACCAGACCTTCCAGCTTTCAAACGGTAACATAATGGACGAGAATGGATGTAAGCTACCATTCTTGTGCCCCCCACTGCCCTATATCCAAATTTAGCACAATTGTCTTATCCATTATTTGACATCCTGCTAAAAATTGACAAAAACTGTTGGCTTTTCTCTGACACGTTTTAGTGTCTCAATCTTGCTACTTCCTCAATCTGATAACCCCCTTTTTTATTTAAATCTCAGTCATAGGGCCTCTGTGTGGAAACCTGTTTGTTCATAAAGTATACTTACTTCTCGGCTCATCTAGAAGCACGAGGTTGTCATTCCTTTGTTATAGCTCCCACCATTCAAGCAATCCAAACTTGAAAAACTCCTCTGGAATCTGCTCTCGTCCATCTTAGTGACGATGAAATTAAACCGAGGAACAAGTTGTAAGATTTTTTTTCCCTAAGAGCACTCTAATAGCTTGTAGCTAAAATGATACAATTTAAATGTCAGCGGGAAAGGTCTACTGTGTAAAATGCATTCCCCTCAATGAAGGTTTTGGTGAGTTAACAACGTTGCATGCGGTACCTTAGAACTGCTGGCTGCACAGACCTCCCCGGAGCCTGTCGAGGGTAAGCCACTTGGGTGCAAGATTGCATGGCTAAAATATTGTGTATAAAGAAGGCCACCTGCATACTGTGGCCTTGTCCATGAAGCAGCAAGATGTCTCCATGGGGGAGAATGTAGGCAAGTCATGTGCATTCACGTTCCTTGCTTGGGGATAAGTTTATCAAATTCTCTAAGTCTCACTTTCCATGCCTGTAACACGAGAACAAAGTGGGGAGTTACAGAAGTTAAGGTAATGGATATAAGATGTTTAATCTAGTGTCTACTAATAAGAGTACACTTTCAGGCACAGTGAAGGGGATAAAACAGTATACATACTGAGACTCCAGAGCTATATTAAGAAGCATAGAATCTTACACTAAAAATGGTTTTACTACACTAGAATATTCTTACATTTTCTCCTTTATCTTCCCAAAGTCTATAATTCTGTACTTCATTATATTTCTTTAGAAGCTTACCGCCAAGAGGCTCGCATTAAAAGGCACAATGTATTTCTAACGTATACTGGAATTATATACACAGACAATATGTCTATGTACTAGTATGTAGTTATACTTATGTATATATTATGTCTGCTAGTTTAAATCTCAGTAATTTTCTCTAACAATATTACTTATATAATAATCTATTAAAATTAGTTATTGAACCAAGGTAACAAATGTCAAAATAAAATATAGAAACATAGCCTTCATGCGAAAGGGCTTCCCTCTTTGACTTCTACTGCCATGACTTCCTTTGCTCGGCGAGGGAAGACCTGACAATTGTGGACAGATGTGGTGGGTCAAACATCTGGCTGGATATTTAGGCCCCTGAAGCCAGCCATGGTCAGCTGAAACCTCTCTAGGGCTGGGTTCTAACTCTCTGATCCGGGAGGCTTCTCAAGAACCATGCTTGCTTCATAAGCAGTTAGGGTTTCCTTCAGCAAGGTCTTCACTGGAGTCCTGGTCCATGTGTCAGAGTTTAACTCCAAGATCAAATACAAAATGTGTACCCTTTGACTAGAAACTCCATTTAAAAAATTACACTGAAAACAAAAAAAAATATATATATATATATAATTTATATACATGCAAAATGTCCCTTGAAGCTCTGTTCGTTAGGAAAGAAGCAATGGTTAGCAAATTAAATCTTCACAAAATGCTGTCATTAATCAGAATGAGGTCCATCTTCCTATATGTTGTGACCTAGAAAGATGGCTAACAAATTAAGCGAGGTGGAGGAAGTGTTAGAACAAACCAGGAGGCGTGGACCCTTTTAAAATTGCATTCCAGTTTGCCTCTGACCATCAGCACCTCTTTCGCTGTTGCCACAGTGACTATGTAATGAGAAGCAGAAACACACAGTGCTGGGAGCCAGGACCAGACCTGAGCTGTTCTACTAAACCCCCTCAACTACCAACCAGTACCCCTGCCTTCTTTTCCTGTCTTCTCTTCCTCCAAGTGGAGATAATCTTGCCTCTTTCTAAGGCGTGAACAAATTAAGTAAATCGATCCATTTAGAATCAAGTCTTTAGCCACATACTTATTAGGAGGAGAGGAAAAAGGATAAAATACAGTAGGCGCAAAGCGCGGCATACATACCCTGGAGAATTATCCAGGCTTTCAATGAGGAAAATTTGGACACACACCCCGTGGGTGACCCCTTGAAGGGACGATGCTACGTGAAAGAGCCAGCCACGGAAAAAGCAAAGACTTCATACTTCTGCTTATAGGAACTACCTAGAACAGCCAAGCCCAGAGAGACAGAAGGGTGGCCCTGGGGACAGGGAGACAGAGGGCAGAAGGGTGGCACTGAGGATAGGAAACCTATCAGTGCTCAGGGGTGTGGAGTTGGAGTTTTACAAGATGAAGTGTTCTGGAGATGGACCGCGTGGCTGATTACACAACCATGCGAACGTACGGCACGAAGTCTGGACACTCTTAAAGAGCTAAGCTGGTTGACTTCGTGCTGCATGCTTTACTATAATTAAACATAAAATAAGTCACCGGGCGGTGGTGGCGCAGCCGGGTGGTGGTGGCACACTCCTTTAATCCCAGCACTCGGGAGGCAGAGGCAGGCGGATCTCTGGGAGTTCGAGGCCAGCCTGGTCTACAAGAGCTAGTTCCGGGACCAGCACCAATGCTACAGAGAAACCCTGTGTCGAAACCCCCCCCAAAACAAACAAACAAACAAACAAACAAAAACCATAAAATAAGTCCCTTAGAGTAGACCTTTGCCCAAAGTTAGGGTGAGTAACTTTTAGCAACAACAACAAAAAATAATAATAATAGTAGTAGTAGTATCATCTTATTTCCACACTATGCTTCTTTAAATGGAACTTTAAAATAGGCTGGAATGGAAAGGTCTCAGATAAAATTCTTTAAATTGTTATATTGATTTCTCTAAGACCTATACTGCATGCCTTCACTGAAGCTTAATTTTTCCAAATTGCTTCCAGAAAAGTGAAGGTTGATTTTAAATTGTTTGTTTGTTTTTTTCATAGCCACAGTCAATAGCAGATAAACTACCCCTAGTCAAATGGCAACAAGGAAAGCCACAGCTCCGAGCAGCCATTCCTTGGTGTGTGAGAAGTGGCCAAGAAACTGGTCCACATGCAGACAGTCCTAGTGACAGGTCCTATAAGCTCAATGTTTGAGAGGGCTGCCCAATAAGAGATATTTTCTACAACAAAACCACATCTGTTTCTCCCTCTGGATGACCTAGCCCAGGCACAACTGTGTTAAATAGGGCTAAAGCCGAGGTAAATCAGTTTGCTTCTTTCCCTGAGTGTCTGAAATTTGAATCTTTAAAAATTAAATAAGACCCGGAAAAAGAACACAGTTGCCCAGAGAGGCCTGGAGCTCAGGATTTCCGAGGATCAGGCCTTCTTATTTCCCTGGTGACGGGCAGTGCACCTTTAAGAGCCGATTCAGCCCTCCAGCAGACCCAGGAGCCACATCCCTCCTAAGTATTTCAAGCAGTTCTCCTCTTTACTCACACCCTGAGGCCAGCGTATAATCATACCAATAACTGAAACTACGGCCGTGATAGTTGAAACCCAGGCAGACTTGCTACGCTTAGGGCACAGTGAAAAGCTTGTTCCCTGAATGACCTGCTTTGTACTGCCCAAGCTATACTTGGAGTGAAGCCGTTTTCCTAAGGCAAACTTGGCTTGGAAGTCAAGCCAATCGAGGAAGCACAGACCTGCGGTCCAGGTCTATCAGATCACATGGCCGGAGTGCTGAACTATCAGTCCATAGTTTTAGGGAAAAGACAGTAGCCAGAGAAGAAGCCAAGACAGCAGTGGCATGGGGTGGACAAGTGCCGCCTCCATTGCTGTTCCTGTACTTGTTGTTTAGCATACAATGATCATGCAATGAAGTAACACCACGATACACAGAATGGCCTGAACCTCACCTGAACTCCACTGAGTATGTTTTGCATCCTGCAAGCTCTTACCTCCATTGCTACTGATGGGTGTTGGATCGGGGTAGCGGGGAGGAATATAGTCGTGAGCTTATATTTTTTTTTATTATGTGTACAATATTCTGTCTGTGTATATGTCTGCAGGCCAGAAGAGGGCACTAGACCTCATTACAGATGGTTGTGAGCCACCATGTGGTTGCCGGGAATTGAACTCAGGACCTTTGGAAGAGCAGGCAATGCTCTTAACCACTGAGCCATCCCTCCAGCCCCGTGAGCTTATATTTTTAAAAATCACTTTGCCATCAGTTTAAAAATAGTGCTTATTAATAATCCAGAATAATTGGGTTTCATTGCAGCATTTTCATAATGTATTAACACACCCTGGCCCTCTGTCTTCCTCTTCTTTGCTAGCCTCCTTCTCCATTCACAGCACGCTTGTTCTGGCATGGGCCAGAGAGCGCACACCACGTCCACAGTCTCTTCCACTTTGAGTGGGAGAACCAATGGTTTCTTAGACCAGAATAGACATCTGTGTCTAGGACAGGCAATGAATCCTGTTAGCTCTTGCTGCTAGAATTTTCTACTGCAAAAAAAAAAAAAAAAAAAATCAAAATTGGCAGAGTGAACAGCCACAAACCCACTGATAATATTTATTTACATGTTTTCTATTTCCTTTGACCACTTCACAGAAAAACTGAATTATAACTCCTGCTTTTAACAATATTATTTTAGTCCATAAACCAAAATCGAACAACCCTACCACCACAGAGAATTTCTAGTAGGTCTTTTTGTCTGTCAACATCTAAGGTTAAAAAAAGGAGAAATAAGTCTCAAAGTCTTCATATCAAAAAAAAAAAGATAACAAGACTATCTCAATTTCAATAATAGGATGGCTCCAAGTGCGTGAACAGATTTTCATTCACACAGTACCGTCAAAGTCACAGGTGACTTGGCACCCTACTCTATTAGTTAGTTTTTCTGTTGTTCTCATGAAATACCATGACCACAAGCAACTTAAGGAAGAAAGGGGTTGTTTTTATTTATGCTTCCAGAGGTAAAGAGTTCATAATGGCAGGGAAAGGCATGGTGGTAGGAGAAGAAACAGAGATAGTATATTATATCCCCATATAAGATGCAGAGACAGAGAAAGAGAGACAGAGAGAAAGAGACAGAGAGAGAGAGAGAGAGAGAGAGAGAGAGAGAGAGAGAGAGAGAGAGAAGGGAGGGAGGGGAGGGGAGAGAATATGAATGAATGAGAACACCAAGTGGAACAAGACTATAAACCCTCAGAGCCAGCACCCACTGACCCGCTTCCATCAGTTAGGCTCCACCTCCTAAAGGTTACACAGCCTCCTCAAACAGCGCCACCAACTGGGAACCAAGTGCTCAAGCACATGAGCCCATGGGGGTCTTTCCTCATTCAAACCACCACCCACCGCTGTCTGTTCTGATGGAGTCCTTGGGATAGACTCCGGGCTGGAAAGGCTAGGAAGGTGTGTATAGTGAAATGGGAAAACTGTGCAAAAGGAAATTTGGAGACTGGGACTTGGTGAGACCACAAAGCCATACATGTGCACCCCTGCACCCACTCATGGATCATGTTCGCCAAAGGGTACCATCCCATCTCTCTCACTATACACACAGACCCTACTGGGAAATCTGACTATGCCGACAATCTGAAAAACACACAGCAAAGGGGGCCTGATATTTTCTACACATAAACAACAAACGTCAAAAACATGGGACTCAGAAAACCTAAGAAAAATGTTTTCTTTAAAAGATCCAGTCTCAGGTTGTAGAGATGGTTCAAGTACCTGCCATACAAGCATGGGTTAAGATTCGCAGCACCAGGGAAAAGCGAGGCATTGTAGTATGTGCCTGTAAGCCCAGCGCTGAGGAAGAGAAGCAGGTGGTTCTCTGAAGCTCAGTGGTCTAGCTAAATTTATTAGTTCCAGAGACCCAGTCATTTAAACAAAAGAAAGGTGGGGACGACTAGAGGAAGACACCAAAGTTGATCTCTGGCCTGCACATGCATGTGCAAATACATATGCATATACCCATCTGCACACAGTATACGCATGAACACAGAGATACATATCCATACACACAGACACAGACAGATACACACACACACACATCCAGCCTCTCTCTCTCTCTCTCTCTCTCTCTCTCTCTCTCTCTCTCTCTCTCTCTCACACACACACACACACACACACACATACACACACAGGTCTAGACTCACTGCAGCTCACTGGCTGTATCCATTACAGCTATGATTTAGAAGAATGACCAGCACTCATGTTTCTGTCGAGAATGTCAGCTTAGGAATCCCATGCCATTCTAACCTTTTATACAGACTCTGACTCTCATTTGAGAGCTTAGACAAAATGTGTAGCTTTTCTGAACGAAGGTTTACCTGGCCACCTGGTGAGATGTGAGGTTTATGTAATTCTGATGGCAGGGGACCATCAAAGAAACATTAAAAGAATTACCAAACAGAATATTCATAAGACGGGGGAAAGCACTCATCACAGATCAGCACTCCTCATATTTCCTGAACGACAGTCAGTTCTACACCACGGATGGTAACAATGACTCATCAGGATGGGAAAACAAATTAAAGCACACAAACCAATTGACCTGGTTACCCTGCAACCAACTACAGTGTCCTGGCGCTTCAGTTCTCCACAGGTCCTGTTTCACGAGTACCATCCTTCTCCGAAGCCAAAAATTCTGGCAAGATGATGGGATGATATGTTGGAACTATCTTTCCAAGGTGCAGGACTAACTTCCTAAAAGAGTCTGGGAGGCCACCCTCATTGTGTCCCCTTAAAGTCTAGAAAGTGAAGAAGTAAGGGGCCGTGACAAGCTAGTCCAGCTGCAGTTGGGCTCAGCCCTCTTCCAGTTCAGGCTGTTCTGGAATATCAGCACAGAACATTTTCCTCTCCCACAGCTTTCTTGACTAGCTCCTTACCCAGGCACTTCTCTGGTGGCTGTGCTTATGCGTCAGCCCCTTCTTCCTGTCTGGACAGCCTCTGAATGTCGCCTGTTCTGTTACCGATGCATGCTCTTACAGTCAAGATTTTACTGACGATTTCCATCATTTACAAAAGATCTTATTCTCAGCGCAAGGCTGCCAAAGGCATCAATTCTGGCACGCACAAACCCCGCATCCCTAGAGCTAGCCAAATCCGATTACACTACATCTGTTGTTTTGTAGCGCAGGCCTTGCCAGCATTGTTTCCTGGTACACGGTAAAGCAACAATCTTGCTGTTAGTTACTTCCTAGTCTGCCAGACAACAATGTAGAGAAATCTGTGCTTTCCGTGTCTCTAGGAGGCCACTGCCATCAAGGACTCTCGACTGTGACCAACCAGTGAGTGCTGAGCAAAGATGGCTGCTTCCCAAGGAATCTGAGAACCTAAAGCTGAGGGGGTGCAGTTTTATGAAACGGCTGCTGTTGAACTTGGTCCATCCAAGACAAACTGACCTTGCTTAACTTTACAATAATATGAAGATTATGTATAAAACATTAAACCCTGGCTTTCCAAGTCTTTATCTTTAGAGCTTTTGAAGCTTGGTCTGCATAATCCCGTATGGTGTTTTTATTTTTCTTCCACTAGATGATACTCACTAGATTTCAATTTAACTGCTTCATTTTTTTTTTGACAGAGCCAATTAAGATATTTAGACTAACTTTTGCTAACCTCTTTTTTTTTAAAATCCTAAAAGAAGAACAAAAACAAAGAAAAGAAAAAGAAATAGCGGCCTCTGGGGATGGCTTGTTTGATAAAACGTCTGCCTTGCAAGCTTGAAGACCAACACTCCAGATAAAAACATGCCAAATGGTGTATGCTTGCAATCCCAGAGTGTTGGAGGCAGAGTATCCATTAATGTAGCCTAATTGGATAGCTACAAGCTGATAGCCCCTTTCTCGAAGAAAGTGGGTGGCAAACTTTCAGATGGCAACTGAGATGATCCTGTGGTCTAAACACATACATGTACATACATGTATGCACACACACACGTACACAAACATGCAGGAACACATGAAAACACACACACACAATCCCTAAAAGAACTAGAGAGTAAGAAGTTATCAGATTATTAACCTTAGGGAAACTGGTACCCAGACCTAAGTGGAGGGTCATGGTTTTTTCTTTAGCAGCCCCTGGAGAAAAAAAAAGGAGAAGAATCTGGAGTAATAACCCACTCAGTGTGGAAAGTGTTACAGCAGACAGCCCCCATCTCATGATGGAGCCCTAAAGGATTCCATCCACATGAATCACAAATGAACACCTAACTGAAGAATTTCTAAAGTCACTTGGGGCATAAGCAGAATGTAAGAAGGGGAAGGCACTGTCATCTAAATGTGAACAATGGGTCGCCAGCTTAGGAAGGCCAAGGAGCCATTAGGACATACAGCCTCACCAGAGGAAATGATAGACCTTCTATAGCTCACTCCACAGCCTATCCTCTGCTTCCTGACTACAGATGCGATGTGACTGGATGGCTTCCTGTTCCTGCTTCCCCTCCTTCTGCCGGCCCTTCCCTGCCCTGATGGAATGCTCCTGTTTAACTGTAAGCCAGAAAGAACCGTATTCTCTTCAACTGCTCCTTGTCAAGTATTTGGCCTTATGTATGGGAAAGACGACTAATAAGAGAGGATCGGGTGTGAAAAAGTTAGACCCCTGCCGTGACAGACTTGACCATGTGGCTCCTAGGCTTCTGGAACTGGTTTACAGAAGGAGTATAGAAAAGTTTGAAACTTTGGTCACAAAAAAATCCCAGAAGTCTATACACAGACCTTGATAGGGTATTCTGGTAGGAATCAGGGAGGAAGTCCAGAATGCCAATGGGAACAGCGATAGTGAAGGCTGTCTGCATGCATGATGTACAGAGGGGGGGGGGGGCAATGGTTCTGTCAGGAATTTGACTCTAGGCCATTTCTATATCCTCGGAAAGAACATGGCTGCGTTCTACCGATGCTCTGAGAACTCACATGAGGCTGAGCTTTAAAGTAATGGATTAATTTATTTGGCATGGGGAAAACCACCCAGTATAACATTCTGTCTGTGGCACGGGTGCTGCACACGGCTCTGATTCTGATGTACAGGGAGAGACAGAGCGAAAAACCATGGCGAATGTGAGCAGAAAAGAATGAGGTGCTGTAATGTGGCCCACTGCGGGGGGGGGGGGGGGGGGGGGGGGGGGGGG